>NC_000084.6:69767500-70132500 GCF_000001635.26 Mus musculus | reverse complement strand
GCATTTCAGAGAAAGGAAGATAGGGATTCAAGTTTCCCAAAGGTGTTTAAATTTACTGCAGGGAACGCTTCTGACAGAACGGAGATGATAAAAAGGGAAACCGTCATCAATCAAGAAGAGCAGTAGATTTCCATACAACATTTTGAAAATATCCTTAGTATTAGTTATCTACCACAGTGTTCCTTCCTTTGTCATTCATTTCCATTGCTCTCCTGATTAAACCCTGCCTAACACTCTACACCAGTGTTATATATCCCCTCCCTGAAAGTGTCCCTGACAGACTCCTTACTAATTTTTGTTTTTTACTTCAGTGACCATGGAACACTCATATCTGAATATTTAAAGCTAATAACAGCAAATGATACAGGAACACATGTAACAGCTCTCTGTCTGCCTGCAGTGTCTGTCTGTCTGTCTGGGTTACTTCATTCTCAGTGATTGTTATTGACTTCATCCTTTTATCTTCAAACACTATCATTTCATCTTTCTTCACAGCTGAAATATTATTTTATTGTGAAAATGTGTAACGTTTCAATTATCCCTTCATCCGTTGGTAGACATCCAGGCTGTCTCCAGTTTCTGTCCATTGTACATGGAGCAGCAATGGACATGGAGGAGCAGGTATCACCATAGCAGGAAATAGTCCTTTGGGTATATGCCCAGGACTTGTGTAGCTGAGACATATGCTTGATCTGTTTCTAGATTTCTGAGGACCTTCCACACTGATATCCATATTGACTCCACCAGTTTGCACTATCACCAGCAGGGAATAGGCATTCCTCTTTTCCTACATCGGTGCCAGGATTTGTTGTCATTTTTTAAGTCTTACTTATTCTGACTGGGGTATAAATCTCAAAGGAGTTTTAATTTGAGTTTCTCTGAAACCTAAAACCTATTATTTCTTATTTTTCCCCAGAAGCTTATTATCTTATAAGCTTATTATTTTATATTATTATTTATATTTATAGGCTTATATTTTATAAGCTTAATATTTTATTATTATTTTATAAATTTATTATTTTATAAGCTTCTGGGGAAAATTTTATTTTTAAACATTTAAAAGGAGTTATGTTATTAAAGGAAAACAAAGGCTCTCCTAGCGACATACCACAGCTAACAGAATTTTGGACTCATTGGCAAATGAGATTCCATAGGCCCCCCAAATATTACAGGCTATTGCCAACTTTCTGTGATTACCCTCTAGGACTTGACAGCAAGTCACGCATATCTGAGTCATAAAACACAGAGAAATCAAGCTGCTATTCACCTGGGAGCTTCATCACCTGAGTAGCTTTCTTAGTGCTGGAAGGTGCTATACATGCTACCAGAGGAGAAAGGTAAACACCAGTCTCCCTCAGCCATGAGTCTTGCATTACTACAACAATGACCAACCTGACAAGACACAACCATTGGTACAATAGTAACACAGATGTCAATTGACTGCTTTCTGATTGTAGTTAAGGCCTGTTTTACACATTGAAAGTCATACTTGACAATGATGCCAGTGCCTAAAACCTAAGGCTAGAGCAGTCATAGACCCTAGTGGAGAACTTACTACCATTTCTCTGCTAAATAGATAAAGTATTAAATTGAGTCTTCATGACTTATTATTATACCCATAGAACTAATACAAAAACAAAAGAAAAATAATATAAATATGTGTGGGTAAGTCAGCTGTTGTTGGAAGCAAGAAGTATAACATTAAGAGCTGATAAGGCTGTTTATTAAATAAGCCTAACAACAAGTTCAGTTCTTGAAACTCACGTCGTAGAAGGAGAGAACCAAATCCTGCAAGGGGTTTTTCCTCTGTCCTCCACATATACACCATGGCGCGCGCGCGCGCGCGCGTGCGCCATGGTGTGTGTGTGTGTGTGTGTGTGTGTGTGTGTGCGCGCGCGCGCGCGCGCATGTGAGCCCTCACATATGCGAACATACACATGTGTGCACATATGTGTACAGAAACACACAGTATAATCTAAGCAGAAAACAATTATAGCATTGCTTGATGAAATATATATATATATATATATATATATATATATATATATATATATATATATATAAAATTGTAAAGTTTCTATTTCTTAGTTGAGTGAATAGAACACAAAACAGTATAACAAGGTTGGGAAAACTGAGAGAGAGGAGTTAAAACAGGAGGCTTAGGGGGAGAAGTTTAAATATTTGTCTAAAATGAATCCGAAGGGGAGCTATAAGAGAGAAACAGAGAGCTCACGTTCTAAGGACAAGACCTAGAGTTTTCTCGGAGAAAGACTCCTCTAAAAAGATGCTGGGTGTGTATAACCTTAGTCAAGGTCATGGGTGGGGGGAGGTAAAACCTTTGATACACTAGAAATAGACTGTGCTACAACAGTGAAGACAGAATACAGGTGTTGCTGTAAAAGCAAGTTGGACGTGACTATTAAAATGTGGTAAGATGGGGAGTGAGGTTGAGCTTACCTATGTAGCCAGTGAGGTTGAGCTTACCTGTGTAATAACTGCCTAGTTCATGCCATTTGCTGTGGCAGCCTCTAGAGAAATTAATTTACAGGGGACTCCGTGCTTCTCAATGGAATAATAGAAGAAACAAATAAGCAAGAAGGGATATTTTGAGTTTTTCTTTATGCAAAGACAGTTTGACAAGCTCGTAAGAGTTTCTGCTTAGAGAAACTCTTAAAAATACAAGTTTCTAGAATGACAGCTCAAATTCTACACAGCATGTTTAGTAAATGCTGAATAGTAAATGGAAAGAAGGAAATGAATCTTCAGTGGCCCTTCCATTTGTATCACTATTTCCATACGTTTAGGTGCCTTTGTGTATTTAGTTGCATTTTTGCCTAAAAGATGATATCTAGAATTACTAGTGCATTTCCGAGGGTATCTTGAATGAAAAAAGTGAATTCTCCAAAACTGAAATACAGGTGTGGACATAGACCACACCTAATGACACACACTCATCCATCGCCCATGTCTGGGTATTAAGTGCCCCTCACTAGCAAGCAGAGTCAGTTTCTAGCATGTTTCATTTTGAGTGTACATTCTATTTTCTCCTTGGCTTTTGTTGTTGTTTGTAAAGCTTTGTTTTATAGTTAAAGTTGATATGTTTTTCTCTGAGAATTGTTTGAAAATCTTGTGTTGGCACAAAACACAACATTTTGGGTATTAAAATAATGATCATGCAATTAAAACAATTTAATCACAAGAAAATGCCTCTTTATCCTCACCATGAATCACACAGAGTTCCACCAGGCAGCATAGTCCAAACCGAGCAGTCGTTAACAGCAGGCAGAAAATGGCTGCCTTTGATTGCAAGGATCCATGTGTGGCATTGGGGGTATTTCTAAGGCACCATGCCCACCCCTCCCCCGCCCCCAGTATACAGTTTGGAGGTTTAGAGATAAAAGAAGATTCCTTCAGTGACAACTCAAAATTTCCCTACTCATGATTCTGATGCTAAGACCAAGAATCTGCCAGATATACTGTGGTTACATGATGTCTTGTGGGCAAGTCCTCACTTTCAAGCTTAAATATAACTCATAGTTGGATTTTAAGACGAAAGAGGAAAAGGGGCCAGAAGATGGTATTGGGTTCCCAGAGCTAGAGTCATAGGTGTTTATGAGCTGGTTGGGCGCCAGGCGTGGTGTCACATGCCTTTAATCCCAGCACTCGGGAGGCAGAGGCAGGCGGATTTCTGAGTTCGAGGCCAGCCTGGTCTACAGAGTGAGTTCCAGGACAGCCAGGGCTATACAGAAAAACCCTGTCTCGAACCCCCCCTTCAAAAAAAAAAAAGAGTGCAAGTGCTGCGAACAATGAAACTGTGTTTTCAGCATGTTGTTTTAATTTTAAATGACACACTATTGTGCAGACTTATTGTCTACAATGTGATTCATGTATACAGAATAGAGTGAGAATTCAGGTAATGTATATTATATAGTGTGCAGTGAGGAATTTCTGTCTCCTTAACTGGTCACTGCTTCTTTTTTGTTAGAAGCATTTGAAACTCTCTCTCTGTACATTTTATAAAATGCACAATGCTTTGTCATAGATCAGTGGTGAGGCCCTTGCCTGGGATTCATGAGAACCTGATTTTAAGTTAAAAAGTGAAGTGTGTGTGTGTGTGTGTGTGTGTGTGTGTGTGTGTGTGTGTGTATGAATTCCTGTATATTACATGCTACTTTGCTATAGAATCCTATAACTTACTTGTCCTATACTTATTTTTCTAATCTGGAAAATGTCCCAATTATATAACGTAAGTACCACTCAAGTCCATTATTGGAAGAATCCAGAATGTTTGGCATCATGAAATTTTTAAGTTTGTGTTTATTCTGTTATTTTAGTCACTGCCTCACCTTTTACTTCTTACATAAACTGTCCAAAATAAGCTTAGCACACAGAACTTCTTCTAGCTCCCAAGACCACTCCAGCAATCATTTTTGAAACATTTACTTATTGAGGATTTGCCATTTTACATAAATCCACACTTAATTGACACTTTTTGTAGATCTGTGGCACTTTCTCTGTCAGTCCAAGAAGGGTTGGGGAGATTTCTCATCTGAGTGTTGAATATGCTGTCAGATAAAGATGACCCCTTTTTATGTCTTGGCCAGAAGGAAATGCTAGAAAAGACATGAATCTCTGTGTCTTTCTTTGTGGGTGTCAGAAGTCATCTCTCTGAAGTACAATTGGCTCAATTAAACAGCAACCACTTTTGGCAGTCAGTTATCACTTAAAGTGATGTCTCATAAGTTAGAACAGAAATTAACTTTCCATGCAGAGACCATGTCTTCTTATGCTTTTCTATCTTGTTTTGGATCAAGAAAGTTTCTTTCTTTCAGTACCATTCTACCTATGCTAATTCAATCTGACCTTTCAGCTTTAAAAATATTTAATGTTTGGAAGGAAGTTTTGAAAAACCCACCAACATTTTCACTTTAGATTCCCATGTAACAAACATCCCAGATCTGGAAAGAGAAGCCATATCTTACGATTCTCAAAGTGCTATTATACTAACATATGATTTTGTCAAAATGGAATTTCTAAAATAAAATGCAACTCCCTGTTAAAGATAAATGAATGAATATACCAGATTCTCCTTAGCTCATTTGTTAAAGAAAAAAAAATCAGAAGATGTAATGACTAGTTCAGAAACTACTTAAGAAATTGGTTTACATTAGCACTTGTAAACATAAGGATTAGAATATGTTTTTTACAGAAAGTGTCATCTGGGGCTATCTGCTCCCAAAGATAAAATGTACTTTTATTTCCATGAGATAAAACTCTGTAAGTTAACTTTGCAAATCAACAGAAACTATTATTAAATCTGGGACTTTTAATAAAGAATTAAATGAACTCAGCCCATTCCCTTGAATAGTCCTGAAGGACATTTGTCAGCACACTCTATTGAACATTATTTCTGCTCATCTCTTATCTTGTCCCATGGCTTAGAGCAGGGAGGGGTGGCCAGCCATCCTGTGAGCCAGTTCGCTGCCTGATTTCATGAATGGTTTCTTATTGGAAGATAAGATAATCTGATTACTCCTACAGATGCATCAAAGCACTCATTAGTCATGCAGTCCTCCTTGGCTTTGCCATTCTAGGGTTTTGAATAAACTGATTACTTCCACCTGAAAATTTTCATAAGAAATGCTCAGCTAGGCTTCTCTCATTCTTATATCCTAAGACTGAAAATGCAATCCCAAGACATCTCTCTTCTATGTTCCTCTCGCATTATCTTTACATTAGATGAACTCTTATAAAAACATCCTAAATTTGCTAAAGTACTTAGACCACCCAAGTCATCTCTTTGCTTGGCCCTGTTTAGGAAGTTGGTGCTCAGCTCTTTGTTTCCTGGGAAACTTTGTCAGATCTGTATACATTCTCAAATCACCAACTGCTGTATTTGATTAGATAGAAGTTATTCTCAAGCAGCTGGAGAGATTACTTACTAGGTAAGATTACTTGCTTCACACACATGAGGACTTGAGTTCCCATCTCTGCCACATGTGTAAAATCCACAGGCATGACTAGTCAACCCAAGTGCTGGGTGAGGACATGTGAAGTGGGAAAGGGGGGGAGGGTTGCTGGGCCTGCTGGATACAAGGATTGATGAACTACTCTGTCTCAGGGGAATAGAGCAGAGAGTGACAGAGTAAGCATTTAATGTCATCTTCTGTTCTGCATGTATTATGGGAGTGTGTATCTCAGACACAGTTGTATATAACACACAGACACTCACATACACACATACACATACATACATATGAGAGAGAGCAAGAGAGAGAGAGAGAGAATATGACATTCCAAATTTAGACTCAGTTAATGTATGGATTTATTCAGTTATGTCCTGCTACAAATGGGCTCAGATTCTTACTCGACCTAAATAGCTTATTACCATGGAAAGTAAGTAGACTAGAAATATTTGACTTGAGACAAATAACTACCTGCAGCTATCTTTGTGGTTCACATAAGTCTTCCCAGTTCGTTGTCATTGGTGCAAATCTAGAATCTGTTATCATGGCGGTCCACACAATCATGACCAGTCTACTGGTCCATGGGCAAACTGCACAGGCAATGCCAGGCTGGAATTCTGTCACTTGCTAGGCCTTGGAGAGGACTTGGTACCATATTTTCTGAGTGCTTGGGCCAGTACTTTCTTGAAAGTGCCACTTTGGCTCCTAACACAACCTGTAGCTCTACACAAAGACTCAAATAGTGGCTAGAAAGACTGTTTGGTCATGACGAATGTATTGCCATAGTCAAGATGAGCAGAACAGAAGAGAACACAATTTGTTAACAGGTTCTCATAAGATTCAACCAACATTTTGTCTAGAGTGAGAGCACAGTACAGGACTCAAGGTGTTGAGACGCCTCCAAAGCCTTTCTGAGGAAGCATATAATCGTGAAGTTTTTGTATTTGCATTTACCTTATGGATAGCTAAAGGAAGAGCAAGCACCATCTAACAAGCATTCTTCTGCAGTCCTTGTAGCAATATTAAAAATATATCTAAATGTAAAATAACACACAGGCACAGCCAGTAATTATTTCCAAGATTTTTCTGGTGTTTTTAGAGTTAAAGAAGAAAATGTTGTGATTTTTCAGGTTCTTATAATTCTATAGATGTTTTACAGGCTAGCCTCCAGAACTACTTAAATATTTGCAAAAATGGCTACCTGCATAAAATAAATCTATGCAGATATAAATACTTTGATATAACTTGTTAAATAACAAAAGAATCAGACACTATGTTTTGCTAAGAAAAATTTGAGAAAGCATATGAATATTGACAAGTTAATAAGAATGTGTTAGAATGAAAATTGCCGAGCTAGATTTTAAAACTGGCTAATGTCTACCAGGTCAGGTCATAAATTACTGAAGCTGTTTCACTACACCAAGTAGTATTTGCTGCTGTGATAGATGGCCTTGGTCAACTTGACACAACTGAGTTACCTGGAAAGAGAGAACTTTAACTGAGAAATTTGGTTCATCAGACTGGCCTGTGCAGGATTTTTCTTGATTGCTAATTTATGTAAGAGGGCACAGCCTCCCCTAGGCAAGTGAGTCAGGACGTTATAAGAGAGGCAGCTGAATGTGGGCCTGGAAGCAAGCCAGCAAGCAGCTTTCCTCCATTTTCTTTGCTTCAGTACCTGCCTCCAGGCACCTGCCTGGAGCTCCTGGCCTGGCTTCCCTGGATATTGCTATATATCCTGTAAGTGGAAATCGACCTTTATCTCTCCCAATTGTTCTTGTTCATATTAGTGGTTATTGCAGCAACAGAAAGCAAACTAGAATAGATATAAAAAAATTACAAAATTCTACAAATCATATATTTTCTAGAACATGAATTGATAGTTTAAAAAACTGAGTTAAGCTAAGTTTAACTTAGACTAGAGCACACTGTTCAATAGAATCATTACAACTTATCTCTTTCTATATAACTATAAAATTGTAAAGTAAAATTAGTAAAAGATGAATACAATATAAGAATTCCCTCAGTTGTATTTTATTATTATTTTTTTGTTCGTTTTCCTTCTTGCTTGCTTGTGTGTGAGATCTGCCTCGCTTCCCAAGCTCTAGGGCATGCAATACCACATCTATAATAGTTTGTTTTTCCTGAAAGAATATACTCATTTGAAGAAACTTAATAGGGATAGAAAACTTGAAAACATTGTTTTTCAAATATTCTTAGTTTCCCTTTTTGAAAAAAAAAGGGATAAAAGTTTGACATGCATTTGAGGAAATAAATATACAGTTCAAGTGATGGGCAGCTTCTCACTTATGTTTCTATTTGTGTGAGAAAAGTACTTAGCTAGGCACTCTTGTGTTCCTCTAAGGTCACCTCATAGTTTCATAGTTTGACACTGACCCCGGGGATTGTCTTATATAAGTAGGTTTCCATTTGTTCAATAAGGAACATGTCTTGGATCAATTTATTGACTTTAAGGAAACTGTGTGTACCTAGGTATACAGTCAGAGGAAATGGGTTTCTGCCCTTGCCTGGAAAAATAGTGACAATTTATTGACTAAATAGATCAACCTTTATTGACAGCATCAGTTACAGGACATCTATGTTCAGATGTCAAATGATAGTAAAGTTGAGATGTTTATATATGTAAAGAAAAGAATGGGCGTAGTTCTATTTTCTTAACTCTTTTGGCACATTATATTGACATCTTTCCGCACACCTCTTATGATATGTTTACTCATGTGCTATGAATATTTTTTCTGACAATTTTGAAATCTTTTGTAGAATGTGAGCATCTAGCAATCTGTGTTTTCACAATTTAACTTAGCATCTGGCACAGAGAGATGGTCAATATATGTTTATCAGAGTGCTCCAAATGAGTGGCTGGGGTTTGTTAGCTCTATCTGGTTGGAAATCATAGATAAGCAAGCGACAGCACCTTTCCTGTTGACAGCCCCAGAGGCTTCCATGCTGAGCATCTAAACCAAGAAGCTTTCAGAGCTAAGTCTTGAGAATTAGAGGCTTAGGACTCTTAAGCTTTCAAGCCAGAGGCTAATTGCTGTAAGTGCAGGTGCTTATTGCCCTAGGCTCAGTGTGCCAACATTTAGTGGCTAGAGCACAGCTTCTAAATGTTGAGGGTGGAGCCAAAGACTCTATCCTCAGCTGTTCTCCCATGAACTCCTCTACTGATGGGGGCTTAAAGTGTTTGGCTCTGCACAGGTTCTCTTCTTCCCTGCCATCTCTCACCTTCTCAATGCTACTACTTTCTGCCCAATATAAGGTTCTGCTCTCAGTCCTTCTCTGGGAGTCCTCAGCTATCTCCTAGTGTTATATAAAAAATAGATACCAGAGTTTGGCAAGGCAACTTTGCTATGGCATGCATCATATAAAATAAGCCATCTACTTTAGGTGTCTATCTCAGTGAGTGTTGAAGAATGCATATCTGATTGTAACCACAGTTCCAGTCAAGACCAAAAAGTGTCTTCTAAAACATTCCTTTGTAGTTAACACTGGCCTTAGTCTGCCTCAGATATACTGTTAGTCACTGTATGTCTTAGTCAGGGTTTGTATTCATGCACAAAACATCATGATCAATAAGGGAACTTGGGAGGAAAGAGTTTATTCAGCTTACACTTCCACATTGGTGTTCATCATCAAAGGAAGTGAGGACAGGAACCCACACAGGGCAGGAACCTGGAGGCAGGAGCTGAGGCAGAGGCCATGAATGGTGCTGCTTACTGGATTGCTTCCCCTGGCTTGCTCAGCTTGCTTTCTTATAGAACTCAGGACCACCAACCCAGGGATGGCACCACCCACAATGGGCTCTCTCACCCTTGATCACTAATTGAGAAAATGCCTTATAGTTGTATCTCATGGAGACATTACCTCAAGGGAGGCTCTTTTCTCTGTGATAACTCCAGCTTGTGTCAAGTTGACACCCAAAACCAGTCAGTACACTGTAACATAATTTACTCCTTCTGGAATTTCATATGTATAGAATTGTGGGGTACGTACTTTTCTTTGTGTTTAGCTACTTTCATTTAGTGAAATGCTTCTGAAATCTGCTGAAATTCTTGCTTGTATCCACAGTTTAAGATTTGCATTCATTTGTTTCAACTTCGTAGCATTATTCTACCACATAAATAAACCCTATTTTTTGTTCATTATTTTAATGATATATGTGTAGAAAGTTTATTGTTTTATGGAGGCTAATATAATAAAATTGTTATGATCCTTTGTATAGCAAATCTTTGTATAGACATGCTGGTATTTCTCTTGGTGAATGCCCCAAAATATAACGGTGAAGCCACGGGGTAAGGGTGCATTCATGTTATAGAATGCTATTGCTGCAGGTTTCTCACCATTCTTGCTCTGTCTTACTTTCCCTAGCATACATCTACAAGGACTAATTCCTTGGTTCACTTGATACATCTGATGCTTCTAAAGTCAGATCTGCTAGTGAGCATACTGTGACTTCCATTTCATTCTGCCAATGAACACTGAATCAGAGCTGATTTGTGCGGGCACATCTGATATGTGATGTCTTCTATTGAGAGATGTTTATCCAGACACTTTTGCCCACCTAGATATCTAAGCATTCTCTCCATATTACAGATATGAAATATTTGTAAAATGTAATATAAATGTGCTAGAAATATTTTCCCCATTCTGAAACTTGACTATTTAGTTTTATAACAGATTCTTTTTTATGATAATGTTTTACATTGATAATGACCTATTTACCCATTTCCCTTTTTTTATTTTATAGTCTGTTGATGGCTACAAAAGTTAATTCATCCATGCCTGCTGCTAGAAAATCGCAATTACTCAAGTGACATTTTACAGGACAGTGACAATGAGACTTGCCCTCTAACAGGTGACCGTAGTAAGGATCCTTATCATGTAGTCTCTGGATATTGAAACAGCCCCAAACTCTGACATCTAAGTAGGAAAAATTCTAGACCCTCAGGGTTCAGGAGGAAATGACATGATGTTCTCTCCATCTCTCCGTTGAATGAAGATTTTGCAGTCAGGCCTCCTTTCCCACACAGCACGCTTTTCATTACAGGCAGCATTGTGGCATAATTCATGTGGCTGTTAGATCAGGAGAGGAAATGAAAACGTTCTCACCAATTTTTCATCCACAGGACACCTGTCTGAGTGGCACAGCTTGAAAGCTGGACATCTCCAGTCTACAGATCGCTCTCTCTCAAGTGGAGTCAGCCCTCCAGAGCAGCTAAAGTGGCCCCATGGCCATCACTGTAATCAGGAAAAATTAGGCATGCATGCTGGATTGGCAATTTGGGCAAGTCGCTTAAGTATCCTGAACCATGATCTCCCTCGATTGTAAAACTCAAAGCATGGCCTATGCGTTTTATTTAGTAAGCTCTTAGTAACAACCGTTTTTCCTCTCATTGACTGGTGATATCAAATTCAGGAAGAGATTCTCTTTTCTCTGCTTCAGTTTTATTGGAAAGAGGGCCATGAAATTGTAGGAACATGAAGAGAAGATGAAAAGTTGGTCTTTGTCTTAATAAATCCTATTTAGGCTTTTTCAGTAATAGCCACCATCTAACCGTGGTCAACATTTATAAGTAGCATTTTATCTTGTTGGTCATGAATATGAGATAAAGGACCTTAATATATAAACATGAGAGCTGAATGATATCACAATTACTTTCAAAGGTAAAACCAACACTTTCTAAAAGAGTCCATGGCATCCTAGGGGAACCATTTAAAATTTTAAATGAGTGATTCCAAATTTAAACAATGCATGAAAAGCTATAGTAAGAAGTCTAAGCTATTTTCCCCTGTAAATCTGTCCTGGGCTCCACCTCACTTCCCCACCCTGGCCCCGAAGCCTCAGTGTGCTCCATTCCTTAGTGTTTTTGATGCCTATGTAGGCAAAGATTTATCTACACTTTCCCCTCTTTTAGTGACACAAATGTGAGTATGATATGGATGCTTCCTAAGTAACTACTAGTTTAAAAATATACACATACAGAGTAGCTTACGAGCTATAAAGTTCCCAGAATAAGATTCTAAAAATTCTTTGACAGTATGCAATATGCTGCTGGACAGAGCTGTGCAAGCATCAGTGTCAATGAAAAGTGGTCTACCTCCTGCGTTCGTGGTGTGATTCTTGAGGCTACAGGCAGAAGGTGACAGTCAATTCAAACTCAAACCACAGCTTTTGAAGACTTTTTTTTTTTTCTTAGAGTTTAACTGCTTGTGAAAACATGCACAGAGAATTCTGACATTCTTCCTTCTGGCAAAATCAGTCTTGAGGGGTGGTTTGGTGCTTAGCTTGAAAGGCTCCTGCTGGAAAGGAAATGCATCCCAGGTTCAAAGGGGAGCGCCACTCTTCAAGGGAAAGTGAGCACTTTCCTATGCAAAGCTTGAAAGGAAAAAAGAAGCCAAGGCAGTCTTTTCCTTTTCTGGTTGTTGTTGTTGTTGTTTGTTTGTTTGTTTGGTTGGTTGGTTGGTTGTTGTTGTTGTTGTTGTTTGGGGGTTTAGGAAAGTTAGTAGAAAACACTTCCAAGGAGATTGATTGCTTGTGAAGGGGAATTCATTGCAACTGGAGGAAGATGGGTGCCTCTTTGAGCATTGTTTCCTGGACACTTACTTGAGAAGCTTTAATGGCTGGGAACAGTGTTGCAGTTACTATCCTAAGTGCTGTCTATCTCTTTGCTAGAGTGTCTGGACGTAATTTCATCCTCTGACTTGATAAAAGTCCAAAAGTATATGTAATTACTTAATTCTACAAGGGAAAGGGAGAAGAAACCTGGGATGTGGGATATAAATATTAGGTATAAGGTCACTTGGATAGTTCATGTTTTCAGTAAGAATTAATGTGCTGTTTGTACAACAGATTTATCCCATCCAGATATTTTTGCTTCTGCTGCTAAATTTATTTGCATCTTCTGAGTACAAAGCAAGGAATCTGACGAACAGGTGTCCTGGAGACAGCTGAATGGTGGGTGTAAGGCAGTCTGGCTCCCACATTTTCTGTGTTGCTAGAGGGTGACAGAGAACACAGCAAATCCCGGGAACCAAACCATAGGGAGAAGGCTGCCAGCTTGAATATCAAGACCAAAGACTTTCCGGTTGTGTAACATTGAAAGCCTCTGTAGATGTTGGCAGTATCCCAGGATACTAGCATAGGTCTGTCTCCTCAAACGTATGCTCTGGAGCACTGGAAAATTGGCATCTTTGTCATCGCATAATGCTTTGGGGCAGCTTTACACAGGGGGACCAGACCACAGTCTACTTGGGATAGACTCAGAAGCTAACTGTCCTCAAAAATGGGCTTTATAACTAGGATTGGGAAATTCAGCAGAAGATAACTCCAGCAGGCAAGGACTTCAAGCTTACTGTTTATGTCAGCGATTGTGTATCTGATCCCTAATTCATATTACCATGTAGCAGTTGGGTACCATATTGCTGAGTTCTTATGATTTCAATTACTTTTCCTTTCTGCAACTCAAGCTTTGCCTCCCCTATATTTGAGACATTACAAAATAATGCTTGGGCTTTAGAAACAATGCTAGTTATTAGACTGTGAAATCAGAATTTCCAGTTTGAGCATTTTGTATGGTTTTTATTGAAGCTTTCTCCGTGACTGATCTAATCCTATTTAAAATTATAATATTGTTTTGTATCCACAAAATCATCTGAGCCCTCCGAAGGATTACCGTAGTTCCTGAGAGGATTATGTCATTAAAAATATAAACACAGAAGGGTTATCTTTGAGAGTCTTCTGAAAGTCTGAAGGGGGAAATCAATGAATTTGATGAACTGAATTTTTCTCACAAGCCTTACTCTGCTCTGCGACACACTTTGGGGTCCACTGTTGTGAATGTCACAGGCAATTTCTTGTTAAAAAAAATGATTTTTTTCTATGTGTACTGGCTTAGGTTTAAGTAGACATAAGGCCCTCTCTAAAAAGAATATGGTCCTTGAGTGTGCAGGGAAAAGCAGTAATTGTGTGTCTTTTTACATATGATATAAAACAAAGTCCTCAGACTACAGAAGCAGGAGGAAGGCAGAGTTGTAGACTCAACCTAGAATCTTTGAGATCGAAGCTCTGGCCTAAAACACAAAAGACACACCACCAGAGCCTCCCGAGAATGCCACCAAAGCACTGTTTCCCACCTTGAAAGAATGGCAAAAGAGGAAAAGGCATGTTTTATTTCTAAACAGAACATGTTCCATGAAAAACTGAACAGAGCATATGTGACCCAGCTATACCACTCCTGGGCATATACCCAAAAGATGCTCCAGCATATAACAAGGACACATGCTCCACTATGTTCATAGCAGCCTTATTTATTACCAGAAGCTGGAAAGAACCAGATGTCCTTCAACAGAGGAATAGATACAGAAAACGTGGTACATTCGCACAATGGAGTACTACTCAGTTATTAAAAGTAATGACTTCATGAAATTCTTAGGCAAATGGATAGAACTAGAAAATATCATCCTGAGTGAGGTAACTCAGCACAAAATAACACACATGGTAAGCTCTCACTGATAAGCAGGTATGAGCCCAAAAGCTCAGAATATCTGAGATATAATTCACAGACCACATGAAGCTCAAGAAGAAGGAAGTTCAAAGTGTGGATACTTTGGTCCTCCTTACAAGGGGGAACAAAATACCCATAGGAGGAGGTACATAAACAAAGTGTGGAGCAGAGACTGAAGGAACAGCCATCCAGAGACTGTCCCACCTGGGGACCCATCCCATATACAGACACCAACCCAGACACTATTGCTGATGCTGGGAAGTGCTTGCTGACAGGAGCCTGATATAGCTGTCTCCCGAGAGGCTTTGCCAGAGCCTGACAAATACAGAGGCAGATTTTCACAGGCAATCATTAGACTGAGCTTGGGGTCCTGATGGATGAGTCAGAGAAGGGACAGAAGGAGCTGAGGAGGTTTGCAGCCCCCGTGGGGGCAGTAACAGTGTCAGTGGGCCAGACCCCCTGGAGCTCCATGGGACTGGACCACCAATCAAAGAGTACACATGGAAGGACCCATGGTTCTGGATGCATATGTAGCAGAGGATGGCCTTATAGGGCATCAATGGGAGGAGAGGCCCTTGGTCCTGTGAAGGCTTAATGTCCCAGTGTAGGGGAATTCCAGGGGGGGAGGCGGGAATGGGTGGGTAAGTAGAAGAACACCCTCATAGAAGCGGGGGGGGGGGTGAAGAAGATGGATGGGATTGGGATTTCTGGGAGAAAATCGGGAAAGGGAATAATAATTGAAATGTATATAAAGAAAATATCCAATAAAATATCAAAATTTAAAAAAAAAAAAAGAAAAAAGAAGAAAGATAGCTAAAAGGATCAGTGATTTCCCATGTGTAAGAAGTGATGCTACAGAGGAAAGAAACATGTTCACATGTTCTACATATTCGGAGTGCTGCATAGAAGCATCATAAAATACCAGCTTTCTCACCACTTAAAACGTTCCCAATGCTAGCTATATCTTGCAACTAATTAATACTTCTCCTTGATTTTACTCTGATTGCTTTGGGCTCTTAAAGATTCCAGCTTTCAAAATGTGTATCTTCAATTTCTCAAAGGAAGTGATTCTCAAATCTCTGATCAGTTACATTTGAGGTTTTGTTTAAAGAAAGGTATTCTTTCCACATAGCGGTGTCTGAGTTAAAAAGGCAAGTGTGTCCAGTTACATTTACACATAATGGCAGGTCATATTTTCTTCTACTTGCCAGTCTAGAATGACTGCCCATTCAAACACTCCTTCCATTGTTAGTTAACAGAATGAAGATTCCTTTCAGAACCTTATAGCAACCCAACTCTGACATGCAACATCCTATTTACTTTCTACTATGAGACTGCAGAGCTTTCTCTTCTAACTTTAGGACCCTTTCAGTGTTTTGTTTGAGCTGAGTCTGAAGGATAACATGCTAACCTTACTTGATCTTTTAATGTTTAAAGTGTTCAAATTGTATTGGATGATTAAAAGGGACTGTGGCCTTCATTATTCCTTTTCCTCTTTTCTTTTCATTTTTACTGACAGAGCACCTATTCACAGGCAGGGCATATGGTTACCAGTGAACAAACAAAAGCACATAAAACATACCCTTTGGCAAATCTCTGTATTTAATAGCCTAATTGAAGAGACAGAGAAAGGACACAGGAGCTACAGCAGAAAGTCAGAAGTATGGTGGAGGCAAGGCATGCTGGGTAGAGTGGAAGAATTTTATTGTAATCCAATAATGTCTCATTGAGTGCCAGGCTCCGTCTAGCTACGAAAGACACAAGGATGCTCACTGAATTCGAGGAATTCACATTAGGAAGCAAGGTGATGAGTAACTGTAATACAGCATTATAGGGAAATGCACAGGATAGTCTGAAAGCACGGGAGATCTTGGGAGTAAGGAAAAGCAGATAGTTTCTTGGGGAAAGATACAAGAGAAATGGATCATGAGTGATGAGCAGGAGATAGCCAAACAAAAAAAGATCAAGGCACAAGTTACAAGAAAAGTTGAAGAAGTACTAGAAGAAGCATAAACCCCCGTCAGAGTCTGGGGACAGGTCTGAGTGTAGAAGAAGATCATGAATGTGTAGGAGCACAACAGAGACAGAACTCTAGACTCTCAGACAAGGTGTGTGTGTGTGTGTGTGTGTGTGTGTGTGTGTGTGTGTGTGTGTGTGTGTGTGTGTGTGTGTGTGTTTAAAGCAAACATCTGATGCACTTGCTCTCCTGTTGTACACATAGTAACGCTAGTCTGAAGAAGGAGGTAGGAGAGAAAGATAAAAGAGGACAAGTCATTGATGAAGTGAGAGAAAAGGAAGAGAGAAGCCAGAGTCCTAGCTTGGGCCCCTAGACTGGCCGATGGTGCTTGTAACTGGGAATGTGGGGTGACAAATACATGAAGTGAACAGGATGTTTCGGATTCATTGAAGGAGAGGTGCCGATGTCACTCCAAGAGGGAGTTTGTCACAGTCAATTAGAAACTTGGACATGCAAAGGGGTCTAGGAGAGTTATGAGATTTGAGAGTCTCAAGACTAGAGAACATCAGGGAAAAAAAAAAAAGACTGATGAATTCAAGAGTCTGGCTGGAAGATTGACACAGCCTTAACACACACCTTTAATACCTTTGGCTGGAATACAGACACGCCCTTAGTACCTACAACAAGGAAAATAAGGTTTGTAGAAGGAAGTAGATGTTCGAGTATAGTCATAGACCCAAGACATAAGGTTCAATGAGATGTGTGTTGTGAGACATGGATAGCATTCTCTCAGGTTATATGAGTTATGATTGATGACATGCTTAAATCTACCCAAGTGCTACAGAAACGTGTGAAAGAAAGAAGGAGGCATAAGAGATAGATTAGTAGTGAGCTGAGCATACATTTATTAGGCTGTGAGAAAGCAGCTAAGGAAATGGCAGAGAATCCTAGGGAATATGAGCTCAGGATATGGGTTCCAAAATGGCTATGTATGTAATCACCACTTTTCAGGGGCTGTAGAGCAACAGCTTACACTGGTTGAGTGGTCCGTGGTGACTCATGTTCTTGGATCCAATTTGTGAAGTTAGGAGGACAGAGTTGTTTCAGCCAAAGACGTTATATTGGTTGCAGTGCTTCAATTTGCCACTTCATGATGTACCAGCAGGGACCATTTTGTACTAGCTTCATGTGTAAATTGAAACAGTGGGAAACCGAGGGAGTGCCTGGACAAGAGCCTAGGTGGATTCTGAGGACTCAGACTTGAACTACGGGCTACTCACTGGAATCATGCCGTCTGGGGAGTACAAGAGAGAGGCCCACCCTCAAGGCATTACAACAGAACTGCTGTATTTGGGGCCCAGGCTCGCCTATGTTTTAATAGTCCCTCGGGTGCATTTTATTGTGCAGACAAAATTGAGATCCTGGCTGTAAAGTAAGGAAATGTCCATTTTGCCAAAGCCAAGTCACGTCAAGGAAATTAAACGAAAGAAGAATGTGTTTAACCATGTAGTCATGTGCTAAAGGGGCAATGGGGATGGGAGAGCAATGTCCTAGAAAAGCAGCAGCAACAACAACAACAAAAAATGGTGGGTTTTTTCTTTTTTTGAGACTATAGTTACAATTCTCCCTTTCCTTTCTTCCCTCTAAGCACTCCTGTCCCCCTGCTCTTTTTAAAATTCATTGCCTCTTCTCTATCAATTGTTATATTGCATGCACATATTATATCTATATATGTGGAGCTATGTATATATATGTATATATATGTATGTTTTTCTTAATATAATCTAAATATAATATACAATGGCATAATGTGACCTGAATGTCTGTTTACAGGTATGATTTTTTGGTGCTAGACAACAGTTGGTGTGCTCTTCCCTGAGGAAGAACACTTCTCCTGTACCCAGCTTTTCTTTTCCTTTTTTTTTCCATTTATTTTTTATTCATTATTCACACGAATTTACAGTTAATTATTTTTTCATTCATATGTTTTCCTTTTTCTTTTCCTTTTTATTAGATATTTTCTTTATTTACACTTCAAATATTATCCCTTTTCCTTGTTTCCCCTCCAAAAACCCCCTATCCCATCCCCCCGCCCCACCCCACTTGCCCCACCAACCCACCCACTCCTGCTTGCCTGACCTAGCATTCCCTTACACTAGAGCATGGAGCCTTCACCAGGACCGAGGGTCTCTCTCCTCTCATTGATGTCTGACAAGGCCATCCTTTGCTACATATGTGGTTGGATCCTTGAGTCCCTCCATATGTAGTCTGGTTTATTCCCTGGGAACTCTGGGGGTACTGGATGGTTCATATTGTTGTTCCTCCTATGGGGTTGCAAACCCCTTAAGCTCCTAGGGTCCTTTCTCTGCATCCTCCATTGGGGACCCCGTGCTCTGTCCAATGGATGGTTGTGGGCATTCACTTCTGTTTTTGTCAGGCCCTGCAGAGCCTCTCAGGACACAGCTTTATCAGGCTCCTGTCAGCAAGCTCTTGTTGACATCCACAATAGTGTCTGGGTTTGGTAACTGTGTATGGGATGGATCTCCAAGTTGGACAATCTCTAAATGGCCTTTCCTTCAGTCTCTACTCTACACTCTGTCTTTGTAACTCCTTCCCTGGGTATTTTGTTACCCCTTCTAAGGAGGACTTAAGCATCCACACTTTGGTCTTCCTTCTTCTTGAGCTTCATGTGGTCTGTGAATTGTATCTTGGGTATTCCAAGCTTCTGGGCTAATATCCACTTATCAGTGAGTGCATATACCATATGTGTTCTTTTGTGATTGGGTTACTTCACTCAGGATGATATTTTCTAGTTTTATCCATTTGCCTAAGAATTTCATAAATCCATTGTTTTTAATAGCTGAGTAGTACTCCATTTTGTAAATGTACAACAATTTCTGTATCCATTCCTCTGTTGAGGGACATCTGGGTTCCTTCTAGCTTCTGGCTATTATAAATAAGGCTTCTGTGGACATAGTGGAGCATGTGTCCTTATTACATGTTGGAGCATCTTCTGGGTGCATATGCCCAGGAGTAGTATAACTGGGTCCTTACGTAATACTAAATCCAATTTTCTGAAGAAATGCCAAACTGATTTCCACTGTGGTTGTACCAGCTTGCAATCCCACCAGCAATGGAGGAGTGTTCCTCTCTCTCCACATCCTCTCCAGAATCTGCTATCACCTGAGTTTTTGATCTTAGTCATTCTGATTGGTGTGAGGTGGAATCTCAGGGTTGTTATGATTTGCATTTCCCTGATGAGTAAGGATGTTGAAAATTTTTTTGGTTGCTTCTCAACCATTTTGTATTCCTCACTTGAGTATTCTTTGTTTAGCCATACCTAAACATAGTAAAAACAATATACAGCAAACCAGTAGCCAACATCAAACTAAATGGAGAAACACTTGAAGCAATCCCACTAAAATCAGGGACTAGACAAGGCTGTCAATTCTCTCCTTACCTGTTCAATATAGTACTAGAAGTCCTAGCCAGAGCAATTAGACAACAAAAGGAAGTCAAAGGGATACAAATCACAAAGGAAGAAGTCAAAATATCACTATTTGCAGGTGATATGATACTATACTTAAGTGATACCAAAAATTCCACCAGAGAACTTCTAAACCCGATAAACAACTTCAGCAAATTGGATAGATATAAAATTAACTCAAACCAATCAGTAGCCTTCCTCTGCACAAAGGATAAACAGACTGGGAAAGAAATTAGGGAAGTACCCTTCACAATAGTCACAAATAATATAAAATACCTTGGTGTGACTCTAACTAAGCAAGTGAAAGATCTGTATGACAAGAACTTCAAGTCTCTGAAGAAAGAAATCAAAGAAGACCTCAGGATATGGAAAGATCTTCCATGCTCATGGATTGGTAGAATTAATATAGTAAAAATGGTCATCTTGCCAAAAACAATCTACAGATTCAATGCAATTCTCATCAAAATTCCAACTCAATTCTTCATAGAGTTAGAGGAATTTCCAAATTCATCTGGTAAAACCAAAAACCTAGGATAGCAAACACTAGTCTCAAGAATTAAAGAGCTTCTGGCAGAATCTCCATCCCTGCCTCATGCTATACTATTTATCAATCGTGATAAAAACTGCATGGTATTGGTACAATGACAGGCAGGTAGATCAATGGAATAGAATTGAAGACCAAGAAAAGAACACATACACCTATGGTCACTTGATTTTGACAAAGGAGCTAAAACCATCCAGTGGAAAAAAAGACTGCATTTTCAACAAACGGTGCTGGTTCAACTGGTGGTTATCACATAGAAGAATGCTAATCAATCCATTCTTATCTCCTTGTACAAACCTCAAGTCCAAGTGGATCAAGGACATCCACATAAAAACAGATACACTGAAACTAATAGAAAACAAAGTGGGGAAGAGCCTCGCGAACATGGGCACAGGGGATAATTTCCTGAACAGATCACCAATAGCTTATGTTCTAAGATCAAGAATTCACAAGCCAAACCTTATAAAATTGCAAAGCTTCTTTAAGGCAAAGGACACTGTCAATAGGCCAAAATGGCAACCAACAGATTGGAAAAAGATCTTTACCAACTCTACATTTGATAGAGGACTAATATCCAATATATACAAAGAACTCAAGATGCTCCCTGCTTTTCTCAGTGGCTACGGTTCTTTGTCTAGGGTAAAGTTCCGGCCTAATGAGCTTCAACCATTGGTGTTACCCTTGTTCAGATCACCCTTGCAGTCATGTTGGTAAGACTATGGTAAGACCCTCTGATTCACCGGCTGTTATAATCTTTCTGCTCCCTCTTCTGACATGTTCCCTGAGTCTTAAATGTGGGATTGTTTTTGTTGTTGTTGTTGTTGTTGATCTATTCATTGAAACCGAGCCCCATAGCAATGTATTATGATTGGTCATTATTTTCTATTGTTGTCTCCTTTGAAGAGTACTCTTATCTGTGGGCATAGAACAATTGTTGATAGTTTTTTTTAAGGGATTATGCTGGTTTAATAAATTAGTACTTACAAATTATCACCCAATAATCACAGTTTCACTAGCACTGAGTAATTAATAATGTTGACAGTGCCAAGCATAGCTTCCCTCATAAGTCCAATTAGAGAGATGCTGGTTACCACCAAGGTATGTGCACCACTACTGCATCCTTGATCCTGCTCTGCCAGTTGTTGATGAAATTCATAGGCACCACCGCTGGGTAGGATGGTTAGTTGCTTTCCTTTTGAAGCTTGCATGGTATCTTCTGGTGCTGTGAAGCTGGTCTAGGGAGGGGGCATTCAGGCCAGTTACAGATCAGGGGTTTTAGGGCCCATTTTTTTCTTTTGTTTTTAATCATCAAAGAAGCCTGTGGCAGGGTAAGCCACTGAGTAAGAATAGGCAGTGTAAAAGTCTCTGTCCACCTTCAGACAGTAAAGAAGACTGAGAATATCCTGGGGACAGAGCAGAAGCAGACTCTACATAGGGCCATCTGGAGCTTTCATCCCAGCCTGTAGGGATGAGCCATGCCAACTCTGGGCTTCCATTCACCTACCTTGGGGTTTCTGTCTCTTTTCCATCTTCTGTGGCTTCTAGTTGGCTTTTATCTTTCTATACCCTCTCAAGACTCAAATTTCTTTACATTTCAGCACTTCTAAGCACTTATCCTTACTAAATGTTCTACTTTGGACACATTATTAAAATGACTCCAGTCTTCCTTCATCATCATCTTATGTTTGTAGTGAGACTTAAATTAGGTAGTGTACATCAGATACTTATCCTAGTGTTAATAAGTTGCTGGAAAAATTAGCATTATGTTTTAGGGTACTAGAAAGTGAACCTATGCATGTTTGACAAGGGTTCTACCATTGACTATACTATTCCCAGATTCAATGCAATACTTATAATAAATTTATTAACTATTTAGCATTTATTTTATATAGATTTGTACCTAACAAAAATATGCCAGTTAAGCTATCATAATGCATCCAATGATTCAATGTAATGAACAGTTTTTAAAAAGACATAAAATAGTGCATTGTTTTAGCCAATTCTTTGAAACTTGAATAACATTTATTTCAATGCAAATTTATTTCACTTATTCATATCTATCACTTTTACTATTTATAAACAAATTCTTAATTAACTATTTCACTATTAATTCAGAACACACCTCCACAAACACGTATACTTGGTGTTGAGAAGTAGTTGTACCAGCAGATCTGATGCTCTTTGCATGTGTCTTCTTGGTTCTAGAAAGCCATGAGGTATGGTAGCTGTATGAACATGATGAATCATTACCATCAGCTCCATGAAGTGTTGACTCTGCTGTGAGAGAAAAGGCTGAAAACCTTCCACACAGAGTAAACCGATCGGCCAGCTCTTTGGAAGTATTTGTTTATATTCATAATTCATATTAAATACATATTTTAGGAATGAGTGTGTATGCCTGAATCGGTTGGAAGAGTGATTATCTGCATGCACAAAGCTCTGCGTTTGGACTTCACCACTGTATAAACTTGAAGTCTTGGTGCACAGCTAGGCTGTAGCCTACCTCTAGGAGGTGGATGCAGAAGGACCAGCAGTTCAAGGTCATCCTCAAGTACATGTCAAAGTTTAAGGCCAGATGGAATACATGAGACCGTATCTCAGAATAAAACTTCAACTATCTTTTGAAAACTGTTGCGGTGGTTCACGCCTACAATCCTAACATTTTAAGAGGCCATGACAGGAGAATTGCTCAGAGTTCAAGGCTACATGGTGAGTTTGAGACCAACCTAGACTGCCATGTGAAATTATATCAAATATAAAGCAAAGAAACAAATTGCTGGAATCTCTTACCTAAAGGGGGGCTTTGTATTCAGATTTGACATCATGCTATGATTGGTTTATAAGAATCTATGTTTCCTTCCTTCAGTGATAATAGAATCTACACAATTTTGAAGCATGTTCAGAGATAAGTGGACAGTTTCCCATTCAGGCATTTTGGCATTTAACCCTCTCAGAGCTAAGGAGAGTACTAATAACACAGACCAGATGAGTGGACTATCAGGCCTACCTTCTGTGCTTGTCTTACTATGCAAATCGGGATGCTTGAGCCATTCCTCCTTTAATCTAAAGTTTTGGAAAAGCCATGACAGTAAAGAGGCTAGTTGTGTCAAAGGCTCCATCAACCTTTCACCTGGAGGAGGAGTTTGACTAAATTCCTTTTCTGTCTGCAAATAACAAAGGAAAACAAACCAAAATAAAAGGCAGGACAAAGATGGAGCCTAGTGACTGTTCATTGGTGAATGATTGTCCTCAATTCTCTGTTCCCTCCTGTGTCAAACAAATTCTTACAAGAATATAATATGAAACTCTAATAGTGATACTCAACATTGATCCTAATGTGTTCTAGGCCCCAGGAGCAAGCAGGAGGCTGGGTGTCCTGTTGTTTACTGGCCACTCTTTCATTGACTTTGTGTTTCATTTCCTGCTCAGGCCTTGGTGTCTCATTGGCACAAGTTAGATGTATCAGCATCAAAAGAGTTTGAATAGCTTTGAAATCAAATACTGAAGCATAATCTGAGTGCCAGTTTCTGACATCTTATTTTTTTTCCACGTAGAAGTTTTATTGGGAGAGACACAATGGCAGGAGAAAGAGAGGAGGCAGAGAAGGGTGGGGGAGGTGGCAGCAGACAGAGAAGGGGGAAAGAGAGAGGGTCATCTTATTTTTAAAAGAGGTAAAACAACAAGAAATGTTCTTATGATTTCAAGCATGTTGTGTCCTCCCTGTGAGAACAGCTGATGCTTCCACACAGCAGTTGGTCCATAAACCAGGTCTGAGTCACACTGTGATGATGCTCCTACAAACTACAAGTGTCTTGCTCATCCCAAGGTGTGACACAGTGTTCCACAACTTGTCTAGATAGAGAGAAGTAAATAGAAAAATAACTGGAAATGCTGGGTGAAGTGCACATCAAAGGGGTAAGAGAGAAAATGAGTATTATTTTATTCATTATAGGAAGGTTTAACTACCTACTACTTTTATAGGCTAGTCTGCCAGACACTGGAAGATAATCACTGCTGATTCAGACGTGGCCCTTCATCTACATACAGTTGAAATGGCCAACCACTCAAGTGTGTATTTCAGGCTGAGATACATGTTATGAGAAAACACATACTATGGCATCACAAAGGCAAAAAGGCATAGTATGTGATGTAGGCTGATGGATCTGAGATGTGAGCTAAGATGTAATGGCTAAAAGATGTAGATTAGGAAAATTACCCCAGACCAAGGATGTAGGTGGCAATACAGGCACTGGAGAACCAGGTGGGAGGAAATAGCTTCTCTTGCAGGTGGAGATGGGGTGTTGGGTTTTAGAAGGAGCCTCAAATTTCATTATGAGATAGAAAGCCACAGGAAGAGTTTATGCAAGGAATAGGATGATTTATCATATACTTTTCGAGTAAGAGTTTGGTTCCCATATGGAGAGTAGACGACAGAGTTCAAAAAATAGAAGCAGGGAGGCCAGTTAGGAGGCTCCTGTGTCTTTGAAGGCATAAAGGGCTGTAACTTAGACATGGCAGGGTTAGAAACAAAGGAAGGAAAGAAACAAGGTACATCACTGGGTAACAAAATATAAGGAGTAAACTTTAAACCAGAACCTCAAGGGAGAACATGGCCAGGAATGAAAAGCAGTGCTGAGGATGCCATGTTTGAAGGCTTAACTGAAAGGTGGGGCTAATTGTATGAAGAAGTGGAAGTACAATACTTTAATGAGAGGAACTGAATACCAACCCTATAAGAAGGAAGGATAGTCCTTAGGCAGTGTATATAACAAGACCCACTTGAATAGCCAGGAAAAGTCCAGAGAGATGCTATTTCCAGTGGTGAGCATTTTTCTTTACACTGAATATCAAGAAATGTGCTTAGGAATCTGACATTATAATGGGTATAATTTATAATATTTTATTTCCTTCATTCTTCTTGCAGGTTGTATCTCCTGGAAATTCTAATTTGGGGAGTAAATAAGAATTTCTGATTAAAGTGTTAGCAAAGCATTCCGAAGCTCATTTTACACCTAGCTATTTTCTTCCAGCTGAGCTTGACACCTAAGGCTGTTTAAGATTCAGGCTTTTGTTTTCCTGCTTAGGGAGGTGAGATCAATTTTGTTCTCTAAAGAGAAATATTTTCCCTCAGATTTAGATGCTGTGAATTCGAAATTGTTGTTCTGCTCCTAGAATTTGTGTAGGAAACCCTACATTTTTTAATCTGTTCTGGTTATACAAATACATTTCCAGTATCAGAACACTTTCTTATTTTTTAAATTTTGCTCTATTTGAATTATGACAGAAAATTTATTAAGCCATGGATATTCTTTCGATGTCTTTAGAATTTCATAGTGTATTTTGATCCTTTCACCCCTCCCCCAATGTCTCCCAGATCCACTCTCTCCACCCTCACCACCCTATGCACCCAACTTTCAGTCCTTGTTTTCCCTTTCTTCCTCCTGGTCCTCCTCCTCCTCCTCTCCCTCCTTCCACCTTTCTTTTTAATCCCCTAAGTGATTTGTGTTGCATAAATACACTTGGGAGTGGGGTCTGCCTAGAGTATAGATCCAAAGATCATTAAGTCATTTAGGGATGAGTACTCTGCAGTTTCTTATTCTTTACATGTTGACCACTTGAGAGTCTCTGTGTTAATTGCCACCCATTTCAAAGAAAAGCTTTCTTGAAGAAGACTGAGATTCACTCTCCTATGGCTATAGCAATAACTCATTAGGATTCTTTTAAATACTCCATCCCTTTAGCAGAATAATAGTATTAGATTTTGCTCATAGAGCCTATGACATATTTAGCCACAAGTTCTTGGCATCATCAATAGTGCCAGGTATGTGTTTGATTTCATGGAGCAGTTCTTTGGCCCATGCAGAAAGTGGTTGGTCCTTTAATAACATTTGTGCCACAATTGCACTAATAGTAAACCATAGACAACAGGAACCAGTACATGATAATATTTGAATAGGACTTTTACTTCCTGTGCCTATATATGACAAATGTAAACCATCACCTGTGCTCTATACTCTGTCTATAGCTAATTCAGTAGACAATAACAACTGCAATTGCCATACCTCAGTCAACACAAAGTCAATAATCCAGTGTTTCTGTGAATCTCACTAACTCTTAAAAATAGATCTGAAGTAGGAATTCTTCACTTCTTACTACCTGAATACACTCCCAATTCCACCCCTCACAATCTCTCTGTTGATAACAATTGTTGTACAATACCCTAATTCCTATGATTATTCCTTTTTCTTTGTAGTGGATCAAAATGGTGCTCTCTAAAGATTCAAAGCCACTCTGAAACTAAGAGTGCGACTCATTTGCAGTTGTAATTACTGTAATCACTAAGATGAGATACTTCTGGAAAGTGATTGTCCCTAAATCTACCCCAAAAAATCTACATAAGAGCCATAAAGAGGCTGGAAAGATGGGTCAGCAGTTAAGGACACCGACTTCTCCACCAGAAGACTCAGGTTCTATTTCCAACCCCTACACTGTGGTTCATAGTAGTCTATAGCCTATAGTTCATAGTCTATAGCCTATAGTTTATAGTCTATAGCCTATAGCTCTAGGTCTAGGGAATCTGATGCCCATTTCTGGCCTCTGTGAGTCCCAGTCATACGCATGCTACGCAGGTATACACACAGGCAAACACATTCATGCACAAAAAATAAAACAAAATAATTTAAAAAGACAGAGAAACAGAGAAGACACCTAAGCACTGAAGAGTTCTGATGATGGAAGTAGGCATTGGAAGGAGGCAGCTTCAAGCTTGTAGGCTAAGCACTGGCAGCAGGGAGGTGAGTCCCTTTCCTCTCACTCCCAATACACACACATAAATCCCTGCCAGCGTTTTCAGAATGTACCAGCGCTGTTCGTAGTCCAACGCCAGACTTCAGACGATTGTACTTTGAAGCTACTTGGCTTATGACAATGGTCGAAGGGAGCCTGAGAAGAATTGCACAGACATCATGGTCCATCCTCATGCTCTCCTACTCCCCTCTCAGCTCCCTCAGCTTTGTCCCCCATTGGCCTGTTTGCTGTTCCTTGAACAATCAAAGTGGATTCCTCTTGCACCTGCACTGAAATTCCTCTCAGACTATACTTTCTCATCTGATATGCCCAGGGCTCCCTGAGAAACTTCCTTAATGCTTTCCTCAGAGATGCTCCATGCGTCAGTCTTTCCCTATTAACTCCTTTTAAATTGCACACTTTCCGACTTCCTATTCCATCATCCCTCCGCCCCCACCATGCTCCTTCAGTTCACTGCTCTCCTCAGGACTTACGACTCTTAGGAAAGTATTTTACTCTATGTTTACATGGCTTTTTTTCTCTATTTTGCACGCCATGTGGGTAAAGATTTTACTGCTTTGTTCACATTATCATCCCCAATACCTGTAACAGTATGTGTCACTCTTTGCATAGGCATGGGTGAGTAAATATGTGAGCTAAAGAATTTTCTTCTACTTCAAATATATGTTCTTTTATTTTCTATTTTTAATCACGTTTATGTATGCATGTGAGTGTCTGAGTGAGTGTGTGTGTGTGTGTGTGTGAATGAGTGTGAGTATAGGCTTGCATATGTAGGAGTGCAATTGCTCTAGGAGTCCAGAAGAAGGTCAGCAGATACCCGGGAGCCAGTGTTACTGGCTTTTCTGAGCCATCTAATATGGGTGCTGGGAACTGAACTTGGATTCTTTGCAAAAAAAAAAAAAAAAAAAAAAAAACGTTAAGTGCTCTTAACTGCTAAGCCATCTCTCCAGCTCCTAAGTGTATATTTTTTGATTAATGCCTTCATCCATTCATGAAATATTTACAGAGTTTCTAACCTCAGTGTTTTGTTGAATAGTATGCAATTGAAAACTTGGTCCTTACTTCCAGGGAACTTATATAAGGTTAAATGGTACAGTCAAAGACAGTAAGTGGGAGGGATGGAGAGGTGTCAGGAGTGGCGATCCCATGGTTCTCAAGCTGTGTGATCTTTATGCTAACGCCTATTAATAAACTTGTATTCTTGACCAATATTGACAATCCCCTTACAAAACTAAGAAGAGAGGCCACTTGAGGGTAAAAGTGTTCAGCGAAGTTTCCTTAAGGGGGTGTTACGCAATGTCTTCTGTGAAAAGCTTTTGATGTCTTGGCCACGCTGCCTCAGGTGTAGTGTCTGAGCAAGGCTGAGTGCTGGGGGCAGTGTGTCAGGTTTGAGCTGTTGGAGATTATCAGCACATAGTCTTCGGACGACAAACATCACTAGTGACCAGTCTGGTGTTCTCTGTCCTGCCTTAGGGGAATACTAAAGTACCCTGACCATGGCACTGTGCTGAGCTAACTCTCCCAGGGACTGCCAGGAAGAAATGTGGGAAGTATCTATGTCATGCTATATATTTCAATGACTGCACACTTCAGTTTTTGTCTATAAAATTCAACGCTTTGTTTCTTTGCTATGTAACTATGTTTAGCACAAAGCTTGACAGTCGATCCAGGACTTTAGCAAGGATCTTATCCTAGATGTCAGTTGTCAGGGTGGATGAATGGCAAGAATAATTGAAACTCGTTGGCACTCTTGGTTTGCATCAAGGTAAGGCATACAGTTGGTTTTCTCTCTTGAGTTCTGTATCCATGGATTTAACCAAGCATGGCTTGAAAATACAAAAACAAACACATACGTACAGAACCTGTACAGACTTCCCTCCTCCTTCATGTAGTTCTCTAAACAACATACGACAACAACTATTTAAAAAGCATTTACATTTTGCTAGTTTGATTTAAAGCATCCCTGGAGATGTGTGTAGTTTTTATGTGATGGACATTTTATAAGACAGACTTGGGTGCCTGTTGGGGAGAGACTAGGGATGCCTGCAACTAATTTGCCATAGATACTGAGGGACAGCTGTGTCGAGTGGGGAAGACTTATATGTTCTCATTTCTGGCTGTCTGTGGCATTTATCATCTCTAATAAGACACCCATCTTTGTTATCTCATGTCTCATGTACACACTTCCTTTCCATCGTCCCTTCCCTATCAGTAGTTACCCATAGAGCAGTAGAGGGCTTTATTTGGGATGGAGTCTTATTGCTGAATTCTCTTTCTTCCTGTGTCCTGTGACGGATAGTAATTGACTTTGGGTTTAGCCTTCCTTAATATTTCATTGAATTATAGACCCCAGGAAAGATCAGGCACATAGTCATTATGTGGTTATTGAGTATGAAGTCTGCAGGAAGCTTTAAACTTTCACCATGCTCTGAGCTGCATGTGTCTGTGTCTATTTGTACATGCGTGTTTGTTTTGTATGGTCATGTATGCTTGCTTGTATGTGTATATGTGTACCTGATGTGTAAGAGTGAATTTGAGTGTATGCCCATTTATATTTTTGTGTGTGTATGTGTGTACATCTGTGTACATGTGTATTTGTATGCAGATGTAATATGTATATATGTGTCCATGTATGCGTGTGTGTGTGTGTGTGTGTGTGTGTGTGTGTGTGTGTGTGTTTAAAGCAAACATCTGATGTTTCTGCCTCTCACATTCCTCCTCGGAGAGTGATATTTACAATATCCACAACTCATTTGAGAAATGCTGAGTTAGCTATATAGGATTTAAAAGCATCCATGTGTTCCCTGTGTCACTACCCTGGGAGACAGAGTATCCCTACTGAGAATCTACCATCACCCCTCAACACCGAATCTCACTGCAAAGTCCAATGCCTCTCAGAGCCCCTTTTTATGAATGATGCTTCATTCACTCTAGACGCTCATCTAACTTTCCATGCTCCCCTTTGCATCATTTGCCTCACCCATCCATGCCCAGGCTCAACTGACTGCTCCTTCAAAACAAAGAGGACGGGCTTGTTTCAACCTCATACCTTACCTTCTAAGTGGTATGTTCTGTCAGTATTCTTTTACAACTCCAAGGTGTTGCCAAGCAGTTTAGAGACAGAAACCCTGTATTTGTTCTCCACTGGGCCTCTCATATGCATTGCCATTCGTTTGATTCTGTAATTATCCGTTTTAAAATGCCTGCTTCCTGCTCAGGTGGTATCAGGATTCTAGGCATGAGCAGAAAGAAGCACAATGTCAACGGAGCCCTGGAGCTGCAGTGGGATTTCGATGTTCTGTGTCTATCCTGCATGGCACTGCTTGTTTCTTGTACCCCTATAGCACAATGCCACTCTCAGCCCTGCCGAAGTTCTGGCATCCACGAGCAGCATTCTACTCTCATTTTGACTTTAAACTATTATTGTCCATACTTTTCCCCAGAGTGTCATTCATCTGCTGAATAATCATACTGATCATCTTATGCAGGACACTGCCAGTTGCATCCTTCATTGTCTAATGGCCTGCATACATTGCACCAGTTATTTCAGCCTGAAGCCCTAATGCCTTCCTGTGAACCACATGGAAAGATACAGTGGGGAGCCGAGTCACTTATTGCTTGTGGCTTTGGTTAGTGGTTGTGTATCTCACAACATGACTGTAAGCTCCAGAAGTGAAGTCTCATTGCCAGCTGTCTTTCTACTTCCTTGTTGTTCCTACTACGTGACAACTCCAGGAAACACATTGTGGATTCTTTTTAAATACGGTGGAGAATTGGAGGAGCAGATACTGGCCCAAAGCCCTTTGTTCACTATGATAAGGTAATTTGCTGATGTGTGTTCTGCCAAAGATTAATTCTTTCAGAAACTTGTATTGCCCCCCACCCCAACAAAGAGTTTCTGGATTCAAATATATTTGGAAAATAATATATTAAATTGAACCAATTTAATTGCCCAATAATTTTGTAGTTCCCTTGCATCTAATATACTAAAATCAATGTTTTCTTGCAAAGGGAACAATGATTTCCTGAAGCTATTAACTAAGAAGCTCAACATTTTTCTTGTGTCGCTTTCTAAAAAGTGGTGCTCGACCTCTGTAACTGCAAATATAAGCCAAAGCCTGCCTGGAGGTCAGTTTCTGACATATGGCTTTGTTCCACTTCAACCTTTCATTATTTTCATGGCAGGCCCTTCAGGCATTATCAAGAGCAAAAACAACAGAAAGACAAAATATCGTACGGCATTATAAATGAGTTCACTTATCATTTGGAAGGAGAATCATGCTCCCCATACATTTAAGATGTGAAGCCTGCCTAGCAGATTAGATAAAAACAAGCAGGTTAAGCAAAGCCTATCAGCAGAGAATTTAGGACATCTGAATTCCATGCTTAGATTTTTCCCTAAATGCCTAAAGATTTGAGTGTGGAAACTAATGTGTCTGGATGGCTGGTCTAGTCCCTACCCATATATAAAATAAAATACCCCTCGGGATGGTATCTGTAATACAGATTCTTTACATCTTAGGAAATCCATAAAATAGCGCCTAAAGGAATACTCAGTGTGTGCTTAGCAACCAATGGCAAGGCGTGTGTAGCTGACTGGTTCATGTCTTGTGTCTTCTCTGGTAGTTTTGTGTGCCAGTTCCCCGGAGCTAACAAGCTCAGCCTATTAGTTTTAAATGTCATTTCAATTACTCCTTCCGAAATGAAGGAGTGAGGACTGTTTAGGGAGTTTTAATACGAAGCGTGGAAGTAAATCATCGCTAACATGTCATAATGTGACTTTCCTAATGGCTTCTTCTGAGAGAGTTTGCGACTGGCTCATTTTGGGCCTCTCCTGTAATTGTGCCAAATCACAAGAATAAATGCATTTCCCCACAGCCGACGAGGAAATTTTGAATACACTCTAATTCACTTAATCTGTGAATTAACACAAATTTCAACTCTCCAACAGAGAAAAGTGGGGGAAAGTTAGTCTATTACAAAGATTAAAAAAAAGGGGGGGGGCAAGGAACCAAAGAACTTTTCAAGTTCTGGCTTGCATTGGTAACATGCTGCTCACAGGAGATGGAACACTGGACCATGTTCTGCCTTTGCTGTCTGACATGTTTACTCTAATACTCCCCAAGCAGGTTTCTTCTTAGGTAAATACCCTGGAAGGTCAAGTAACTCCACACCATCAAGGTTTACCCAGTGGCTTGGATCCATCTGTGGAGGGCATATTGATTTTTCAGGAGTGACCCAGTTATTCCAGATGAAGTGACTGTGAGTCACAGTAGAGCCTCCTGGCAGGGTGAGAACACTTCAGTTTCTACAATGCAGCCCTCTGTATTTTATAAAGAACCACCAATAGGTGGTAACTGTTTGCTGACTTCCAGAAACAACTACAACTAAAATACTACATCAAGAGGGTCTTTTATTGTATGCTAATATATTCATAAATAAGATTCAACTATCACTATATAGTTTAGGTGATATCTCATAATACCACAAACTCTATCAAACTCGTTGGTCATCATTTTGATCTTAGTTAATAGTCACTCATTTTTTTCATTTATCATGATACTGTCTGATTCATCTATAAAAGTGAAAACAGAGCTTACTTCTTTTGCTTGTTTCTCAGGTCCTTCAAGAATATATGAAGCTCCACCTCATCATGGGGGTTTGGGTATTATTGCATGACCTAACTTTGTGTGGCTATGATGAGATCAGCGCTATGTTTAAGAAGTAATTAGACTGCAAAGGAATCTTTCCTCTATAGAAGTAAGCTAAAGTTAGGTCAGGGAACGTGTGTGGGAGTTGGGAGCTAGAGGAAGAACAAATGCTAAGGGATGTTAGGTCAGACGAGGTTTTCTCTTTTTCAAGTACCTTGAGCAGTAGAAATTTGAAGAAGAAAAAAAAAGACGCAGCAAATGAGAATGGCAGTAGCCTCAGGTAGGTAGGGGCCATTTTGGAGTAGAGAGAGAGACTGGGAGATGCCCTGAAGGAGAGCAAACTTGAGTTCACACTGGCAGGATGAGCAGAAATGGATCAGGTCATTAAAGAGGAAACAAATGCATAAATAAATGTGTGTCCAGGAAAAATGTAATTGGAGAATGTAGCATGTTATGGAAGAGAAAGTTGTTCCCTATGAGGTGTTTGTAAAATTATACCAATTTGAACTAGTGTAACAGGTCTCCAGATGAAGAGCGTGCCCTCACCTGCACCTATATCATAAAGTATTTCACCTATATTTTCTTCTTGCTTTTTCAAATATTGCATTAAGTTCTCTGATACATTTTGGACCAATTCTTGCAAAGAATAAGAGCTATGGGTCTACCTTCATTCTTCTACCAGGGGACATCCAGTTTCTCTGATTTCATATGTCAAAATGCTGTATGTTTCCAGTGTATTTTGACACCTTTGTTTTTTAAAGAAGGGTAGGTATGAGTTTATGTTTGATCATGTTTTACATGGTCCAGTTAAGTCTCTAAATCATCTGCTCTTTATTCATTTATAAGATAAGTCGTATTCTATTGCAGTTTCTTCCAGTTAAATAGTGGCTCAGGCAACACTGTTGATTAAATAACCCACCCTCTGAGAACTGAACACACCTTTATTGTGATAGGCTGTGTTCTGCATTCAAGAATCAATTTGTGGATTCTCAGCTGTGTTTGTTTGATCACTTTTTCCTTTCCTGTGGCATCTTGTTTGATCAGTGACCTTTCACTAGCTGATATGTCAGGCTCCTCCCTTTACAGTCTTTATCAAACTTTTCTCCACCTTTTACTTCATATGAATGCCAGCACTACTTGCCCCAAATAAAAGTTCGTAGTTAGGCTCTAATTCGAATTCTTACTTAATATAAAAAGTAACTTTTGGATCAATGATATATTTCTCAATTTCCTTGTCTTATTAACCAAAATGATCTTTAGGTGTGGCTTGACAGAGGATCAGAGACTTTGAAGGTTTAGTGAGTGCTTCAAGGTGTTGAAGCATGGATTGGAGTGACTTACAGCTTAATGACAAAGATCAGTGCATAGTTACTATCATACTCCAGAAAGTGGGGATTCAAGGGAAAGGGTTTAAGGGTTTGATTGGCTGGATAGATGCTGAATTCATGTCCGTGACATGAGAAAAATGGAACATAGTAAACATGTTCAAATGTAAGGGATAAGGGAGCCCAGGTGTGGCCACAGTGCCCTCTGAAGGACCCAATAAGTGGACTGAACTGGGAACTGGAAGGAGAAATCTGCAATAAGCATGATGTGTAAATAGGTTCGTTGTCACAGAGATCACAGAGATGAAAAGTGGTGTGTGTGTGTGTGTGTGTGTGTGTGTGTGAAGAAGACAGAGAGACACACACTCAGAGAGAGAAAGAGAGCGAGCGAGAGACGGAGTCACAGACAAATATGGGGGGAGGAAGAAATAAGGAAGGGAGAGGCTGACTTTTCCAAGACTTTATAAAATAAAAGATAAAAATTCATCAAATCAATGATCTCACGTTCTTTTTAAAACAGCATATCCTATGCTCAACAAAGAGACAATAGATATTTCTATTAGTAAATAGGTCAGGTGGAAGATAAACCTTTATTTTGTTTTACTAAAATAGCTAGAAAAGACAGAACCTAGCTAACCCTGAATATTATTCTGCTCGATGCTGGCAAGAATAAATACTTGTTTTGTTCATGATGTTGTGAAAGACTCATCTTTAGGTTTGGCAGTTATGAGAAAATACAAACCATCTCTATTGCTTGATGGAAAAAAAAAAGACTTTCTGCAGCACGCACATGCATTCACATGCACACAAATGCACACAGACACTTTGAAGAGCCTCCCTTTGATTTCTTCATGTTGTTTACGGTTTCTGGTGGGCTGCCATGTTTATTTCTAATGATGAGTTTCCTTGGGGAATGTGTCTCTTCACCTCCAGTGATAATATTATCAGTACAGTCACATAGAGGTCCTGGATGGGGACCACTTTGTTAAATGACATTTGGCAACTGACTGGTGAGGTTTAGCCAACTGCCATGCCAGATATTTAGTGACATAATGTATCATGGGTTAGATGCCAATGGTTCTTGGACCATTTCCTCTCCCTGCTTACGTGTGATGGACCCAGGGGGTGACTAACAAAGTGGCACACTCTATTCATCTGTGAATAACGGCATGTGCAAATGAAGCCTGGGAATTAGAGCACTCCTGCTGGAGAGGAGAGAATGTTCTGGTGGCTCAGCCTCAATTCTGCCTTGGCTTCTAGGCTTATCCATATTGATGACCCCCGCATTTCCATACAGCTATTTGAATCAAAATGTGAATTCTCTCATTTTAATAGTTACAGGCATCCAAATTTTAAACAATTCAGGATGAGCATAAGAAATCACTGGCTTTCGATTAATTACACTGAATTGGGGAAATTAAATTCGTACTCCAAATCCAGTCATTTAAAAAAAATTATTACATAGTAACAAAAAACAATTGCTATGCTTTGATTTATTCTGGGTATTCTACATATTTTATTCTATATGGCATACTTTTTGTTTCTGAATTTCCCTAATAAAACTTTATTGAGGGAATGTTTTGTATGTTACCATGGTAATCATTGCCTGCACTGTCTGTAGTGTTTCTCTTCGATGTTCCCCCATCTGTCTCCCTTTTCCTCCATACAACTTTTTCTCTGCTATCTGGAAGAATGGTGTCACTTCTCTTTAACCATTAACTCACTGTTCTTTTCGTGAACTTGCCATCATTTATTTACTCATGTGTGACTTCAAATCGGCGGAGACTTGTCGTTTTAAGGAAGTTTAGTATCTATTTGTTTGTAGCTCTTTAATTGTCACGAGTACTCACTGGACCATCTGCCAAAGACCACATCTTTCCTAAACTTAATTGAATCAAGCAAATTGGCTTTCGATTTTTCATTTTATAAAACAGGGAAGGAAAATCAATGTTTTAATGAGTCAGGTAAACAAAGAGATTGGATTATTATTTTTTGTTTATTCATATCCATTCTCTCCAAGGATGCTTTTGGCTCTAAGTGTGAGATCAAAGCCCAGCTTCAGTACTGGCGTGCCAAATCAGTAAGGTGGCTGTAGACACAGAAGTAGTAACTTAACATCACTATCCTAAATAAATCAGCCCACTGAAGCTTAATAACGGCGTAGGAAGGAGCTTTTCTAAAGGACGGAGTCCAGTCATTTCCTGTGATGTAGCAAGGTAACCTGAATTGTTTTCATGGTTATATTTGGTGTTTCTCATCCAGGCAACTTGGATTCCCTGCAATCTTATCTTCTAAACATACGATTATGCATTACTAAAACACATAAAGAAGGAACTTCCTTTTCATAATAAATCATACTCTATAGACAAATGAGGCAATATACATTCTACTTCTCAAAGGGAGACAGTGTTTACTAATTGAAGATTTAACGCACAGCAAAACATACCTTCTCGTCCTTTTCCTGATGTGTTTTTGCCAGTACATAATACATAATAGCCAGAAATATCTTTGAGAATCTGAATGTGAGTGAACAGCTACAATACACATGGCACCCCTGACAAATTATAATCTTATCCACTATTCTCCTCTGTCACCCACCAAAGCTAAAAGGAAAAAAAAATACAAAATAATGTTACTACTTAGAAGTAATTATGATCTCAAAAAGCTTCCATTTTATGCTGGGAAAATTTTTCAAAAACATATTAAGATAGATTAAAGATAAATACATTCACTGGTCTCTATTCAGTGTGCCAGAAAGTAAACCACGCCTTTACTATACATTAGCCCATTCACTCTCCTAACAGTCGAACACAAAAATAACATTATTGTTCCCCTTTACAGGAAGGAAAATAGAGCCAGAAACATTAACAAACAAAAAATATGGCTATTGGAATCTGAACCAGTATGGAATCAGAATCCAAACACAGGAAGCTTGGGAGACTATGAAGCTAGCTCTCCTAGCTATTGTTCAGTAAGGTCGACTACTAACAATTATCCTTATTAAAAAAGTGTCAGTGAAAGCTAAGATGCTGTTCATGACTACTTACTGACCTTTAGACAATCAGCTCGGTCTCATAGTTACAACTATAGAGAGACAATATTCATTTCTGGTTTTACTACAAGAATGAAGAGTAATCCAGTCCCTTAAGACCCCAAAGAGTATAGCTGTCTTTCTTTTCCTCTTCTGGTCTCTTGTTTGTGATCTCTCCTCGGGGAACTTTGCTCCATCTGAAGGAGCTGATACTGATCTGCATATTGTCAACCTCCCATCTCATCAGAGTCTCTTCTGTTCTGTTCTCCATCCCCAGAGTCCAGAACTGTGCCTCAGAAATGTGGGGCACATAGCAAGTTCCTGTACTGCTAGCGATGGAAAATGCACAAAGTCAGCATGTAGCTCTCATGAGCTTCCCAACACTGTCCTTGTATCTTGTAGGGACAATGACTTCTAAATTTGCATTATTTCTTCAGACAACTTGAACTTGGAGAAGGGCATTCTATTTCACACCTATACTACCTTGGGAGAGTTTCCTCACATGCTTCTTTTTGTCTGAGCTCTGCCTAAAAGAGACAGTGATGGCAGTGCAAAAGTAAGGTGACCCTGAAATCCTGCCTGTGAAGTCTTCCCCACCGTCCCTCCCATTAGCTGAGTGACAGAACGGAGTCATTGCCTCTGAGACTCACATCTTAGATCTGGAATTGATGCCAAGTTAACAATATTCCATCCATTTTCCTCTAGGACACAGGTTGAGTTTCTTGGCTTAATTTTCATCCTCACCATCGTATTGCCAATGAAAAATGTGTCCAGGGAACATAAATGGCTGCAGGCAACAGTCTGCCCTTCCATTACTCCACCCCTCTCCCTAGTTCTATCTGTGGCCAAATTCTGAATCCTGGCCTTCAGGTGCCAGTAATCTATATGTACCAACTTGGTTTTGACCCCATAATTATTTGTTATGATTTAATTGAATGTCGTATGCAATGCTTCCTGAAATTGAACCCTTAAGTATTGCTTTCATCTTCATCTTTGTGGCCCAGTGAAACTACCTGTAATTGCTCCATGCCATCTATCCTGCCTCCACTCCCAACTCTTAATCATGGTGTCTACCCTGCCTGAAATGCTCACCTACGTAACTTCTCCTGGTTACCTAGTCAATACCTAGTCAATACCTAGTCAATACCTCGGCCTCCTCATCCTCTTCACCAATGCTCTGACTCCTCTTCTCCAGTGTGTGCTCCATATGTAGGACACCTCGTACTTGTAGTTTATCAGTAGAGTGCTTGCAGTTGCCATACATCAAGGAGCAGGTATATTATGAGGGATGTTCTGACATTTCTGTAAATGAGCTTCCATGAAAAAGATGCTAAAGTTAATATTTTCACTTAAGTAGATTACTCAAAGATTTATGAGATGCTTAATTAGGAAATAAACCATATGTTACAATCAAAAGAACATGCAGTATCTTTACGTTTCTTGATATAAATCCTATTCATTTACAAATTGAAATTGCTTGACTGTAGCCTTTTCAGGAAACAGAGAGAGCAGGGAGAATTGACAATTCAGTATCTTTATGACGGAAGGAAGTTGCTGTGAATGTCACCAGAAAAGGAAGTTTAGTAACCTAGTCTCTCCTGCCACCCCATCACCACCGGCAGCAAAATGGTCTGCACAGAAACCAAGTCCTGGGCTAAAAGCAGAGACCTGTCCTTCTCTCCACTCACTTTTATATCCCATCCCGAAGAAAAGAATAGCATGTTCTCTGAGGCCTCAACTTGAGCCATGACTCCAGATAGAATGAGGGTGGCCTGAGCCATGTATAACTATCCTCACAACATGTGTTTCGGGATCAACAGGGGCAAGCAACCCCTCATTGGTGAGCTTCTTATTTTGTTTCATGAAAATTCCATCCATTGTTGTTGAATGAATCCAGAAGAAAAGAGTTGTAGATGCTTGGGGATGGATATAAAACCAATAGTGGGAAAAAATTCCTCATCACCATGGATGATAGTCTGGTGAGCATGTTGCCATGGTACTGTGTACAGATATTTCTATGGGTCACTTAAGTTTTGTTCTGTGATTGTCAAAATATGTTTCTGTTTCTTGGACAATTGCCATCTTCAAAGGCTTATTCATCTTTCTAGCCTCAATACCTAAATTCTACTTTAGCTTCAATTTAGTCATGCAAAGGCAACATGAAGCCTAAATCCATCTGATCACAATAATCTATGAGTGTACTTACTTAATTTTTCATGATATAATCAATACCTAACTCTTTCATAAATTTCATTACAAAAGGAATCTAGGTTTTTAGTATTTCCTAAATACTAAAAAGAAAGGGGAGCTGTGTGATAGAACTGGGGTACTGTGGGGGAGTACCTGAAGGGCTGCTGTGTGAAGATTTGAAGGTAAGTGAGTCCTCACTGCAGTAGACATCCTATAATATTAGAGAAGCCGGGACCATGGAACTTTTAGTGTGACAAGAGAGGAGGGAGAAGCCTAAGCCAATGAGAAAAGTTGTCTCTGCTCCAGTTGACAGATCTTGAAAAGTGGGGGTTACCCAAGTACTTTAGAGCTCATCTGATTTCACTATGAGTCCCAGATGCTAGGCATCTATCAGCAGGATTTAGTGATTTTACAGATGAAACTGGGATTTGAGTAAATTACCCTTTGCTGTGCTCGGGTCTTTCATTTTACTATTAGATTATAACTCAGTTTTTCAATTTAATTTGTTTGTTTGTTTGTTTGGTTTTTTTTTTGTTTTTTTGTTTTTGTTGTTGTTGTTTTTGTTTTTGTTTGTTTGTTTTTTTCGAGACAGGGTTTCTCTGTGTAGCCCTGGCTGTCCTAGAACTCACTTTGTAGACCAGTCTGGCCTTGAACTCAGAAATCCGCCTGCCTCTGCCTCCCGAGTGCTGGGATCAAAGGCGTGCGCCACCACGCCCAGCTCTCAATTTAATTTTATAAAACTATTACAACGAAGAGTTTTAGGACTTTTAAAGTGTTGAAATTTGTAAAGACTATAAGGACTTTTAAGATGGACCATATTTTACATTATCAGGTAAACATGAGACTGAGAGTGAGGCTCAGAGGGTTACAACTTAAAGCGCTGTGTTTGTGTGGTCAAGTTGACAAGAGGAGGGGTTGTGATGTTGAGTTTTGGTAGTTGCTTTGACACTATGTAAAGTTATCTGAGAACGGAGTCTCACAGAGGCATCATCTGGATCAGGCTGTCTTGCGGATATGCCTGTGAGGGATTGTCTCAATGACTCATCCTGAATGTGGGTGGCTTTATTCCACAGGCGGGGCTCGGGGTGAATAAAAGGGAGAGAGACAACTGAACACTAGCCTGCCTCCTTAACACATTGCCCTCTGTTTTTCACTGAGTGTACACCTTGACAGCTGCTTCGAGTTCCTTCTAACTAGACTATCCTGAAAGATAGATTGTAACCTGGAATTGGCAGCCAAATAAACCCTGTCTCCCTTAAGATGCTTTTGCTGGGATATTTTATCACAGCACCAGAAAATAGAGCTAAGACTTTGGCCAACTTGCAATTTGTCTTCCCCATAGCCCTCACTATTCCTCAGCTTCCTACAGCATAGGAACTTCACTCTTTCCCAAGAAGAGCATGGTGGCACGGAGAAACGCAATTAATTAGTCTTTGCATCTTGGCATTCTGCATTCAGAATTGACTCGGACGCTCAGGCAATTTAATGACCTCTGTGAAGCTCTAAAGAAGACAGTGCTGGCAGAAGCCAACTGGGTCACACAGGCTTGGCATTGTCTCACGCACTCTTCTTAGGCAGCTTCTGTTTTGTGCTCGGCAACATGTGGGGGAAAGATTGTCCTCTTGGAGTCCCCTGTACAGTTTTCAGTACGTGAAGAAGCTTAAAGCTAAAAATAATTGTGATCTTATAGCTCAGGCTACGTCATCCCATCTAGCACAGGTTCTGTGGGTCTTGTTTTTTTCTTTTGTTCATTGTCTTTCCAATAAAGTTGGTCTTCATAAGGTCCCTACACACCCACATACATGTTCTTCTTTCTGCTTTGTTCACTGTGGTTCTATTATTCTAGAAAGTCCTTCTCTCTACTTTCTGAACAGGTAAATCTCTTGCCCTTTGTCAAGTGTTGGCTGGCTCTCTTGAAGTCAGTATATATGCATTACTTTAGACCATAATTCTTTCCCTCTGAAATTTGTACTTGTATTCATTAATACAGAGGAAAACAAAAAACTATCGAGAGGTTCTTTTCACAATGTACCATGGGCCTTGTTCCACACACTGAGCTATGCTTTAATGCTGGTGGTTCTCAGCCTTCCTAATGCTGAGACCTGTTAATGCTGGCACCTTGTGATGTCGTAACCCCCAATCATAGAGTTATTTTGTTGCTATCCCATAACTGTAATTTTGGTACTGTTAAGAAGTATAATGTAACTATTTGATATTCAGGATATCTGATATTCAAACCCTGTGAAAGAATGATACAACCCCAAACGGGTGACAACTCAGATCTGTTGCTCTAGACTGTATAACCTTGAGGTCAGAAGTACAGAGTTTGAAAACAAAACAAAACAAAACAAAACAAAACAAAACAAAACAAAACACACTACATGTTCTGATGAACACTGAATTTGGATGCCCCTAGGGAATGGTTAGCTGTTTATTGGAAATAATATATTTGTTAACTGGTTGCTATTAGAACACAACCTAATATCCCTTTATGTGGTTACATTATACTACAGCTTGCAAGCTTGGGAGAAATTTTCCAATTTGCTAGAGCCATGCTGGGCACCCAAGGGGTGAAATTCTTCCACAAAACCAGCGAGTGGAAGTTGGCTTCAGCATCACTGCCTGTCGATCGATACCTCTGACCTGTAAGCTGCAGTGAGAGGCCAAGTCATGAAGCACCTGCCACTCCTGTATGCTTAACAAACAGGAAGCAGAAGATACTGCAACAACCAGTTCCAGCTGCCTGCCTGTTTGGACATTTTACAACAATGCAGCCTTTGTATCTGGCAATAGCATCTAAGGGCAAAAGCACCTCCCCAGTGGCCTTTTGCTTGGTTTCAAAGTGTCAGTTTTCCTTGATAACTGGGTGAGGACAGGAGGCTGTGGAAAGAAAAACTGAAGCCTACCGTTGTCCTTCATAGTTGGCTCAGCCAACCTTTATTCATGGCAGAACGCTGAGCAGGGCATCCTCTGCCCTTTGTGAATCAGGAACCATGGTCTATTCATTTTGCTTAATGCGGTATGCGTTTCACCCAGTTCTGTATGGTACACCTACTCCTGCCCTACACTTAGGTCTCCTCTTTTTCTAAACATTGCATGAATTGGGCTTGAATTAATGTATAATGCTCAGAAACTGTGATGCTAGATTTGGACATTGACCTATCCCAATTTTGATCCATTTGGAATCTTGGTTCCTTCCCAGGGGCCTCTCCCTACAGGAGGGGCCACACTGCTCTCATGAAATTGAGAATTGCATGACACAGCAGATAAGCTTCTTACTGTTTAGGCACTTAGTCAATAGCCAATTATAATCAGGTCATTGGATATATATTTGTTTATTTCAGAATTAAAAGGGGGTTACTGGAAGGACTGCCTTGTAATGTTTTAGATTTCCAAGGAAATTTCTGTTAACTCACAAAACTAAATGTTACAACCATGAAAAAAAACAAAAAAACAAAAAACAAAACAGGTACCAATTCTTTAGAACTCTGTGACAACTAAAATTTTAAAGAAAACTTTAATGATATAAAAAATAATGCGTTTAAAATATAAAATTCTGAGAATTTATTAATTATAGTGACATTTGGTTCTCAAGTATAAGAGATAGGTTTTAGAAAGTCAATGAGAAAAATGATTTGCTCTTGACTAACATACATACCAAAACTTACCATTCCATTATGCCAATTTACCACCCATTATGTAAATGTGTTACTGTTGGAATATTCATTATTCTAAAAATAGTAATGCCCAGGGTATAGTTATTATTTTGATGTAAAGATTATGAGAATATAATAATTACGAAGCCAACCAGGCATGCCATTTTCATGTTTTGTTTGACAAAGTATATGGAAACGTGACTTAGAGAAGGTACTTAGCATGTTATTACACAGATGAGAAGGGTTATTAGTATAGCCATAAAACAGAAGCCTGGAAAGGGGAGTTCATAAGTCTCCAAGAAGCTTGAATGGGGAGACATTTCCAATTAGTCACTACCCAGAGAAGATGTTCTTTTGTAACCATTTAGCTTGGTACAAATGCTTAGAACCTTCTCTTCCTCTGTTGATTCTTCATTTCTCTTGTGGTATAAAGCAACATAGGTGTGACTCCAAGGTATATATATTTGTTATTAATTGTCATAAAATAGGATCAGAAATTCATAAATAGCCATCTAGTAACTTTCAAACTTGTTATTAAAATTGAGATTCTTCTTTAAACATGTTTGTATGGCTGTTCCCACACAGTTGGAATACTTGAGTGCCAACCATGCTTAATCTTGCACAGCTTCAGAAATCCATGATAGTCAATAGTGATTCATAAGTGAAGCAACATTTTGAACAGGAGAAATATGAAGTTTTCACCCTTGTTCCTCAAACAGAGGAAACACAGGTTGTACAACCTTCATGGCTACCATTTTGAATTCCTTAGGATAGCATCCATGGGTTCCCATGATAACTTTTTAAACCCCTTGGGAATTCACCGAGTGGATCTCATGATGATTACCCTCTAAACTCATTCTGAGTATGAAGTACATGTTTTATCTTCTCCCCTGCTGTGATTTTTGCAGTCTCACTAGTTGTATCTTTCAAAAACTATGTTTTGAAAGTTGTGTTTTAGTAAATATCTTTTTTTTGCCAGCTTTAAAATGTTAATCATATAATCTGCAGATTCATGTAGCTCTGTATGTATACCCAAGTGTGGTAATTATTTTACATTTGGCTCTCTAGTTGTCATGTCAAGGACTTACATTGAAAAGCATCTGATTGATTATACTTACCTCTAAATGACTTGCACTCTTGGGAAGCAAGATTCAATTGATTTTTTAAGAGTACAAAGTTGTCTATGAAATTCAAGGAAACTCCTCTCTTACCCTAGTTCCCCTCTGTGCATAGACCACAATTTGCCACATCAGCCTCTTTGGCAGAGCACAGATGCTGGAACATGTCTCAATATGACATTCCTGTGTCTCAAGAAACTACACACACTCTGTTTGGACTCACAGTTACAAACACCATTGGGGAAGTTCTCATAGAGTCAGTTTGGATCATGCCTCATCTGTAACCAATGGTTTGTGACCAGTAGAAGAGCTGAGGTTATCCAAATATGCTTGTACCTATGTGTAAATAAAGGAGATAGGGAAGAAATGGCAGGTTCCAGGGACAAGGAATCAGGGAAGCAGACCCATGAAAGCTCTACCACAGAATGTCAAGTTCATCATATTTCAGAAATAAAATTTCTATTCCCGGGAATTCATAAATTGTTGAGGCAAAGAACAAAGAAGCCAGAGTGTTGTTGGAACTGAGGTATAGAGACCTATTCTGATTCAGGTATGAGCCAAGAAACCAAAAAACTTCCAAATCTCAAATTCTATCTTAATTGGATTTGCCTCTTTTTTTTTTCACATTCTCAATAAAGTATCCATGGCATTATTATTGATTGATATTGGTACCACAGTAGAGAGAGAGAGAGCCTCACCAGGATGCTAAGCCTTCATTTCCAGAAAGATCAGAAGGGTTTAGCTTTCTTGGAAAAGACCAACCCCTGCCTCCCCATGGCTAGCTCACTCCAGTTACTTTATTCAATCATTATACAAGGTTAATTGGGGCTGGGAAAGATTCTAACTAACAAAGCTATCTTGCTCTTTCTTCCTGAGTGAGCAGACAACACACCCAAATCTCAGACCCTTTTGACTATGATTAGCTATAATCAAAAGTAAAGGAGTACACATGGAGGGACCCATGGCTCCAGCTGCAGATGTAGCAGAGGACGGCCTTGTTGGACATCCATGGGAGGAGAGGAGAGGCCCTTGGTCCTGAGAAGGCTCAATGCCTCAGGTAGGGGAATGTCAGGACAGGGAAGTGAGAGTGGGTAGGTTGGTGGCGGGGAGGTGGGGGGAGATGGAATAGGGGGTTTTCAGAGGAGAAACCAGGAAAGGGGATAACATTTGAAATGTAAATAAAGAAAATATCTAATTTTAAAAAAAGTAAGAACTCTGGGTTTTCCAGGAATATCTTAGACCAAGGTTTGTGCAGTTGCAAGCTCTCAAGTAACACCGAGTGCACATTTTTCAGGGAGTCAGATTTCTTCAAGGTTCAAACAGGCTCAGAACAATTTCTCGCCTCAACTGATTAACCTAAACATTTCCCTGGAAGTCAGACACAAGGGCTTCACTATACATTTCCCCTAAAGCCAGACATAAAGGCTTTACTGTACATATCAGTACAGACCATCTTGAGGCACACACATGTCATAACATATTACATCATGGTCATCCTTCCTGGGAAACCATCACAGCCTTCCCTGAGTCCTAAAGGCAGCCTCTCATCTCACTTTGCCCACTCTTCCAGACACAGTAGCTTCCCATGTTGCCTCAGGGCCCTTGCTTGTACTTGCTCTTCTGACTAAAATAATCTTCGCTTCCTCAGATCTGTTTTTTAATGCAGCTTTGATGATGAAGTCTTGCTTAATCATTCCTTTAAATTCTTTGTTTTGCTGGGACTGCGGATGTAGCTCAAAGGTAGAGTATTTTCCTATCCTTTCTGAGTTGCTGGGTTTAATGCTCAGCGCCTTAAATAAAAAAGGACACCCCTGAATGACTAACCCCTCCCTTTTTAGTTTCCCTTGGTAATTCTCGATTATAAATAGATTGTCTTCAGAGTATAATTTTTGCTCATGACTTTCTTCTGCCATCAGACTCCATGAAGATTGTGGGCTTGATTTTACTTTGTTTTCTACTCAAAGCCTACATCAGTGCCAGGAACAAGGAAGGGTTTCAGTAAACACAAATTGTTTAAACATATGGATTGTGTTATTGTATATACTACTCAATGGGCTAGGAAAATGGAATATGTGTGTTTATAGTTATGGACAAGCTACTGAAGTTCAAATTTAAAATGAACTGCATCTGATATCTAAGATCAAGCCACTGAAGAAGGTTCTATTACATCTTCCAGTTGCAAACATGTAGCCTTCCCCCATCAAAAGCAGTAACTCTCAATGCACTTGGAAACAAATCCACTATAAGTGATCAAGTCCCAGCTTCCATTTCTGCCTAATGCTGGATTATATAATAGGAAGCACCCCATAACTAGACTAGATAAGACCTCCCAATACTTCATTGTGTCTGACTCTATATGCATATCCATACCACATATAATGGAAGTAAGACTAGAGATTGAATAATCACATGAATTACCAATAAATTATTATATGAAATGTGACTGCAACAAAAGCTTCAGAAATTTAAAGGCCATTGTGGGATCTACATTCTCAGTTAACTGTTTTTTTTTTTAAATAATCTCTGAAACATATGTGTCTACAAATGAAATAATCAAAGTTTATTAAACATAAACAGAGGAAGTGTGTTCCCGAGTAAATTAAATTAAGTAAGATCTTTGTCTGTAATTAAGTGGCCTTATAATTTATCACAGAGTATTTTTATCCTGAATCACACTGTTTAAGCACATCTCTATATCAACAGAGATTAATAATGTCCTATTGTGCTCAAATACATTCATTAGCAAGAAGTTGACTCAAATTCACTAGCTTTGCTCAATTCATCCTTCCTAAGGTAGCTTAACACTTTAAGACAGGTTGAAAACGATAAACTGTTGAAACCCCAGAATTTGGCCTGAACAATGAAGATGGATAACAAAAGTTGCAAAATAAATATTTAGGTTCAAAGTAGACAGAAATGAGCCCAAAACTACTCGTTTGCACCTTGTTACTGTCTGATACACATCTTTTTTAAATTTTGCATTTTGAAGGTAAAAATAAGAATTGCCTTCCTTTAGGAGCTGGAGAGATGGATCAGTAGTTAAGAGTACTTGCTGCTTTTCCAGAGGTTGCAAGTTCAGTTCCTACCACACTCACATTGGGTATCTCATAACAGTCTATAATTCCTGGTCTAAAGATTCCTTCTTCCACTTGCTGTGGGTACATCCTACACACACACACACACACACAGAGAGAGAGAGAGAGAGAGACAGAGACAGAGACAGAGACAGAGACAGAGACAGAGACAGAGACAGAGACAGAGACAAATGCGTGCATACATACATACATACATACATACATACATACATACATACACATATTTTCTTTCTCTGAGAGGCACCAGAACTTTGTTTTGAAAGTTAATGTGTTTAACAAACGCAGGAGAGGCTGGAGAGCTTTAGACAGAGTTTCTTGCAAAAAGACTATTCATCAATCACAATATACCTGTCTCACTCATTGCCCAGCTATCAGCAGTTGATTCCAGTGAGAATTATTTTCCTGCTTTGCAGTCACATGATATTCTCCAGTTCTTCCACGTTCCTCTCCTGTGAGACGGAGCCCAATATATGCTGGAGCTGTGCTTGGTTGAGCTTAAGCCTTTTGCACCAGATCTTGAGTGTTCAAAGAGTGATTCTTTAATTAGTATAGTAGTATTTTTGTTTCCAAAAAGGTCTGGCAGTCTGGGTAACAACCATGGACAGCTTCCTTACAGTCCCATTTGGAGCATCTAAGCTGTGCTTGGAACATGAAGAGATGGAGACGATGACAGTGCCTCCTGATCCGGGAGGAGACCTTATTTCTTGTTTAATAGACAAAATGTTTGACTTAGTGTTTGCACATATGAAGGGATGAATGAATGAAACCTAGGCAACAGTAATGAAGACATTGAACTTCAGGGAACAAAATAAAACAGAATTCTATAACGATTAATAATGGAAACATTGAACTTCAGGGGACAAAATAAAACAGAATTCTATAACGATTTATAATGGAAACATTGAACTTCAGGGGACAAAATCAAATATAGAGAATTCTACAGAGATCTGTATAAGACATCACAACAAACAAACAACAACAACAACAAACAGGAACTGGCAAAATAAAAGTCTCCTCACCATTGTTAGTCAGTGATGAGACAATCATGATGAGATTGATATCTAACTAATGGCTTGAGCCCCATAAATGATATGGAAGTCGTGTGAATAATTCATGCCATGTGTCCTGTTGACCTTGATACTTTCCACAACAGTTTAAATTTGCTTAAAGTTCCAGGAAAACATCTCATTTAAAGCCATGCTGGTTCAGCAATATCTGAAGCTACCCAATCTTCAACTGCCTAAGGACCCTGGTATAGCTGTCTCGTGTGAAGCTATGCCAGTGCCTGGCAAACACAGGAGTGGATGCTCACAGTCATCTATAGTATGGAACAGAGGGCCCCCAATGGAGAAGCTAGAGAAAGCACCCAAGGAGCTGAAGGGGTCTGCAAACCCTATAGGTGGAACAACAATATGAACTAACCAGTACCCCCAGAGCTCGTGTCTCTAGCTGCATATGTAGCAGAAGATAGCCTAGTCAACCATTATTGGGAAGAGAGGCCCCTTGGTCTTGCAAACTTTATATGCCCCAGTACAGGGGAATGCCAGGGCCAAGAAGTGGGAATGGGTGGGTAGGGGAGCAGGGTGGTGAGAGGGTACAGGTAACATTTGGGACAGCATTTGAAATGTAAATGAAGAAAATACCTAATAAAAAATTAGGGGAAAAAAAAAAGAAGAGTCTATTCTTGGATCCAAGACAAGATAAACTTCTGAGCATGTGGCCGATGCTCCTAGAGTATATGAACATTTATATATATATATATAGCTTGGCCTGTGATCTTCCTTGCTTTATTTTTCCCAGAGAGTCCATGAGAATGATCCAATGACGAGAATCACTGCTGATAAAGTTTTTAAAGGCACAAATGTCAAAGGTTAAACCAGAGAACTTTCCTTGGATGAAAAACAAGTTTAGAGATATCTGAAGACTCCCCGGACTTCAGAATTGGGCTGAGCAGTTGCTGACTCCACCAGTTACTGAAGTTGTGATGATTCAGAGCCCCGAGACTCTGACAGGTCTTGGCTGTCTTATTTGACCTGTGACCCTCTTCTTCAGTAGCGAGACCAAATTAGGAGGCAGGGAGTAAAAGACAAGAAAGAACAACTCATTATCTTCTGACCTCCCATCATGACTCCATCCTTCCTTGAACACTGGGGCTGTCTACGTGTTCTTCCTCGAATCCTAGCCTTTAATGATCAAGAAATGCAAAATAATAACCTAATTTGTTCTTAAAATTGCCTTAGAATGAACAGAAGGTAATAAGGAAATTTAAAAAAAAATAGACTTCATAAGACACCTTACATTTGTGAGTTTCAAGCCAGTGACTCTCCCTATGCTGTCAGCAGGGAGGGAGCTGATCTCCGTTGTTTAGGGTTTCCATCGTTCAGGGTTGAGTTTTGAAACAGGGTCTCATGAGGTACCCCAGGCTGGCATTAAGCTTGCAGTGATTCTCTGGCTTCATCCTTCTGAGTGTTGGGATTAGAGAAAGCAGTCACTGAACCCCGCTAAGGAGGGTTAGTCTAGGAGGGAGATTAGGCAAAGGAAGCAATAGCATAGAGCACAGTGTTCCCCCAGGGCTCCGAGCTTGCATGTCATGGACCTGGGAACTAAAGGAAGAGTGTCCTGAGCAAATGATGTGTATCGTTTCAGCAGTGCTTAAGACACACATTGTAAACTGTGAACTAGAAAGTCTGCGGATTCTGTTTAATTCTTGGTTCTAATTATGTGTGGTCCCCATACCCCCACCCAAACGATATTTTATCTCTATATTGGGACTGATGATCTTCCAAAAATGGAAGATTTTAGCAGTTTGGAAAGAGTGACGTTTATTCCAATATTGAATTTGAAGAAATGTAAAGTAATTTTGTCAGAGCTATGAAAATTTCCAATTAAAAAACATCTATTCTTACTGTATGTGTATGGGGATTTTACCTGCATGAGTGCCTATGCACCATGTATATGCTTTGCCTACAGAAATCAGAAGAGGGTGTCAGACACTGTAGGTAAACATGGTTGTGAGCTGTTATTGGATGCTGAGAATGGAACTCAGGTCCATTTGTAGAGCAACAAGGGCTTATAACTGCTGAGCCATTTCTCCAGCCAACAAACTGTTCCCATTCTTGTGTATGATAACTATCCTTACATTCTATCTTAGAGGGTCTTTTACTTTTTGCATTCTTTTTTTTTTCTTTTTTCTTTTTGGTTTTTTAAGACAGGGTTTCTCTGTGTAGCTCTGGCTATCCTGGAACTCACTCTGTAGACCAGGCTGGCCTCGAACTCAGAAATCTGCCTGCTGCTGCCTCCCAAGTGCTGGGATTAAAGGCGTGCGCCACTTTTACATTCTTAACAGTGACTTTACTTTATACACTCTCTTTTGCCCAGCCATACAATTGGGCAAACCATGGTTGTCTTTCAAAGTGATCAATATCTTCTACATTAATATGTGGACTGCTTAAGTAACAATGACTTCATCTCAAAGTACAGGTAAACAAGCCATCAAAAAGTCGTTTAGACATCATTGCTTCAGTCATTGATTTATATGTGCCAGAAAAGTACTAAGAATGTCTTTGATCTGTTGTATAGGTGTATGTACAGATAGATGTGTGTCTGAAGACATTCTTGTTCAGACACAAGTTTCAGGTGTATTTATTCAAATTCCTTTTTTCCTCATTTTCCAACAAACAGTATTATTTTGGATTTTACCTTACTAAGATGTTATAGGGAATGAGAGGAGAGTGTGAGCAAGTCATGAAGACAGTGGCCTCCGGCCTCCTGCTGGTCAGCAGATTCTGCAGTGTTCTACTTCTCTTTGAGGTTTTCCTCAAGCTACCACATCTGGAAGGTCTGTCCCTTTGAGTTTTCACATCTTAGGATTTGGTGACTATTTTAAGTGACATGAGAAAGTGTCATGAAGAAACAAAGTCTTCCTTGTGTCATCCTTTGAACTGGAAGTGCCATCAGAGATGTGTGATGGATTCAGAAGATAACACACTGCAATCATCCAGACTTTATAAGTTGTCACAACTGCATAACAGGAATGAAAGGCTTACAGTCCAAAATCCTGTCATAACTGCCATGATTTCACATAACAATGTGCAGTCGGTCGTGGGGGCCATGAGTTGAATTTGCCTTTCTGTCGAAAAGGCTGGCTGACAGAGGAGTTATTCTTCCAGGGTTTGAACCTAGGCTTTGTTGCTTACCAGCTGTGTGAGGAGTAAGACTGGATACTGAATGGACTAAAAGAAATAAAAAGGAAAGGCCGTGACTGCTCTTAGGCATGGTGGCAGAGAGAGTTTACTGTAGATGTGTGGGAGAGCACAGCCAGAGGCAGACACATCTGGGAGAGAGCAGAGTGGTCACTGACCCTGAGCCATGTGGTGTGGGGAGGGGAAGGGACAGAAAAGACCCAAGTACAGAATCCAGGAGTACAAACATAAAAAAATTAGGGGCAGAAGGTGGGTAATCAAACTGTCTGGGTTATAAAGGGAAGAGCCTCTAGGGAAGGGCAGCCCAGTCCCTTGACTGGAGAGTTCTGAGTAGAGGGCAGGGTATGCAACCCATACCCCATAACAGGTAGAGACTGAAGGATTCTGGGAGAACATGGAGGCAAGGTCCTCTCTGATATGTTAAATACACAGTTCAACCATTTGGTCCAGGTTTAAAACTTAATAGGTACTCAGATTTCTCTGCTTCGGATTTCTATCTTCTCAGAGATGAAAAAAAAAAACCTACGTAGGTGTAGCAATAAAAATCAACCTAATTAATATATACAAAGTAGTCACTACAGCTGAAAATGCAGAGAACATTGTACTTGTTAGTTACCATGACACACACAGCCTCTGTAGGAGCACTCTACAAACTTTCAGCCCCAAATAAATACATTTGCATACATTTTCTGAGTGCTATTACCAATGACATTTCAGTAAGAGTATGTTTTCATTAAATAAAAAGTTGAGAATGATCAAAGTGAGCTCCGGCAACTCTATTAAAAGGTATGACTTTTACACATAATTAAGTAGGTGCAGGGAAATGCCAGACACTTTGGTACAAGCTCTTACAGAGAAAAAAAATTCTTTAGCATACCCCCCAAAACACGCAATTTGAGCCTTACCTGTAGGAAAGCTGCCATTCTGAAGGTAGAGCAGTTCTCCATAGAAGTCTTGGCATTGATCCCCATGGTACTAGAAAACCATTGAAATAACTGTCACTGCTCTCTTTAATGAGAATTCACATAAAAACCAATCCCTACTCCATAGCTTCTTTATACAGAACAAAATCTCTGAAGCTATCCTTCATGAGAATGAGAAGTTCCCGCTAGACAATGGGAGGACCACCTTTACAGTCCAAGGAGCCATGGCTAGGTTGTCGCAGTCCTCCACTGTATTTGTCTAGGGTTCCTTATTTTCTGTGCAACAGTGAGAACTGTAGTAAGAAGCAAGTGTGCCTATCACATGGCACATGTGATGCAAGCTTCTGGGTTACATGGCTGGTTTCTAGTCATATGCGTTGCCATTTGGACTCTTTTTGGTTTATCACAACAAGTACAAGCATTTCTTTTCAAAAGGAGGCTTTTTGTTCCTCACATCTATGCATCAGCCTGGTTTTCTCCCTGTCATCTAAACTTAACAAATTTCCCGTCGTAATAGTAGAGTGGGAGTTAGGTTTGGAGCGATCTGGAAAAGAGAAAACACGGTCACATGATATTTGTAACAGCGGCTATGATAAGAAATAGTTAATCTTGTAACAGGACGGAAAAAAAAGATCCTCTAAGAGGTCAGAAAGCAAGAGTTATCACTGTATTCTTCATCTCACTTCAGAATCTGGGATGTAGACATAGCTTCCACCCTATTGCCTTATAATGTAACCAAGGCCTGTAAGTCTTTCAACATTGAGAAGATACATTTCCAGCCTTATAAAAGGATATGAAAATGAGTTGTATACAAAAAAAATAGCTTTTTACTTTACAAGTAAGATGCAGACTTTTAAAAGTTTGAAATTTCATAGGGATCCATAGCTGTATTTAAATGTCCAAACATTATATAAATGCTTTCTCCAAAATAGCTGCACCAGAGTTCACATTTTCACCATTTATGGAGACAGACTAAACAAATAACTCTCTAAATAGATTTACCAATGACCTATGTCTGAAATCTAATAAGGATGAGATATTAAAGTATTTTCACAATGATTTTCAGCTCCGTGATTCGAAGGCCTGGTTTTCCAGTAGACATAGCTGAGTAGTGGTTTTGGTTTTCATGCCAGCCAACGGCAACTCACATGGCTAATTTTTCTATATTTTGAAAACATCTTATTTGCATTAGGATATTTCTGAATTAATTTAGTTTCTTCATTCCCTCAAATGTTCTCTCGTGTCGTCTTGTCTTGAGGATCTCAACACTGGATGCACAATGAAAATACCCAGGAGATTTATTGTTTTCTTTCTTGCTTACTTAGTGTCAAGACTACCCTGGAAAATGCTAATTCGCTTGACAAGATGAAACTGAGTATTGGTAACAACTACCTCTGTGGTACTGCTCTATTCTGCAGTCTAACAACTGGCTGTTCTTTTTGTCTCTATTTTCTCTTAATATTACCTATTGAGCTCATTTCTCTTCCCCATTGAACAGTGCTTGTTTCCTATTTCCCGAGAACTGAAGGCATAGAAAATAAATATTCATCTCAGATATACCTAATTATTAGAGCTACCCTCTTCAAAGGCTGAGAGATAGTAGGAAAAAACCCTTCAGGGGTCAGGTTTAAAGCATGCCCCAGGATCGTGCTATGAGATTGCAGGACCTTGAGTCTTAAGGGCCATTAGCTTCAGGGTTGTTTATTTCTTCCATTTTCCCCATAAGAAAATGAAAGTGTGAAGTTGTAGGGAAGCATAATTAGTCATGGTGGAGCTCAGGTGGGTACCAAGCCTGTGGTTCTCCTGGGAAAGCTCTACCTGCCACCATCAGAGAACTGATGAGTGCAGATAGAGAAAATACATTTCATTCAGTATAGGTGGGTCAGCCTCCACACATGGCTTTCAAGGACAATAGGTTTATCATGCATAGTTTTAACTATCAATTTGTCACAACCTAGTCACCTGGGAAGAGAAAAATATATCAATTGAAAAATTGCCTGAATCAGATTTACCTCTGGCCATGTCTATGAAGGACTGACTTGATTGGTTGATGTAAGCGAGTTCAGCTGACTGTGTTCGGTAACTCTTCCTAGGTATGTGATTTGGGGCTGTAAAAGAACGCTGGGAGGGAGCAAGCCAGTGAACAGCCTTCCCTCATGGTTTCTTCTCCAAGTTCCTTACCCTGCTTGTATTCCTACCTAGACTTCCATTAATGATGGACTGTCACCACCAGAGAATGCATGAGTCTCTTCCATTCAAAATAGGTGACTCAGCCTCCATGTGTGGCCTTCAAACACAATACAATCATGCCTCACAAGTATAAGCAAAATAAATCCTTTTCTCTAAGAAACTTTCGGTCACTGTTGCTTTTATCACAGCAGCAGAAAGTGAACTAGATCAAAACTAAACATCTTTATCAGCAACAAAGAAATCAGGCTATGGCTTTTTGTCATTTTGAGAACACAGCTTTCACCCCAAAGAAAATAAAAAATACTCTAATAAATGACAGTTACTTTGTCCTAAGAATATATATTCTTGTTACCCCAAAATCCATGTTCCAATGTGGTATCAATTCTATTGGTTTTTATAGAAACAGGAAAAAAAGTTATAAATCAAGACCTTATATAAAAACCCTGAACTCTCAGTTGGGCAGGTCACAGCCTCCAGAGAATGTCTTTCCTTTTGGCTTTAGATCCTGTCTGATGACATTCTTAGACTCTGTGTTAGTAGAAGTTGCGGGGTCTATTTGCACATTCCAAAACAGATTTTGCCTGATAACTGATAAGGATGTTAGGATAAGCACAGACAAGACAGGGCAGTACATTTGTATTTAGGAGGCCAAAGGTAGCCCAAGATAATTGGCTCTGGACCTGCAACATTCCAGCTCTCAAAAACACAGAGCTTATGTTCAGCCTGTCAGCCTCCGTAAGGTCAGGTAGAGAAAAGGCATCTAATTCAGATTAAGTGGCTCAACTTGCATGCATGCTGTTCAAATAAACTAGGTCATGAATGCCAGCAGTAGTAACTTTCCAGAGAAAAGTTATGAAGAGGATGGGCCTCTCCAGGCTCAAGACTTCCTGGCTCCTAGCTCTCAGACTAAATGCTATTGCTTATTTATAATTTTATCATTTAAATATTATGCCATTAGGTATTAATATAATTTAACCCAAGCTTTACCAATTCCAAAACTATGTGTTTATTGAGTTTATTTTTTAAATTTAAGATTACAAAAATATTGAAATCACTGGTGGGGTAGAGATGAAGGCAAAGATCAATTTGTTCATTTTTTAAAGTTTCATATCAATCATGCCTGGGTCATTTTTGAGAAGAATATTTGTTACTGCATTTCTCAGGAATTTTAGCATATAAGTAAAAGAAAATTGGCATTCTTGGGTAGCTTTTACCTGGTACAATTTCTTACTTTAGACTGTGAACTGATCTAATCATAAAAGGGAAACTTTCTAGATGCTGGAACTATGGTTCAGTGGTTAGGGGTGCTTGCTGGGCCGTCAGGATCTCAGCATCTATGTAACAAGGTGCATGTGATACTCTTACATTGTGTGTTATTCAAGTTTTTAAAATTGCAATTTATCTGTGCTTATGTGTCCTTGAATGTGTATGCAAGTGTGTATGTGGTGTGTATGTGTGTATGTCTCTGTATGTGGTGTGTGTGTGTGTGTGTGTGTGTGTGTGTGTGTGTGTGTGTGTGTGTGTGTGTAGGGAGGGAAGGGAACCGCTCAGAGGAAAACATGTAGGAGTAAGTTATCTCCTTCTACCAGAGATTGTATTAAGGATGTCCAACAAAATTCTTTTTTGCCAGCTGAGCCATCTCACCAGCAGCAGACTAAGGACGATTTAAAGATGAAATTCACCTTTGGATGGGTATCAGTTGATGGTGGTAGCACCTTTGGGAAATATATATGTTCGATTGTATAGCTTTGCGTGATTTACTTTATCATCAAAGACAGAAAATGTCTTTTTTTTCTAACTTAATGGGACATTTCTTCCCTCTGATGAATAGAGTCATAAATAAATCAACCAGGATTGCCTTTATTCTTAAGCGATCCATTGAAATCTAGTGCACTGACTTCACAGATCATAAAATGCATCTCCATATAAAGTACTTCATACAGTTTCCCTAGGGTACGATATGTGGAGATCTTAACATTAAATATATATATTGTATTATATTGGACTTATGCGTGGAAGCAACATTTTTATGGTTATGAAGAGCTATCATTGTTTTCTTCTAAGAAAATTACATACTTGAAATATAAATAGGATAATTATAGAGTATTGTTTTTCACTATAATGACTACTATCCCTCTAGTGAAATACAACTTGGACAAATAACTGATGCATGAACTCATGAGGAATTTTCTTCTTGTTTTGTTTTTGAGGTGTTGGAAATGAAACCCAGGCCCTTGTGCATGCTCATCCCACCCTCTGCCACTGAATTGTATCTCAAGTTTGTATACTTTTACTGTATGCAAGAAAATGGCATAACCTAGCTTCCCTTAATAACATACCCCGCCCCCCTGTCTTTGGCAGCCGTACAACCTGTGCTGTGGCTCACAGTACAATCTGCTGAACCCTTTGTAAATGAACTGTAGAGCTTTTCCCCAATATCTTTGCCATTAGAAGTCATATTATACTAAACAAAATCGTAAGTGTTCCACATCCATCTATTCAATCCTTTCCGCAAGATTATTACAAATAGTAGTTGTAGATTCATCCGTGAAAGGCTGTATCCACGTGAAACTTGATATATTTTGAGATGGCAGAGAAAGTTTGTTTTCTAAGAGTGCATTTCAATGCTCCACCCCATGTCTTTAGTCACCCATACCACATACTCATCTCCTTAATAAAGAATGTCCCATCTTAACTGCTATCAGGTGAATTTGTCACAATGACTTCGTTGCAATTATTCATTTTTTTTCTGTTTACAATTCTTCTTATGACATTTATTTGTTTATAGTTTTGTCCACTTTTCTGTTGAAACCTTCTATGCATTAGGCGGTTGAAGTGATGCCATATATTATGTGATGCTTTTAAACCTGACTCTTACTTATCGAGCCATCTCTGGTTGTGGTCATCTTCTCCGGTTATCATACTATTCACTATTAACTGACGCCCATCCTCATAGCTGCTCAGAGTTTATTGTGTTGTTATTTTTACCCTATATAATAGATAAAGCACTGAGTGCAGCAACAAGCTCTATCTAGCAATTCTTGGGCCACATCCAGACCATTAACTTTCTTAAAAGGTGTTTGCCTCCTAGACTAAATTTATTTTTTAAATTTGCCTTATACTTAATTTTGTTTGGTTTTCAAAATCATAAACTTGATTTTCAGTACTTCCAAAATCAATCATAAAACTGGTTTAAAGCAATAATTACCATTGAAAACATGATCTACCCCTCTCTTCAAAACTTGAGAAGCCTTTCATCAATGTATGCTTAGTCACCACCTTACCCATGATATCTGCAAGAATGATAGCCACCCTCATTGTTGCACATCTGAGCCTGTTGACCCATGACTTACCAGCCCCAATTATTGACAATTTGAGTCAGATAAATCGTTGGATGGTTGGAAAACTGTCAAGTGAATTATCTAATTGTTAGCTGTAGCTCTGCAACTTTTATTCACTAGATGTCCCTAGCTCATGCCCTACCACCCACTTTTGACAACCAACTAATGCTCAAACTATCACTAAGTCCTCTAGAAAAGAACTTGTACTTATTTCTTTGTAGATTATGTCCTTAGAATGTGGAGTGTCTGATGGTGGTCCAAACCTATAGAAGATGCAAGCTCAGTCTACAGCAGTGGAGGTCACATTTTGCTCTCCCTGCTCAAATCACCCTTTTGTGCGTGGTTGCAGACAAGTGGGAATGGATATCTGACTTGGGCCTTGGAAGCTAACGTAGAGGGAATAGTTTATGGCCTCTTCTCAGACAAGGGTTGTGTGAATTAAGATGAGGCATTTTGACCACTGAGAAAGATACATGATAGTGAGATTCTGTAAGCTGCAACACCTCTACTTCCATCAGTAGATTAACCAAAGATGTAGAACCAAAAGTCAATGTTACTCAAGGTTCAAGAAAGTCAGGAGCCATCTAAACTCTCAGCATCTTCTGTGTTGTTCCTGGATAATCATTATTGAAGATGCATTTTCCTTTCCAGCAATAGTGAAGGTGCACAACACATTACCAACCTGAATGAGGTGTTATTTTATCTTTTCTTCCTTTGCTTTGGAAGACTGAGGTTTATTGACATTTAGATGGTTGTCGCTGTCCCCTCCTTACTGTTGGTCTTTGCTTCCTGATCAGGCCTTGCTCTTATATCACTTATCTGATGACTATTTATTCAATATTTTTCCTTGGGACTAGCTGAAGAATAATTGGCTTTTTTTCCCATTCTGACCAAACCCATCACCTCTGTACTCTAATGAAAGAATTTAAATTTCTAATTGTTTGATGCTCATTCTTCTCTACTTTCTTTAACTGCTCTGATAGTTTTCTTATTTGCATAGTTATACTTTTATTGTTATATCTATAGATTATATGACAAGTTTAAATATATGGACTCATCTGGAACCCAAGACAAGCAGAAGACATCTTTAGGACAGAATGAGAGGTGACATCTTGCTGGGCTATGATCACTTTCTGAGACTTTGCATTAGGTTCCTAAACATAACAAGAGGCTGGGTCAAGGACTATGCATTGTCCAACATCACTCCAGATTTGTTGATAGGACACACAGTTATTTGAAAACTTAGTACTAATGGTTAAAGAATATTGGTGGTAGTGAAGAAAAATAGCTGTATCAATTCCTCATTCTTGATCTTTTGATTAGCATGTCATTCATTCATTCATTTGTGTAGTTAATATTTATTGAATATTTGTGTTATTTCTAGCACTGGAGCTAATGAAGTTAAGTAAAACTGAAATAGAATCTCCTCCCTTATGACCATACATCTCTAGAGGGAAAGGGACAGTACAATAAGCAAATCAATAACCTGGCTTCATAAGGCAGCTGTGTATGACAAACACAAGTCATGTGAGAGAGGCATATTGGAGCTGAAGACAGTGTTATTTTATTACATCTGTAATTGTAATTACATCACTATCACTTTCTCCCTTCTATTTCCTCTCTCTAGTTCCTCCCAAGTTCCCTCCTTCCAACACCTTCCATGTCTTCCAACTCTCAAATTAATAGCTTATTCTACTCTGATTCTTATTGTTACACATCTGTATGTCTATGTACATGCAAGTATGTAAATATAACCTCTGTATCAGTGCTTTTTTGTGTGCATATGCTCTCAGGGCTGACAACTTTGTATTAAGCAATGATGGGGCTCATCCCTGAGGGAGGTTAAGTCTCCCTCTCTCAGGAGCCTGCAGTTTCCTCTAGTTTCTTATTCAGAGGTGTGACCCAATGAGATCTCTTCCTTCATTCCTTGTTAGCATGTCTATTGATACTGCCACTTTTCAGATCTTATTTATGCAGCAATTTCTCCAAGTGCTTTGTAGCAGATTTCTAGTATTCTGGCTCTTATAATCTTTCCACCCTGTTTCCATATTTTCCCTGAGACATAGTTGTAAGAAGTGAGTTGTAGATGTGTCCATTGGAGATGGGATCCCCATAATCCAGCATCTCTGTGTTGTGTCTGGTTGTGGCTTTCTATGATGGTCCCCATTTGCTGTAGAGAAGTTTCTTTGATAGGGGGCTGAGCGCTATACTTATTGTGGAAAAAAGGATAAGATTTAGATTATAGTTGGGAATTAAGCTTATCTAGCAAAGTAATGGTAGTAGATTCTCTTCCAAGATCCCTAACCCCTCAGGCCCCAGGATGCTTGCTAAGTTTCTAGTACCTGGAAGGGTTTCCCTCCTATTGAGTGGTCCTTAAACCTTATTAGAGAGATGTTAGTTACTAATGTGTGTACCGCTTACTACACCTTTAGATATATCTTGTCATGTTGATCATTGTTGTGGTCCAAAGGTGTTTACAGCTAGGAAGAACAACTAATTGCTTCCCTCCCTAGACAGCTTGCATATTACTTTCAGTTACCATGGAAACCAGGTAGCAGGCAAGAGGCTTTAAGGTCAGCTAGAAGATGCTATTTTAGATATGCAATCAGGGTGTGCTCCAATGACAGGGAAGGAGTGGGCTGTGTAAAGCTCAGGGAAAGGTCTATCAAAGAAAGAAGGGGTGTAAATCTTGATCAGAGAAAGAAAATCAAACAGAACATGGTGACCAGAGAAGAATGCAAGAGAAAGGACATTAAGAATGTCTCAAATATTAGGTGAACAACATGAGCCCCTGGGATTGTTGTTTCCAACTGCATGTAATGAGAGGTCTATAGGAGAAGTAGTTTTGGCTGTTGTTAAGAGGAAAATGAAACGAGTTAGACTAGCAAATAGATGACTGTCATAGCATGGTAAGAAATAAAGGAGATATGGTGTTCATCATGAGCAGCAGACACAAGAAGCATAGAGCAGATCTAGGATGTATCTCAAGGTAACCATGCTACTGACATAGCTGAAGAGCTAAACAAGAAAAATCAGTCAAGGTTGATTTCTTAGCTTCAGTATTAAGCCACTGGGTGACTGAAACCATTCAGTGAGACGATTATATATTTAATTATGACAGTGTTGGGGGTTCATTGAGTTATTGGGAATCAGTCAGTTGATTATTTGGGGAAAGAGCAAAAGGAAAAATTTATTTGGTGAAGGCTAATGACAAACATTATTAAAAAAAGAGTAGAGGCAAGGTGCTGTGATCAGAGGTCTAGGAAGCCTCTTAGACTACAGAGAGCTCTCACAGATGACAACACACAGGCTTGGGGTATGGGAATATCCACAGCCATCCAGTGTTTTCCAGATGAGCTCTTCATAGTTGATAAATCATCATTGTCCTCATGTCCTGTTAGCAGCACGCTAATCTCTTTCTCTGTTATCTTCCCACCTAACATGACAGTAACATCATGGGTTTCAGCCCACATGATGCTAACAGTCCCTACCTTGCCAACCACCCAAAGGCACCCAATGTGCTTTTAGCACAGTCTTCATTAAATTTCCTGGTCCTTGTTCTTGGTCACAGTCTGAAATATGGCAAGGAAGTGCTCCAAGTCACGTACTTTACATTCAACTCACCATTCTTGGGGTTCCCTGTAGGGTTAAGTTTTTAAAACCTACTTTTAATAAGGGTTCTCAAACCCCTCAAGCCCCTCCTCTTCTAGCCGACTGTCCTAAGGTAGGGGAGGAAAGATGGTAAATAGGACAAGAGGATGTGAACCTGTTTGGAAGTAGTTCTTTAGGGGGCTATTCCAATCTCTATCAAGATACCAGCAGTCCAGTTCGGCAGTGTCAGGATACCAAAAACAAATCAGTAGTGGTGACACAATCCAGCAGAAACAGCCAGGCATCTGCTGAATCACCATGAGTCAGCAGGAGCAACCAGAACCATATGGGAAGCCAGCACAAGGTCTCTGCTCTGCCTCTAGCAACAAAGTGAAGATCGATGAAGATGTGAGAGGAAGAAAGTGGTGCAAGGCTAGCTTTGTAAGCACAATGTCATTGTCCATTGAGTCCTATTTATACTCGTTCCAAACGTCATGTGTCCTCCCACAGGTCTTGCCTCAGCAAAACAATATTTGAGTCTGTATTGTATCACATGACTTCCACTTCAATTCCCTAGGACCTTGAGTACCTGGGCATTGGTAGGGTTCTGGCCCAAGGCACTCATCACATTCCCTCTTTCACTCAATAGGATTTTTGTCATTCCCTGTTTAGTCAAGAAGCCTGAAAAAGTCTTAATTATGAAGTTGGGCCCTTGGTGAAATCATACATGTTGACTTCTCATATCCTTGGGACATTTTCCTGCAGTAATCAGGAAATCAGTTCTGATACTAAAACCCACAATTTGGAAGAAGTTTGCATTGTTGGAAGTTATTGTATTAAATAGTCATGATGAAGGGGAAGATGTCTTAGATACCTTTCAGGTTGCTGTGACAAAATGCCCTGACAAAGACACCTAAATGGAGAAAGGGCTGTATTTGTCTCACAGGTACAGGTTGCAGTCAATCGTGACAGGTATGGGTTTATCACAGCAATGCAGTTATCATACCAATGGGAGCTGGTCACACTAAATTCTATCAGAAGTGAGCAAGGAGTGAGTGAGTGTGTATGTGTGTGTGTTTGTGTGCATGCGTGCATGCTACTGCTCATTTTGCTTTTGGACTCCTATGCAGTTCAGGACCCCATACCTAAGGAGAGATTTTACTCATAGTAGGTGGGTATTCCCATCTCGATTAATATAATCAAGATAGCCCCCTATAGACATGCTAATAGGCTTATTTCCCATGTGGTTTCAGATCTTGTCAAGTTGACAATTCACAGGAACTGTCACAGCAAGCAATCAGTCCTAATTATATCCCCTTCTTCTAATTCAGTATCCCCTGGGCTGTTCCTATTTAAAATGAGCTCAGCACCACGGATGGCCTGGGGGCCTGTTAGAAGTGGAGAAACATGGATCTCACCACTGTCTAATTGAATCAGAACCTGTGCTTTAACAACATTGCCCCACGAGATTCCTATGTCGGTTAAAGTAGACAGTGAGGAGGGGATCACTCAATCACAAAGAAACATCAGATAAAGTCGGACTGGGAGACAAATGACAGGGTAAGAAGGGAAAGTCTCCAAAATTCCCAAGGGAAGAATGGAGATTAGTTCATTAAAGTAAAGCAAGAGGCATAGTAACTAAGTACAACTCTTTATTCTATATGGGAAGTGGATCTTACCATGCTAAAAGATAGCATTAGAATTCCTGGTCAAGCGTGAATGGATCCTTGGATGAAGGATATAGGGGAGACTTTTAAATGCATGTTCGAAGGGTCCAAAGCAAATAGTTTGATTCTTTGTTCAGTTTTTGCTGTCATTTGCTGTGAACCAACTGAAAGGAGGTGGTGCTAAGAGTCTTTTCTATCCAAGTGCATCTTGAGCCTCCTTGCAGCTTCACATAGCAGGTAATCTCCTCCATCTATGATCTGTAGGCACTCTCCACAAGCCCCCTTCCTATGCTGCTGTAGATGGCATCCCAGGCGAGGAAGGGGAGCACCATATGTCAGAGAGATAACCAGAGAAACCTCATGGGGTAGGATTCTCAGCCATATTTAGTTCCAGGAAAGCCAGAAACACTGTCGAAATATTTATAAGTCCCAGCCATAGATTTTACAATTTGTTTGGTCTGTATTAGTGATTGCCTAATATTAGAGATTTTATAGTTGTCTTTTCTGTGCTTAAATAATTTATTCATTTATATTTAAAGTTGACACACTTAGTGATCTTAAGTACTTGCTTCATGGACTCTACACTCCATTCCTGTAGTCTCAGGAGGTACGGCTCGCAGATTGAAAATAAAGACCAGCCTTGGCTATTGAGTAATTTTAAGGCCAACCATGGTAACTTCAGAAGACGCTGACACAGTCTTGCATATAACTCAGAGGTAGTAGAATAGTTACTTTTCACACTACTGAAAATGAAGATGATATAAACTTGTGTGTGCATGTGCGTCTGTGTGTGTGTGCGTGTGCATGTAAACTTTAAATGTTTAGATTTTGTTCATTGCTGCTTCACACTCTGCATTTATCATCATCTGGAGAGGCTCAGGCATATTGTGTTAACAAGGGATCCCGTGTCTGAGCTGTTTCTTTTACACTTAGGCAGATCCAGCCATATCCTAAAGGAAGCGAGCACACACACACACACACACACACACACACACACACACACACACACACACCATTCCAGGTTGGCATTTCCTGGTAATTGGCATCTCCTGGTCAGCCCATTCCTCTACAACTAATGTACCAATGTACACTGTATCACAATGCCTGATATAAGCTATTTAAGGGGGGAAGGGCTTATTTTCACTTATGGTTTAGGGTGCACGGATACAGCTGTGTCTGTTACGGCATTGGGAGCAGGCAGAATGATCTGTGCACATCTCCACAGATCAGGAGGCAGAGAAAGCTCAACTGTAAGTGGAATCTGTAACATTCCGGCTCCGCTCTTACGCCCCTATCTGCCAGCTAGACCCCATGTGCAAAGATTCTACACCTTTTCCAAAGAATTCCATCAGCTGAGGACTGACTGTTCCACCACATGAGCTTTGAGGGGACCTTTTCTATTTAAGCCATAACGACCACTAAAGTAGAGTATGTACCTCCCAATAAATGAGAATTTTCTCATGAAAGTATTTTACATTGTGTCTGCACCCTTACCAGCCAAAGTAGTTCCTCAATAAATTAATGCTTGGCTTCTTGAGCGGCTAAGAAGGTTTCAAGTTTGATTTATATAGGAGCAAAGATGTTAGAGAACATAACAATGTCTACCACTTATGGACAGAGATCATGCCATGTACCAATGCATTCAAATGCATACATACTAATAGAGAGGTTTAAAATTAGCTGGTGCTTGGCCATGTTATATTTTTATTGACCAAACAAAATCAATTTAATTTTTTAGCATTCAAAATATAAAGCAACTGTTGTGTCTATACTCACAGCTTTAAGATGATGCACACATTTCAATACCCCAACCTCACTAAAGTCATGGAAATGATATGAATCAGTAGAAGAAACAGAAAAACACAGAACATAATCATAATCAATAAATATCTGTCTGTGATCAAAAGGGTGCATCATTATTTAACGGAAGGAAACTGAGCAGACACCTACAGCATAGCCTAACATCTCACCTATCAAGCGGCTCATAGAATTACCATTGTTAACTCATTTCTGTGTTTAGTTTGCCTTCCAGCTTCTATCAACCACGTGGTAATTCTGTTATGTGGCTTCTATAATTATTTAGAAAGCAGGTAGCTCCTTCTTATCACACTTCCTGTCCTGTTGCTGTGGTTGATGGGCCGCAGGATCTGCCTTGAACCATGCAATAGCTGAGCATCTAATCAAACACTACTGACCATTAGCCCCAAGAACCATTGTCTGTTTACTCAGATTATCTGTTGCCTCTGGAATCTACCATTAGAAATTGTACAAAAACAAAAAAAAACAAAAAAAAACAAAAAAAACCAAAACAAAACAAAAAAAAAAAACTCTTGGTGCTATAGTTTAGGCCCAGTAATAAGAACTGTGGAGTAGATCATGTGCCTCAGAAAGTACCAGGACCCAGGAAAACAATAAGCGACATAAGGGGACAGACTTTAATTCAACTTGAACCTGGAGCCCAGAGCTAAGAGCACAACTTCAACCACCAAGAAACAGCTAACCACAGACTGCTGAGCCTGAGGGTATATCCTGGGTTAAGCCTGGAGTTTGGGGGTGACTTATTATAGAGTAGTATTTCAGGGACGTTTAACTAATGCTTTAGTCAAAGACAAGCATTTGGAAGCAAGCCTGGTTGGAACTACTTCAGTTAAGGACATGCAAATGATTATAAATTAATTATTCACTTCATCATTTAAAAATCAAGCAAGGTTTTATTAACTATCAAACATGTCGAGATTAATTTCTTGGAAAATGAGCTGTCTTTAATTAGGTGCCACGTGAAGAACATACCCATTCTATGTATTCTAGTGTTCTCAGTTGTGTTAATTTCGTTAAAGGTTAATTAATAAACTAAGCAATCATAATTGTAACCTTCTAACTGACCTGATCTTCAGCATTGAAATAAGGTGAAGATTTGAGAACAATTGATTTTAATATCTCACTGAAGGTTTACCATGACTGAGGGAGTTTTTACACCAGTTACATGGAGAATCAGTGCCTACAGTGCAGATCCCACGGAGAACGCAGCAGAGGAGACAAGTTGAGTTAAAAGATGATGTCTTTAGGAGACTGATATGGGCCCGTATTCCTCTGCTGACAGTTGTACTGAAGTATGAATGGTGTGCAGTAAGCCACACATAATTAAAGTGTACAATGTGGTAGGTTGGCAGGGTATAGAGTCATGAAGCCATCATCAGAGTCAGGATGGTAGCCATGCCTGTCACCCCTAAAGGAGTGTCTTGATGGTTTTCAATCCCTTGTGCATCTCATCCTCATTGTTGGTAAAATTAATTTTCAGACTCCACTGTGGGCTTGATAACTCTTACGCTCCTAGTGTATTTGACAAAAATTAATCCCCGGGAATACGTGTTTCTTTTTGTTGTTGTTGTTTTGTTTTTTGTTTTTTTGTTTTTCGAGACAGGGTTTCTCTGTAGCCCTGGCTGTCCTGGAACTCACTCTGTAGACCAGGCTGGCCTTGAACTCAGAAATCCACCTGCCTCTGCCTCCCAAGTGCTGGAATTAAAGGCATGAGCTACCACGCCCAGCAGAATATGTGTTTCTTAAACATTTAACAAATCAGTCAGCTGTGAGAGGAATAAAGCTTTATTCCTCAGCTTCATTGAGGAATGAAGAATGAGACAGACCTTTTGTACTGCCTCCAGTTACCTAGTGGAGAAGGAAGTAGAAGACAAACTAAAATGTAGCACGCCTTGCTAAGTACTGAGCAGCACAGTAAAACCTTCGAGTGCCTCACTTCACAATTAAACATCCATCAGGGATGGGAATCGCTACATCCATTCACCCCAAGTCAGTGTTTTTGGTGGAAGAAAAGAGCGATCTGTCCAAAAAAAGTGAAGGAAGTGGAGCAAGGAGGCCGAGTCAGCTATGTTTACTAACGAGGGGACATGGTGAGGTCAGACATGGAATTAGGGCTGGCACATTCTGACACCATAGTTCCTCAACTCTGAAAAACTAGCATAGGGCCATGTGGAGAGGAGTCAGTCTGACAGAAATTAACTCCTACTGTGTGTGTGCTGCTTTAACCACCTGCTTTATAACCACACATCAATGGATGCTGTCTGTACCAAATGAAAGAAAGATCACTTATTGATCCAAATCTTCTGTTATTAGGATAATAAACATTCAACAGACAAGCAGATGGTAAATATTTTAGGCCTATGGATTATGTAGCAACTATTTTGTTAGAACTACACTCAACATTTTCTCTATATCAAGAATGAGCAAGAATCAAGCTTCTGATTTATAAACTGTATTTATTTGATAAAACTAATCTTTAAAAATATTTCTTTATGCATAGCATATATTGAACATTAAAATTATAAAATGTATTCCCTGGGAGCTCTCGGGAGTCCTATTAGTGGGTATTGTTGTTCATTCTATGGGGTTGAAATCCCCTTCAGCTCCTTCAGTCATTCCCCTAACTCTTCCATAGGGGTCCCCTGGATCAGTCCAATGGTTGGCTGTGAATATCTGCATCTATATTAGTCAGGTGCTGGTAGAGCCTCTCAGAGGACAGCTATACCAGGCTCCTGTCAGCAAGTACTTCTTGGCATCAGCCAGAGTGTCTGGGTTTGGTGTCTGCAGATGGGATGGGTCCCAAGGTGGGGTGGTCTCTAGATACCTTTCCATCTTTTGTCCCTGTATTTTTTTTTTAAGACAGGAACAGTTCTGGCTTAAAATTTTCAAGATGGATGAGTGGGCCCATCTCTCATCTGGGGGCTGTGCTTATCTACTAAAGATGGCCTCTATGGGTTCTATCTCCCCTTTGTTGGGTATTTCAGCTAATGTCATCCCCACTGTGTCCTGCGAGTCCCCAGGGACTAAACCACCAATGAGAGAGTATACATGGGTGGGTCCATGACTGCAGCAACATATGTAGCAGAGGACTGTCTTATCTGGCATCAAAGGGAGGGGAGGCCCTTAGTCCTGTGGCAGCTTGATGCCCCAACATAGAGGGTGGGGGAGCGCCTCTTAGAGGCAAAGGGGAGAGGGGTGGTGATGGGGATTTGTGGAGACCAGACTGGGAATGGGGACATTTGAAATGTAAATAAATAAAAAATAATTTAAAAAGTTTATAAAATGTTTTATTTAACTCAGGGAGCAAAAATATAAACCAATAAGTGGGATTTCTAAGTGTGTGTGTGTGTGTGTGTGTGTGTGTGTGTGTGTGTGTGTGTATGTGTGTATGTATATGTGTATGTATGTGTGTGTGCATGTGTGTGTGTATAGCATTGTTATACTACTTAGAACATGAGAACATTATTCCAAGCATACTAAACTCCAACAGTGTTTTTATCTTACTTAACTACTCAGTACCTTATATAGATTCTCCTACTCACTCTTTCCTTCTTTATTTTTTCTTAAAAAATAATTATGTGCTGGAGAGATGGCTCAGTTGGTAGAGTCCTTGTCGTGCAACCATAAGCACATTGAGTTTGATAACTAACACCCAAGTAATGAGCTGGCCCTGGTGGTTCACACACACACACACACACCAACCAGCACACCACTCATGCACACCAATCCCCATACATGCACACACATAAGAATGCATATACACTGGGCATGGTTGCATATGCCTTTAGTCCCAGCACTCAGAGACAGAGACAGGTAGATTTCTGTGAGTTCAAGGCCAGTCTGATCTATATAGTGAATTCCAGGACAGCCAGGGCTATTTAGAAAAACTGTGTTTAAAACAAACAAACAAACAACACACACACACACACATGCACAACTATTCTTAAAAAACTAATTGGATATACTTATTTGGTAAAGTTACACAAATCCTCTCACTAAAGTTATGAAAAAGACAATGCTTGCTAGGCATATAATGAAATACGACTTCTCAATATAGGAGTGGTATCAACACAAGAATAATCAAAAGACAATTTCAGCATCTAAAACCAATTGTATCTTTTTAGTAGACTTATGGTGATATTTACCTTGAATAACCACTTTTAAAGCTGTGACTACACCCTTCAGAGAGTTTATATTGGAAGATACTGAAGTTGATAAAATTTGAATGTTTAAATGTGTGTGAGTGTTTTTCTGGGTTGATATTTATTTTATTATTTATCTGTGTTTGTGTTGTGTGTGTAAACTTACACCAAGTGTATACAGTTGTCCTGAGAGGTTGGAAGAAGGCCTAAGATCTCATACAGTTGGAGGTGCAGTGATTGTGAGCCAGCCAGCATTGGTGAGACCCATACTTTCGTCCCCGGGTAAAGTGAGACATGCTCTTAACACTGAACTCTATCCCAAGGTTTTCTTTAATCACCTCTCTCTCACATCTCCCATCCCACATAAGGCCTTTGTGGACAGTTTTCTCCAATTTCATTTTCATATTACAGCTTTACTCTCTAGTTCTTTGTGTACTATATTATTTCTTATGGTTTCAACGGAAGCTGGATAAGATCATGACATTTTTTACATTTTACTTTCAAGAAGAAATCCTGCTCTCGGGGGCAATATTACTCAGTGGGTTACACTCACTTCAGATTATTTTTCCCCTGGGGACTACATTAATGCCAATAGAAATTTAGAAATAGGAGCACTTTGTTGAGGGGGCAATTTAAACCTCTTTGTGGAGAATAATACAGTGGTTTAAACATGAGCAGAAATAGGGTGTTCTATAAAGTCAGACTTTATAGGCATCAGACTTTTCACGTCCATGATAAGGCATCAGCTTCCCTCCTATGTACTCGTGGGTACCATTATCAAACAACATATTCTGACCACTTCCTGAGCAACCTTGGAGTGACTTATTTTCAAGTCTTCTTGCCTCAGAATATAACCACATAAGTTCCCCACACTGACATCACTTCTTTGATGAAGTCAAAGTTCATGAGCACCAGTTTGCCAAAAACTTATTTCCTATTGAACTCCTTGCTTGATTTTCCTCCATTATTTATTAACATCATTTCTCAGAGCTGACGGCAATTTGCAAAACAGCCCCAGGCACTCCCCCTAAGTATTTACCATAAGGACATTCCTCTAGTCACAATTCAGGGTGAACACAAAGCCTCATTCTGAACATGAAAGAAATTTCCCTTTGGTCCTAATCCTGTGAATGGATTAAGGTTTCTCTTGAGCAACACATTTGCTTGTCTTGCCGTGACACCGTGAATGAATCATGTCTTGAGTGTTAAGAGTGACTGTTAAAGCAAGCATTCTCTCTACTAGCCCAGCCTGTCCTTCAACTTTTCCTTTACCCCTTTCCTTCCTCGTCTCATTTGAATATCATTTTGTTGTTATTTTGCATTTTAAGATGAAAGACAAAGAAATATACAAATGTATGCAAACCATAAAGCTGGATGGATGGCACACAAGAAACACATAATTCATATAACATGAATGAGGAAACTAAGCATTATTAGAAACCCCAGTGAAACTTCTCAGTCACTATCTAAATAACCACAGGGTGACCTCTGTCATGATTTGTAATGTTATGGATTAGACCTGCCGGACTCTAACATTCTTAAGTATGAAACCCCACAGAATATATTATCGTGGAAGAATTGAGTTATTCAGAATTATGCTGGTGCAATTCACTAAGCTCATTGCTGTCAGAGTTCATTCTTGCTGCTGAGTAAAATTCTGTTGTGTGAATATACATTACTTTTAATTGTATTCTTAATGGATATTAGGAGAACTTTTAAATTTGTGGCTAAGAGACAGATGCAATAAATTGGTAGATTTATTGTAAAGTTATTGGTTCTGGTAGATTTATTGTAAAGTTTCAGGTACCATGCCTATGCATTTAGAACAGGGTCTATCCAGTTGGGTACCATTTCCTAAATTAGACCTGTTTACACCCCCTACTAGCAAGAAATGAATATTTTGCTTGTTCTGTATCCTCATCAACCCCTGGCAATACCCATACTGACAGGTGCATAGGTGATGTCTTTTTCATTTTCTGAAAACTGCTAATAGTGATCACTGTTCCCTACTTCTGGGTCATTGCTTTTTTGTTGTTGGTGGTGGTGATGTTTTTTTTTTTTTCTGTTCTGTAAAGAGCCCACTCTGTTATTCATTGTAATTATCTAGCTTAATTTTTATACTTTATTACTATTAGAGAAAGATCAGTATTTTTCTATAATAAAAGAGAAAGCTTAAAAGTCAAAGCAGATGCCGAATGTTGGGTTTACCATCTACTAAACACTTTGTGGACAGAGGAGCGCAGCATTTACTGCTAAGAAACAAGAGCTGAGACACAGTGTCACCAATCACACCTTTTTCATTGTGGAATTCTATACTTTCTGTCCTGAGTCCAATATGAATGTAAATTCTTGGAGGTCACTTGTGCTGAACAAGCTTTAAATTGTCATTGAAACCGCCAATCTTAGGACGCTTAAAAATGACCTCTAAACCATTTAAAACAAGAAGCCTTGTATGAAAAATGTGATAGATAGATAGATAGATAGATAGATAGATAGATAGATAGATAGATGATAGGTAGAGCTATAGATAGATAGATAGATAGATAGATAGATAGATAGATAGATAGATAGATAGGTGATAGGTAGAGATATAGATAGATAGATAGATAGATAGATAGATAGATAGATAGATAGATAGATGATAGGTAGAGATATAGATAGATAGATAGATAGATAGATAGATAGATAGATAGATAGATAGATAGATAGATAGATAAAAGCAGCCTGTTCATGTCCAGTGCACCACAGAATGAGACATTCCTCACAGAGAATTTTACTGAGAGCTCTAAACACCATATGCTTATTAAAACAAAATTCACCGGGGGTGGTGGTTCATGCCCATGATCCCAATGTTTGGGAGGGGGAGGCAGGATCAGCAGTCCCGAGCAAGCCTGGGCTATGGGGACAGCGTCTCTACAGACTGACTTCCCACTGAAGAGAATTGCTGTCATCAGGGCTATATTCTCCAAAACTAAATTCAGCTCTTAAAGTTCTATATAGATGAAAAATCATAATGAGATACTCATAGTACAAATAGGATGACTCCTCTGTTGCAGATGGATATGATTATAATCTTAGCCAATGAGACAAAAATGTAAAGTTGAATTTTTAAGGATAAGGTATTGAAGTGTTTGGCTGCGGTGATAACATTCGCATTAATTCACCAGATGGATTAAGGTGTTCATTAAAAGTTTCAAATTTTGTTTAAATGTTTGTTCATTAGAATTGAGAACAACTTTGTGGTCTTCAACTAGTATATTGACCACAGTTTAGTTGTGCGTAATGCGGTACACGTTCGTGAATGTCAACATTTCCTCTTTATCCTGGAAGGTGTATTCACAGCTTCTCTGGAGTTACTGAGTGTGAGATAGTGATTGATCCAGCTGTGCTACCCAGATCATTGGAGGTCACTAGGAGGCTAGAAATGTTCTCAGGACCTCTAGGACTGAGTTGAGAGTAAAGAACCTGCCTCAAATCATACAAGTCACAAACTCATGGGGCTAGGGGCTAACTGAACTATTTCCAGTATTTCAAAAGCTTTTACTCAAACATTTAAAACTCGGTGAATAGATGTTTGTACCAAAAAATGAGTGAGGGATTAGCTTAGAAGGAGTTATACCTTAAATATTAAAAGCTTATTGATCATCATTAAAAATCAAATAGGTTTAGCAAATATTTTATTTTTTATTTCTAACTCCAAAATAAAAGTTTCAAGGAAAATTTCATCTTGACAATGGTAGTCTCATGAAAGAGAGAAAAAAATTAACTTGTCAGTGTGTGTGCGGGGTGTGTGTGTGTGTGTGTGTGTGTGTGTGTGTGTGTGTGTGTGTTCATAGAGGACTCTGAGGCTGGTCTTGAACTTGAACAGTCTTCCTCCAGCCTCATTCTTTGGCATGCTGGGATTGCAGCATGCACAGGCCACCAGACCTGGTTGTTTTAGTAAAACGTCTGCAGTTAGTTGGAAGAAAGTTGATTCCAAACAGTGATGACAACTGAGAACAGAATGGCTGGGTGCAAGTACTGTTTCTGTTACAAACCTGCTTTTGTCACTAATGACAGGGAACAACATTGTGCATCCAAGAAGAGCCAAGGCTTTTTGTGGTTCCTTCTATTATGTCAAACTGTAGGAGAGGGAGCTGCTAATAGCTTAACTTAACTGAGCCATTACATCATTAAAAAATACAGGGAAGGCTTCAAAGCTCTTTTTCTAATTTTCATGCAGAAAATGCACATATTGAAAGAATCTCCTTTCTTTGCTCCAGACGGCTGATGGTAAATCACTTTCCCAAGAGTCTGAGATGTATTGCTCTGACTCATTTCCACAAAGGTGCATTTTTAACATGTAATGTCTCAGCTAAAATCAGATTCGCTAAAACAAAACACAGACTAGATAGCCACTTACACATACCACTATCAAATGTGTCATTACACAAGCTGATGTAGGACTGTATTGTCACAGTTACTGTCTTAATTAGGGTTAACTATGGCTTTAATGAAGCACCATGACCAAAAGCAAGTTAGGGAGGAAAGGGTTTATTTAGCATCCACTTCTACATCAGTCCATCACTGAAAGGTATGACAGAAACTTAGAACCCTGGAGCAGGAGCTGATGTAGAGGCCATGGAGGGGTGCTGCTTATTGGCTTGCTCATCATGCCTTGCTCGGCCTGCTTTCCTATAGAACTCAGGACCACTAGCCTAGGGCTGGACCCTCTCCGATCAATTCCTGTTAAGAAAATGCTCTACAGTCTTGCAAATAGTCCAATCAATGGAGACATTTTCTTAATTGAGACTCCCTTCTCTCAGATGACTTTATCTTGTCAAGTTGACATAAATCTAGCAAGCATAGTGACATAAAAATAAATCATATTTTCCTATATCCTTAATTCTTTTTAAATATAATTTTCTTCTATTTACCAACTTATTGGCATGGTTATTGAAATGACTAAAAGTGTCTTCTTGTAATTGTGTTCATGGTTAAAGTTGTCAGAGCCCACTTATACTGTGACTTCTCAGAAATCAGAGTTTCCTGAGATTAAAATTGCATGCTAATGTTATACACTAAACAGAGCCTTCTCTGCAGTATTTTCCTTTACAATAAGCTCCAAATTAGGTTTTCCAGTTTTCACATTCTAAGGAAGTGAGGCAAAATAAGATTAGAAGTTACCATAAAGTCAGATTTCATGGATGGCCCAGATTCAATTGTAATTGCATGCCCAGTGTGGAAAACATGGCTAAAATAGTTTCCTGACCTTACAGTTGGATTGCCCTACTGTCTAAAGTTCTAAGCAGGCATAGGTCTAGAAGTTACATCCCTAGCAGTAGGTAGGACAACCAGCATGGCCTGGGAGTCCAGTCTTGTGACTGGTTAGTCATGCTCTGCAGTTTCCTTCAACTGGGGAGGAGTTGATTTTTATTTGTGATTAGGCAGACTCCATGTGAACTAGCAATCATCAGAAGGTATAGACACACCCTTCTTCTGCCTGCTCAGCAAACCCTACCTTTCCTGTCATTCATTGCAGGATCAGAGTGATCTGGAAGCCTTGAAGTTCAACAGTGTGGAGTCTAAGGCAGAAGAACTTGTGAAGAGGATTTTCATAGGCTCAGAGCCAGTATTAAGCCGTACAGTCTGTAGCTCATACCACAAAAGGCATGAGAGAAGAAATCTAATACATTTGTTGTTTAAATCTGTTTATCCATCCATCCATCCATCCATCCATCTATTCACCTACCTACCTACCTACCTACCTACCTACCTACCTACCTACCTATTCTTGAACTGAAGATTGTACCACACATGCATAATCCTATTACCAGAGAGGTGGAGGTAGAAGGATTAGAATTTCAAATTCTATTTGTCTGAAGGTAATCTAAAACAAGAGGACATAAAAGTGAGAATAGGACTTGGCAGAGTGAGGATGAGGGTAAGAGGGGCTAGAGGGAAGAACATAGGTAGAATGAATTATATATGTATATGACACTGACAAAGAATACATTCACTAAAAGTTAATTAAGGAAAGGAAAATCTTTAAGGGGACTGGAGAGCAGGCTTAGCAGTTAAGAGCACCTCCCACTTAGGGTAGCTAACAACACCCTGTAATTCAAGCTCCAAAGGGCTCCGATACCTTCTTCTGGCCTCTGCTGACACAAACACACAGACACACTCACACATGGTGGTGGGGGGGCACTCTTTTAAAAATGGAAAAGAAAAGGAAATAAATACTGTTAAGGTAGCCACAGATTGTCATGTCAATCATGGGATCTACTCCACAGGTAAATATGTGATTCACTTCGAGTTTTATGGTTCTGGTTCATATTTCTAAATGGTTTGTTAGCCTAGTAATTATTATTCAGCCATCTTACACAACACTCACTAACTTTATGTGATCATAATTGAGGACGCTCTTGGCTTTCTTACACATGCTCATTTCTAGTATCTCCCTCACCCCACCTCCCACATGGCGAATATTATACTGATTATACTCACACAAGAACAAAGCAGTGTTCTATCACACATTTCCTTTCTCATACTACTTTGTTTTGTTCTTCCTGGAGTTCTTAATATATTTTTAAATGCTATGTCGTACTATGTACAACATACTCAGCTACCCAAAACTGCTTGCAAATTGTGTCAGGCAGAGCAGTCTAGTTGCTGAAACAGCCCAACACAATCCCAATATCTTCACACAAGGTTTCTTCTTGTTCATGTCATAGCTTAGAAACAGCGGCCGGGATTATGGTCTTTTGGGGGTCATAACTTTTCTTCCCCTAGAAACTTTACCGTTTTCTAGGGTTTCAACGTTCTTCCTTCTTTCTGTTTCTAAATGTTATCGCGAGGCAGGGGGAAGTATGTGTAAGAAGAAAATGGGTTTTCTCAGGATCCATGTTAGGGATGTAGCCTAGCACTGATACCCATCATTCCTGCCACAGACCCTTGGCTGGAACTCTATTGAATGTGTCCTAACATGCAGGGAGCACAGAAAGAAATCTAGAGGGATGCTCCGGAGAGCAGAGGTGATCTAGGGGCCAGAAGGGTTACTTGCCTGGTGCGCAGGCACCAATGCTAGCTACCATCTTTCTTTTGATTGGAGCTGGACCTACTGCAAGCCTTCCTTCTGCCTGTCCCCTGGCCTGCTTCCTGAAAACTCTTCTGGAGAACTCTAATTTCTCGCTCATGTTAGATGGGAGTTTTCCAGGTTTCATCTCTTCCTCTTTCTTGATTTATCAGCTTGTTTCAGGGAGGCTGTTTTTCAAAATCTATATAGAAGAATGAATACTTTGAAGTGGTCAAAAGTGTGAAAATGCTAACAATTATTGGCTATTAGTAATTGCTAATAACAGCTAGTACATGGCTAACAGTGAATTTGTAATACAATTCTAGATTCAAAGTAAGCTCACTTTAAAAGCCTTCAAAGAAACACCTAGATTTTTCTATTATTCTTGTGAAATTCCGCACAGTTTCTTTCCCTATGTAAATGACTTGCCTTGTGGCTCTGGGAGATATTTTAAATATTTGTGGATTACTATTATCTCATAATGGTGCATATTTAATTAATGAGTAAATTTAAAGAGAAACCTTGTATCTCATATTTTCTTCACTCATAGAATTCTTAAAACCTTATTTCTTTACAATCAATCGCTTTTCCATCCCTTTTTTTGAGTAGAAAGAACTCACATCTTTAATTTTCTGGGATTGTTTTTGGTCCCCTTTTTCCCCCCACCATTTTAGGTGGCTTCTTGTTTTATTTTGCTGAGGATTTTCATCTTTGAGCATCTTTAATAAGTATATTTTCAATCTCATGAGGTTTTGCGTTGCCACAGTTTTCTATATAAATTTGTTATTTACCTCACTGGAAGCAGAGTCAAAGGGCCTATGTCCGACTCATAGCCAGCCAACCATGAGACATATTTGCATTCTCCAGAACAGAGGCCTGCACTCTTCCTGAGGCTGGAGGAAGCAGATAAGGAGACTTGGTTGATTACATGACGGTGGAGAGGAAACTTCAGATGGGAGCATTCTGTGTACACGCCTCTGACCAAACCTCACACTGCACCGCCTGTCACCAGTCTGTGTCAGTATTCTGCCCTGTAAAGCCTTAGCTTGCTGGGTTTTGCAGGGAGAATTGCTGACAATGGTTTGCCCATAACTCCACCCACAGACAGGCACAGGTAACCTGCTTCTCTAATCAGTACCTGCCTTCAACTGGTTGAACTTTTTAAAATGCATTGCAATGTATTTTACCTGGCGAGATCTCTTTTATTTCCTTTTATGGTTTAAAGATATTTTTAGAAGCTCAAAATGGATTTATTTCTGTGTTCAAGGAGTTCGAGGAAGATAAAATACAGGTAATGAATTTGACACTTTATCTGGAAGTTGCCCAATTATGGCGTCTGTTTGCATATCAGACCTGATTTGTGGAACGAGACAAATTTTAACTTTTTAATTTGTGTCACATGAACCCCAGGTACAAAGGAACCTTTAAAATTATGAATTTCACACACTCTTTTTCTGTTAGAAGAGCCAGAACAGTGTTAACAAGTCAGATGAGATTGGAGCTGGAGAAGATGGTTCAGTGTTTAACAGCACTTGTTGCTCTTTCTGAGCACCTGGGCAAGCTTTGGTTCCCACCACCCACATGGCAGCTCCATTTTCAGGACAGCTGATTCCCCTTGAACACCAGAAATGCTCACAGCGCACATACATATACACATACACATACATATAGGAATATATACATTCATATATACATACAGACAAAATCCTCACATACATAAAATAAAATAAATATATTAAGCCGTTTTACAAACCAAATAGCACCTTGGGAGAATAAGGTAGATTAAGTGCTACTAAAGTAGTAAGTTTAGCCAACACCTCTATAGAATAAAGTGCCAGACTTTATTCTAGACTACCTATTCGCATTAAATATACATATTCCGACTCCCAACCTTATCTTTCTCTCTTTGTTTTGAATCTCAAGCTGCAGCCTAGGTTGACAAAAAACTCCTATTGTAGCCCTGACTGGCCCTATTATTTTTATCTTCAAGGAGAGTCACATCTTTGTGCTTGGGATGTGATTTAAGTCTTCCACAAGAAACTCTCCCTAGCAGATTTCACTGGTGCTTTAAACTCTGAACCGTCAGGTCAGGAATGAGTTAAGCAATTAAAATTTAAGACATCATCTGCCCAACTCGAACATAAATGCAAGCAACAGGTTTGGAACTATTTTCTTTGCGAAGGAATACATCAAATCTGACTGTATGTATTCAGTCGGTGTTCTTACCTTGCCCATAAGTCTGTAAATTTAGGGATGTTGCAGCATGTTGAAAATGTAATGCCCAAAGGCTACCCAGTATCTCTACTTCTTGAGAAAATCCAAAGTGTTAAGCGTAGGACTTGCCATATACTGTGAACTTAATACATACTTGCTCGGTAGCCTTGCGCTTTATTTTATTTAGCAGAAACTCATTGATCCTGAATTGGCTTTTAGCCAGTAAGGATTCCATCTGCTGGACTGATTCTTAAGCCTGCGCCCTAACTTTAGAAATGCAGCTTCCTTCTGATACCCAGATGGATGCTTTTCTCTGCTCCCTACCTGGAAGTCCTTGCTCTAGGAGCAAGGGTGGAGGCAAGCTGTGTATAAGAGCTGGTCTCCCCACACTGCCCCGGGTTCTTTGAAAGCAATGTCAGTGCAAAGCCAGGGAAGTAAGTCAATGAAAATGAGCCTGCCACCAGGGCATGCACTCCCTCAGCGTGGAGAATCCACCAGCAGCCAAGTGTGATTCTTATTGCAGGGTTGAGTCACCAGCCAGACTGGCTCGAGGTGAGCCAGGCACATCCGCGTTAGGACTCAGGGACACGCCTTCTTCTCACACAGACCTTCCTGATCCCAGCCGCCTAGGCGGACTCCAGCCAGGGTGGTGCTACCAGCCTTGCCACTTGCAGTCTTGACAGGCAGAGGTTGGGGACTGTCTGGCCTTGCAACGATCGATCAGCAGCCACAGGTTGCAGACGCAAGGAGCAGTGCCCATGACCGCGACTCTGTGAGGCTGGCTGCCGGCGCGCGGTGGTTGCTGGCGGGTACCCGGAGCTCGGGAAGACCGGAGCGGGCCCCGAAACCTGACACCAGAGCCCTCGCTGCCCCCGCTCCGCGGGCTGGTGAGTTGGGGAAGGCTGGCTGTGGGCTGGAATGCGGTTCCACCCACTCCGGGTGCCCGCGCGGCTGCAGGGAAGGGGAGGACAGGGAGGGCACAGGCCCTGCGCGGCAGCTTTCCAATCTGTTCCTTGCAGAAAGCCTGGTGAGCATGACCTGGGGGTCGTGCCTGTTCTGATGGCCCCCTGCAAACTCGATCTATATTCGCCTTGCTTTGTTTGTGTGCCTATTCTATAGCTGATTAGAATTAAAGCAAAGCAAAACAAGAACACTGGACAGAGGTATGCTCATCTGTATTTTAAAAAACAAGACGATTAATAGCAGCAGCAAGAAGGAGAGTTGGCATTCAGGGAGAAAGGATCTAAAGAGGCTGGACAGGCAGGAGAGAGGACTTCTCTAAGCACTTTCTTGAGACGATTCAGCCACAGAAAGTGAAGAGTGCTTTTTGCATTCCAGTGTTTGCCATATTACTTTAGGATTCAGATCAAAGTTTTGCGTCCAGGGATTGAGTGCGGGAAGTGTGTGTTATTGCGAGTGGTCCCAATACACTGACTACTAAGATTGTCCCAACTGCAACATTAGCTTACTAAGTCTCCGGAAAACATTGGCTCAGTGATGTGTAATCAGAGATGGCCTTCCTAGGAACAAGCTGTGTTTGGTTAATGCCTTGAACACCTTACCAGCTTTTTGGGTCATAATCTACGAACTAACACTGTGGGACTCCAGTTTAAATGGATTGCGTATAGTTTCGGGGTTATTAGCAAAGGCATACAATTTGAGTTGCGACTGCTTAGGAGAATGCCCATCGTCCTCAGTATTTAGTTATATGTGTACTTATTTGCATATATCTAATGGACTGGTTGGTGGTTATAACTTTTGAAAAGCAGACAGAATATTTAGTTATATTCATACTTATTTACGTAGACATATAATGTGCTAGTTAGCTGTTACAACTTTTGAAGAGCAGAAAGGACTCCGGGATTTTATAAATTGATAAGTTCACTGCACTTAAAAGGTCCAGTGAACCATAAAGATCAGTTTGAAGTTATATAACAAGAGAAGTGCTTTTCTGATGACATCCTGCCTGCTCTTCATGGTTCCGGAGGGTAATTCCGTATTCACATGAGCTCACTAGTCTTGCAGGCAGGAACATCAATGGATCATCGCGAGGTACACACTTGCCTGAGACTCAACATTGAGGACAGGCTATGAACTGTCATGCCCTGTTACTACCATTGCTCTTGAATGGGAAACAAAACATTTCAGATAAAGCTGGCTAAGCCTGTTCTCACTTTTGCCAAATGGCAATAGAAAGAATCTGTCAAATACAAGCTCTCCCTCCTCAGAGCTGGCTTCTCACAGAGGTATGTTTGACCTGATAAGGAAGGTAACCCTGGAGAAGAGATCCTCTTAACTCATGACCTACCACATTCTCCTACTACCTCTTTCTTCCAGTTTCAGGATATTTCCAGTTTTCAGGTGTTCATTCATGCAGCTATTCCTCTAGAAATATGGATGTCAAAGTCCCACGTGGTTCAGGTTGACATCTGCTGATCCTCCTGCCCCCCATTCTTAGAAAGTCAGGACTAGGCTCTCAGCCGAGGTGCTCAGTAGAGTACGGACAGCACCCTGACTGTCCTCATGAAGTTCATCTCGAAACAACTCCAGTTTCTTTGCTTGATTCACCGAGGCTGGTTAACCAGTAGTTCAGCTCCTCGGCAATTACTTGTTATGCTGAGATGCAGGAGAACAATTCCAATAAAAAGAGACAGGGCAAGCCAGATGTTTGCCATGTATTATTTGTAGAGGTGACTACTAAAGAGGAGCAATTAGCTTTCTTCATGGTTAGGTATATACAGTATGGAGTGGAGGTTCTGTAATGCATGACGTGGTGACGTCACAAGATGGACTTGTTGGTAGAACTCTACGCTTAGCTGTTTTCAGGCCCTCCCCAGTCATTACTGCTGTGCTTCCAGCATTGTGATTTTCTTCCTTCTTGAGTAAGCAAAGGGCTAACGCTTACTCGGTAGCTTTCTCTTCAATAATGGTTAAAGGAATTCTTCCATAGATTCTTTTTCTATTTTTATTTTTTATTGTTTTGGTTTTTTCGACACAGCGTTTCTCTGTATAACCCTGGCTGTCCTGGAACTCACTCTGTAGACCAGGCTGGCCTCAAACTCAGAAATCCACCTGCCTCTGCCTCCCAAGTGCTGCGATTAAAGGCGCGCACCACCACTGCCCGACTAGATTCGATATTTTTAACTTGCACACTATCTTGAGAAAATAATGTATTTGGTTACTTGTTTGTTCATTTAATATATTTTTCTAAATAGCATCCCCATGTTGTTCTAGGATCTCTGTAGACAGACATAGACAAAATAAGCAGACATCCCTAACCTTGTGGATCTTACTATTTATCTGGGGACGTAAAACTAACAAGATGAACAGGTTGGATCTATGTCACATGACTCACAGATGCTAAAGAGTATGGGACAGGAGAGAGTTATTCCATAAGTTTCGATAGTGTGAGGGTGGGGCAGGAGTATCAGGTTGCAGATTAAGTACTAGGGTGAGCCCTACTAGGAGGCTATTTCAGTGTTGATCTGGAGCAATTGAGGGTGTGAACCTTTGGAGACTATTCCAGACTGAACAACCAGGCAGCTGGGATTTGCCAGTTCTGTTTCCTGGTACTGCTAGGGCCAGGCCATGGGGGGCTCTGAAGGTGCAAATAAAAAAATGGTTTGGAGTTTTCACTCTGGGGAGAAGGCTATACTAAATAGCCTGTGAAGTATTTCCCAGCAAATATTTGTCTAGCCCTTTATGAACATAAATATTCTTCGAAGTAGCATGGATAAAAGGAACTAATGAGATGGGAGGAGTTTGCTATTTACACATTACATCCTAGAGTGGGGAGAGCAAACAAATTAATAATCCTACAAGGTTTAATATTAAGGAAAGCAAGGTAGGGGTGAAAATAATGACACTGGTCAGGAAAAGCCTTGAGGAGAGACTTAATATACTGTGATATGTTACATATTTGTGTTAGGTATAATGTGGTGTTTTAATATATGCTTATAGCTGGCTCACTTTGTGAGTGAGTTCAACTATCTTTATATAAAAACATTTAAAGCTAAATTTCATCTCTATGGAGCATGTCTTTCTTATCATGATTTCCTGAACAATCTATTATACCAGCTATTTACAAATCCTTTCTACTACATTGGGTCTGACTATTACACAGAGGGTTTAAAATTATAGATTTAAAACATATAATACTTATGCAGGTTGTGTGAAAATACTGTGTAGTTGTATATAAATGCTGATGCTTCAATGCATGCAGATATTCTTAGGTACCTTGAAATCAGTCCTCTATGTTAGCTGGGAACCCTGGGCATTGTGAACTGATAAAATGGAAATGTTGCTGTGCTCATTGCTTTAAATTTTTACTGTGAGTTTGCTATGAAAGCACTGTACATCTAATGAGGTAACATTTTCAAAGCTATCTCTCTGGCTTCCTTGAAGACAATGGGTTGTAATATGACCATGGGTGAAGAAAGAACAGAGATGGCGCTACTCTGATGGACCATTGAAGGCAACAGTATAGATTAGCACTGGAACAGTGCGCTCAGATAAAAGAAGATCCATTCAGAGAGGATTTAACAGCAGAGCTGATGGGAATTACTCCTAACCCAGGTAAAGAGTAGTGGTGGAAAGAGCATGGTCATCCAAATGCTTAAAGAACAACCTGGTTAAATGACAGGGCTGTATTTTAAGAATGGAAAAGATGGGGAAGGAAAAGATTGAGGAGGGAGGTAAAGACTCTGTGACCAAGTATTTGAAGTATTTTCAAGTTTCTGTATGGACACAGCCAGTTAGGCTTCTCTTTTTGTAGACCTATAATACTAGCATAGACTAACACATGGCTAGACCCAAGGTCTTTAAGACGTCAACTGGAGAGAGCTGGGTGGCAGGAGGAGGCTGAGATCTAAGAACTGAGAACTGATCTCTGGTTGGATATGACATTGAAAGATCTCACCCCAGGAAGCATCAGAAAACTAGTCAAGTGATGGGACAGTTATCAGATAACACTGCCATCATGAACACAAGATGAGAGTTTTTACAGAATACCCAGTGGTGCCAGATGTTGCTAAGATAAAGACTGAGCTGAGAAGTGTGTGATTGCGCATGTCAATGTGGTGACAGGGGGAACTTTGACAAGAGACAAGAGACGGATCTCTCCAAATAACATATTCAGAAAAACTAGTGCAAAACTGTGTAAGCAGCTTTTCACTGAATTCTAAGAGAACTAGAAATTAGAGAACACCAGAAAAAAATTACATTACATTCAGACACCAATAAAAATTTATTTTAAAATGTGCCTGTAGAACAATAAATTCAAAAATACTTACAAAGGTGTTATGTGGGTTCTCAGTGTACTTTGAGGAAGAGCAAGCTTAAGGTAAGTGCTAAAAGGAGGGACTAATTTTTTCAGAAGAAGGCAGTCAGAGGGGGAGTGTCTCATATCATTGAATCAATGTGAGAGAAAGCAAGAGAGTGAAATTCACCCATCTCAGTCTTCTTCTCCTCTCAGTCTGATGCTGAGACTGAAGCCAGGGTCTCTGACAGACTTGAGGTAATACCGAGTTCCATCCCTGGCCTCCCACTTCATGCAACTTAGGGTTTGATTCTTCTTTCTGAATAAAGGAAAGTAGTATTCTAATGGGAGGCATTGGACTAAAACAAAAGCTGCTAACATTCATCATGAGCACAAGAAAGGGGTGTGGGGGATGATATCAAGAACAGACTCAGAATGGCAGTTGAAACTTAATGATCTTGACATGTTTAAGAACCTGAGAGAAGAGACTGGAGAGTAGAAATCAGGGGCAACAGGGGGCATGCACAGGTGGGAAGCCATTGCTGGGACTGGATAAGATCAAGAAGAATGACACACAGAAATTTTTTACCTGAGGTGTTATAGACATGGCCTCCACTGGGATATTTCATTAAATGCAAGCAAATGGTCTTCCAGTTATATTTGAAAGCTGTGATCTGAGAACATAGCATGTAGAATCGCTGGTAGGTGATCTAGATAAAAATGTAGACGTGATGGCGAATATTTTAGTTATGAGATATAAAACAGATGAAAGTATATTAGGTTGGTACTGTCTGATACAATTGTTTAATATTCAAATGTGCAAAAATTTCTTAAGTAGGTAAAGTTGTTCCATGGAAGGCAGATATAGGTGAATGCTGTGGTGATTTGCAGCAAACAGTTAGATTCACCCTGTCGTTACACAAACCTTGCCAATACTGTGCAGTGTGTGTAGCTTGAAGACATGGCAATCCTTCTCAAGATCATGACTTTCTCCTGTGCAAAATGAAGGATGCTGTTGATTATTCAAATGCTCTACTCTATGGCTCTGGACCTGGGGAGTCTACATGTCTTGCTCCATATTATTTTCATCTATCTTTCCTCTCCTTCCCCAATTCCTTATCTGTATCTCTCCATGTAAGGTATAGAGAGTGCGTAAGGTAAAAAGAATGGGAGGAGAACTTAAGGAGAGGAGACAGAGAAACTCTATAAAGGGGAAATCATTTGAGTAGGTTAAACCACAAGTCTTTGTTTAACCTTCCTCTGTAGCACAGACAATAATTTCCAGTTACAGTGACTAGGGTCAGCACAATCTTGTTATGTGAACTTACTCAGAGACCTGGATACAGTATTACATTCAGCTGTAGGGAAACACCAGAAAAGAGAAAAGCTGGTTCATAGCAAATTTCTCCACTCTTACTTAGGTGAGCTAATCAGGGTCTAAGACGATTACTAGAAGTATTTCTTGATACGTAGTCATTTCGTGGAGTCCGTTATTTTCATCAGTAAGACAGAGTGTAGATAAACATTTGTGGCCATGTCAAAAATATATAAAATATAGAATGAAATTAGACTTCTTTTTCCCCAGTGGAAAAAGTGGGAAATAAAAATTGGGTCTCCCACTCTCTTTGAACAGCCTCTTTGTCTGGAGCTCACTCAGGTTGGCCTTGAACTCTTAACCCTTCTGATTCAACCTCAGTATTAGATTACAGACACGTACCGCCATGTTCCACTAAAATGAGTACCTCTTAGTGCTTAAAATGAATAGAAACTATTTCTTGATATCCAGACTGACTACATCTTGACTTGGATGTCTCCTTAGTCTATTTTAGGCTTCTGATTTTCTGAAGTTTTCCCCTAAAGGCCACAAAGGCAGGAGCAACACCATTATCTTTCTAACTTTGTAAAGCATTGCGTACACTACAAATGACCACGAAAACTCAATATATGAAAAATGTTGTCCTTGGTTCCAAGCCCTTGGCCCTCCATGTTTGATCTTAATCTTCCAGGGAATAGTAATACAAACTCTGTACCCTTAAATGTTGCTGGTCTGTGTTGGGATAGCAGAGCTTTATTCAGGACAGTAGGGAAAAAACAAACAAACAAACTATGAAAAGAGTATGTTAGGGGAAAAATGACTATAATGAAAATACTCTCACACTTTGTGTGTGTGTGTGTGTGTGTGTGTGTGTGTGTGTGAGAGAGAGAGAGAGAGAGAGAGAGAGAGAGAGAGAGAGAGAGAGAGAGAGAGAGAGAGAGAACAGAGCACACAGGATGAAACAAGCAGATACACAGTGAGTCATGGAAGCAAGACATCAGTTGGAAACGGATGCTAGCTGATGAAGTCTGCTCAGTAGTTATCTCTTGAGGGCACCACGTAGAGATTCATTTTTGGCCTAGGACTTCCTGAAAATAATATTGGGTGCTTCTTACTTTGAAATTACCTAATACCATCTCCACCCATCTCCTTGTTTAACTTCAATTTCTCACTTAGCCAATAGGAAAGCCAAGTGAACCAAAGAAGGCTGTGTAACTCAGCAGTGATACTTGCTGTTTACCCTTAATTTAGATGCTGTCCCTGTCACCGTCAATGTTGGGAACTGACAGGCCTGATGAGAATTCATTCCATTAATTATGAAGAGTGTAGGGAAAAGTTTCTTGTCCAGGGTGTTTGGTCCTTCAGTGGGTAGAATCTTAACAGCCTGCAGATGTGGCTCTCTCTGCAGAAGCCCTGGGCTGTGTGTTTCCTGTGTCACTGAATCTGGTGGTGTGGTTTCTCTGTGAAAGACCACAGGATAGCAACTGAGTGGCTCCAAAGAGAACTCTCGCTCTGCTATAATGTTCTCTCTGGCTCCCAACAGTGGTTTCAATTAATGTATCTCAAGGCTCGGCCTCTTGGAAACCCCTATCCTTTTAAAGTCCTCTTTATCCCTTAAGTAGAGCTGTGGATGAGACCAGGGAAGCAGTTCCCAGAAGGGCCTGGGTTAGAGTTACTGTCGTGAAATGCAGTCTGTAGGTTTGGCCTAAGTAGGCTAGAGAACTAAGGTGGGTTCTCAGGTCAATCCAGAAGACATTCACATAACTAAGGATATCAACTTTTCACTTGGAGAATAATAAAAAATGAAAATTCTAGAGTCATTCAAACTTATATATATGTTGAGTTCAAATAGCCCTTGACTCAGTTTCCTATTTTACCTCCCACTATGTTTTCCCTGCATAACTTTGGGTATTTCATTTACCTTAAATACCAAGGCACTTATTTGTAAAATGTTGGCTAGTTGCGAATACCTAGGATACACTTTCTTACAATATAGATAGATACTCAATAGACTAGCTGGCTTGCAACAACCAAATGGATCATAAATCTTTCTATTAACAACTTGGAGAACTCTCTCTCTCTCTCCCCCCCCCCGCCCCTCCCCCTCCCCTCCCTCTTCCCCTCCCTCTTCCCCTCCCTCTCCCTCTCCCTCTCCCTCTCCCTCTCCCTCTCCCTCTCCCTCTCCCTCTCCCTCTCCCTCTCCCTCTCCCTCTCCCTCTCCCTCTCCCTCTCCCTCTCCCTCTCCCTCTCCCTCTCCCTCTCCCTCTCCCTCTCCCTCTCCCTCTCCCTGTTTTTTTGAGACACAGTTTCTCTGGTGTGTAGCCCTGGCTGTCCTGGAACTTGCTTTGTAGACCAGGCTGGCCTTGACTCACAGAGATCTGCCTGATTCTGCCTCCCACAGGATAAAAGATATCCAACCAAGCCCATTTCTCTTTTGAAATGCTAATAGTAACACAAACTGGGACAGGTAAATGAAAGGTTCTTTTTTCTTTCTTTCTTTTTTTTTTTTTTACTATGCTCTCTCAAAAATATAAATTTTCACCATCAAAGAAAACACTGGACCTTTTACTAAATGTGTGCTGCATCTGTTTCTTTCTTTAGCTCTTTAAGGCAGTCCAAAATTGATTCTTACATTTAAAATCTTAACATGTGAACCACCAAGAAGCAACGAGAAAGCAACAGGGTAAGGGGATGACTTAGAAGGAAATATGATACGTGTGTGAAATAGGACAATAAGACCCATTACTTTATTTGCTAATTAAAAGTTAATAGAATGTACTTTTTAAAAACTCATGAAGGTTGGCTATGTATCCATAAAGTGTACTATTTGTAAAGCAAAAATTTTACAACCAGTAGAAACATTTTTATAGCATTATTTTTGTTCAGGAATCCTGTTTTTAAAAACATAGAAAATAGAAAGTGAAGGTTAAAAATATCTCAAAGCTGCTTTCAGATTGATTTTTTTTCTCCCATAGTAAAGATGCGATGTGCATGACCACCAGATCTGAAGGATAAACACGGCCCGAGAAATAGGAGAATTATTGACATTTGTTGGGCAGCACAAGTTCTGACTGTAATAGCACAGTGTGAATTGTACAAAAAATGTCAATCTAGTTAAAATTAACAGTGCCATTTATTACAACAAGAAATTGGCTACCTGTTGATTCAGGTGCCTCCTCAGATGGATTCAAACCTCAGATTCCTTCACATTCCCCCCAAACATCCCCAAATACCCCAAATAAAGGAACAACACACATAGTTCAGTGATTTCCTAACTCCAGAGTGCACTAAAGGCACCTAAATAATTCACGGTAACTAAACTATTAGCTGCCATCTGCCATCCGAGTACCTGGCCCTCCCCTTCAAGCACTGGATTTTCACCACCTTAAGCCTGGCAATGGCAACTTAGTCTTCACTATAATTTCAGCCCCTCTATCTGTGGATTTAAACGACATGGTGAGGGCCTTCTATATAGTCAGTGCAGTGCTGCATTTACAACTTTCCTTCTGAAATGAACAGGCCAGGTCTCTTCTCTCAGAGGACATGGAGCCTGTCAGGTTCTGTGAGCAGGTAACTGTAACCGGGTAGGTAAGCTATGAGTTCACCGAATTCATCCTTAGAAGGCAGTGTGGTAGTCATAAGGAACAAAGACAAGCGGAAGGGATCAGATGAGCTGTGGGGGGAAGGAAAGAACACGCTGCCCTGATCTCAATAAAGAACTTGGTGGATGGATAATGCATTTTGCACAAAACTCAAATCTAGAAAAAAAGATGGTGAGACAAATTGAAGAGAAGATGTAACCCCCTCTGAGATGCCCATGGTCATTTAATTGTAACTCTTCAGGAACAATACCAGTGGACATATAGGCCGTTCAGGGAGAACTCATAGTGGTATAAATTAAAAATAATGACGGAAGTTTGATCAAAACATCTATGAACCCAGATATCATTCCTCAGCATGGCCCAAAACTAGAACAAGCAAACCTACTGAAATGATGGTGAATTTTTCTTTTTATTTTCCATACAGCACTCTGGCTAACAATGCCATTTAAGCTCTGGAAGATGCAGAGAGAAGACATGTATATGATTCTATATGGTTTTCATCACTGCTGAACTAGACTATTAAATATGTAGGCAGCTCCTAGTTTATGAACATAACAGCATTTGACCCTTTTCCTGTGACTCACTTCAGTGACTCTGTCTCCAAGACAACTTGTGAAATAGGACAAGTCACAGCTCAGGTGATTGGAACATGCAGTACCCACATGGGATCCTCAGAGATCTCTAAGATGAGTGAATAAGTCCATTTGGCTTGATTAATATCATGCTTTTATAACGGATACCAAGCCACTATTAATATTAGTTCAAATTAGCTTTCTTAATTTTCCTCAGTAGCCTTATCCTGTCACTGCCATGACTAAATATAATACATTTTTACTGATTATTCTATTTATTTATATTTCAAATATTGTCCCCCTCCCCAGTTTCCCCTCCACGAACACCCTATCCACTCCCCTCTACCCCCTGCTTCTATGAGGGTGCTCCCCCACCACCCAACTCCCACCCCAGCTCCCTAGCTTTCCTCTATACTGGGACATTGAGCCTCCATAGGACCAAGGGGGCTCTCCACCCATTGATGTCAGATAAGGCCATCCTCTGCTACATATGCAGCTGGAGCCATGGGTCCCTCCATGTGTACTCTTTGTTACATTTTAAACAGAACAGTCTACCAATGCCTAAGAAAATTCATCTTGATGTTCTGAAAGAACTAAAGAATAGTTTTCAGGTAATAATTATTTATAGGTTTTAATAATATGTAAAATACTGTTCATTGCTTGACATAAAAATTCAAATGATCTGACTACATCTAGGGAAATTACTCTCTCTGGCCTTCTCCCCTCTCCTCCACCTTGTGTTAAGTATTAATCTCTAGTTCTTTGTTTGTAAAAGCTTAAAAACGACCCGTGTATGACTATCTGGCTGTCTCTCAGTCTCCATATGTAGTTTTAGTTATTAAGCAAGTTTGAGAATATACTATTTTCCTCCTTATTCAGCTTATGTGTTCTTGGTTTTACTTCTAGTCTCCCAGGTGTGCAAAGCTTTCTTTAATATGAATTTGTTATGTGAAACCTATAACTCTGAACAAATATGTTTTGTAAAATCTCCTGGCATTTTATCACAAACACCCACGTTCTGGTTATTATAGACAGAAAACAAAACCCTAAGAAAATATTGATTTGACTCACACATTAGTGAGACATGTATTCTATACCTACAATTTTCTCTTTGTGACTAGAACAGTGTTGATTATTATCTTCCCCCTGATACATTTTGTGACTTACGTTATTCACTAAGGTGTTATCCAACTGTAAGTATTCTAAATTTTACCAGTCTGTAAATTCATTGATATTCCATATTCTCTTAGGTAGGACCAATGTGAATTTTTTCTGATTAGTTTTGACCATATGTAACTTAACATTCCAGCCAGCAAGCTCTTCTTTGCAGTGTCTGGAGTGGATTATAGTATGAAAGCATGAAGTCAAGGTGTGACTCTTCCTAGTGGGAAAAAAGTCCTTAGAAAATTTACAAGTGTTTTATAACTCACTTAAGTTACCATTTGATCTAGCTGTCAAGAGTAGAAGTATACATTGCTGTTAAACCATTGATTATGGACTGTCAATCGCTTCTGGCTTGGCTCTTCCCAGAAAGTGTAGTTTCTTGTGGATATGAAGAAAAATTCCGTACTTTAAAAAAGAAAAAGAAAAAGAAAAAAAAAGACTTGCAGGAATCATTTGGGGGAAAAGTGGGAGAAAAAAGCTGCAGTGTCTTGTATGGTTGGTACCAGAGTGGCTTGGAGATTTTAGATCTGCCTTCATTCAAACATGAATTCAGTCATACATGAAGCAAGTTAGACTCCATGTTCTGAGCATGTGTTCACTCACAGAAAAGGCATTGACTCTCATGGTAATAGAACATACTAAGCCCATCCTTAAGACAGAAGTTGTCCTTAGAGTTTGAGGCTCCACCTCCACAGTGCACATGTGACAAGGTATTTGACAATAAGATACCAGTGAGTGTTCATAGCACATGTAAGCAATCCGTCAGGAGCCGGTCGGTGTTGCAGGTATCCTGTAGGCTGAAAGAGCAGTCACTGGCCAGGCAGTCATGTATTCTGTCAAGAATAGCGAATGTTTCAGAGCCAACCTCAGCCAACTACTAAAACAAGAGGTAGACTGATAAATACCAGTAGGCTTTCCAAGCAGGCACACAGTCGCAAAGCAAATGGCCAATACAGTAAAAAGGCTCTTGGCTGACTCTGCTTCGGGAGTTTTGTAGTGCTCTGAGAGTGATTTTTGACCTCTATTTGTTACCCTTTGCTTCCTTTAGAAATAGAAGCCAGTGCACCATTCAATTCAATTTATAGGCCGCTAGCCTAGACAAACAGACGCCTTGCACAGAATGAAGGATTAAAAATTGAGACATGACAAAGAGGCAACAGTTGCCTTTCCTTAATGACAAATTTGTGCCTTATTAATTACGGTGAACAAAATGACATCTGGCATTGCCACACTAACATGGTAGAGAATGTTGTGAACTGTCAAGTGAGATCAAATGTTTTGTGTATCTAATTAATAGCCTGAAAGCAAACTTAATTGATTCATCATAGGGAATGCTGTTTCAGGCTCTTCTTAAAATTTATTTGGTCCTGATTTTCTGCATACATTGCCTTTACCCTCTAATAATAATCTTTTTCAAAACAGTGAAGTTTATAAAGCCAATGATGCAATGTTTGCCTCACCGTTTGTAAGGAAGGGTGAGTGAGGGGCCAGAGAGATGGCCTGATGGATAGAGCATGGGGTTGGGGTTGGGATCCCAGCACCGGTGTAGCCAAAAACATAGGACACTAGAGTCAATGAGAACAAGGCAGACAGTGACAGATGACGAGCCACGAGGCCTTCCCTTGGCCTCTACAAAAAGAACAGTTACCTGCAAACACACTTAAATATACACAGTAGATACGTATACATACTTGCACATGCATACACAGCACACACGAACATGGGAAGGGGGCTATCTAAGTAGTTTCTTATATTGTTGCATCAAACTGAAAGCCTGGGTCTCTGATATCTATTAAAATTCTCAGATTTTATGCTAGTTTCTCTGCTGAACTACTAGGACAGTTAAACATACTGACACAATTTACAGTCTCATTTCACAGCCTGCAGTTTATTTTTTTTCCCAAAAAGGTTTCTATAAAGCTGTGTGCCTAAAAGAAAATTTGAACAGATATTCTCAATTAATCCTTAGCCATAACGCAGGTTTTCAGAACACCTTCAAGTACCTATCAGTAGATAAGGTGCCAATATTTTCCCTGTGGGTCTTGGTAGGAATCAAACACTGACTAAAATATTGATTGATACCCATCGCTACCAGAAGCTGACTTCATTCTCCAGAACCAAATGTTTGTATTTAAACAATCATCCCTCTTGGTTTGCAAGTTAACAGATAATCTTGTTCCAGGTTTGCTAGTTTCCTACAAAAAGAAAACTGTTCAAAGCATCTTAAATTCACATATTTTTTTAAATGAATAATTACTCATTTGTTTGCAAAATGGCAGGACTTGTCCTTCAAATTTATCTGAGTAGTTAATGTAGGGCATTGCGTCATCCTGTGAATGGAGTTGATAGTAAAAGTCTGTCTGGTGATTGAAGTTTGGTGATTGAAAATCTGGAAGGTGTAGGGATAAAGTGGAGACCTATAGAGTTGTCACTCATTTAGGGTTAGTGGTCATGAAAAACTTACAACTATAGACTTTCAATAAAATTCATCCTTTGTTTTATTGGTGGCAAACTCCTCTCTACTGAGGAGATGCTGGATGCTTCCAAAATGTAAATGAAGAAAATATCTAATAAAAAATGCCTTTAAAAAAAAGAAATGACCCAGGAGGTTTATATAAAATCATTTAAAAATAAATTCTGTCATTTGTTGATCATAAAAAAAAAAACTTACCTTGAAGCTGTTTGTCAAGTAATATTAGAGATGGTTTTCACTTATTTTCCCTTCTGTTTCCTTTCCTAGTACTACAGGGACTGAGAGAGCATTAAACACACTGAAGAACTAGCATGACACCTGGCAATCAATCAAAATAATGGGAACAGTTAAGCCACCCATGTGTGGACCTGCTGCATATCAGCAGAGTCGGGAGATCAATGTCAAAGTATTATGAAAGGAAGCAGACCAAACCGACGTATGGGGAAAGCAGACACAGCCTAACCTTTAGTTCAGTCTGCTTGATTCGAACACTTTAAAGTACCAGGCAATAACAAGAGGAGGACTATATCTTCCTAAAATGTAATGTTAATGCTAGAACGTTTTATTACAATAGTTCCTCAAGTTTGACAGGAGTTACTCATTTTTTTTCTCCTTTCAGATTACAAAGTATGGAATATTTAATTTTTAAAAAGCACAAACCTGGACCAATCTCCCCTTATAGGCTGTCATCAGTAGGTTGAACATTCATATGTATAGGTTTAGTCAATGTTCTGCACACAAGACATGAAGCATAAGAGCTATCAAATGGGAAGAAAAGTCACTTTATAACTGAGTTAGGGCTTATTGCATGACAATGTTCCTGGAAAACATGAAAAAAATGTGTATTCACCCCAGATAGGAAAGTAATAACAGACCAAAATAACATTATTACCAAAGTCCACTTTGGTGAGCCAATTAATTTAGTGAGTTTATTTATAGGAATATGGGCAGGATATTTCTTACCACAACTCAGCAATAGCTGTAACAAGAATAGTCCATTATGGAATGGGTGATGAATGTGTGGAAAACTTGTAGGCAGCTTCACAGGTTGGAGTTCAATATTTATTGCTTGTATAACTTTGGGGAGGAAGATAGATAAACCCTTGTGTATATGATAAGTTTCAGGGACTTTCCTGTGAATTATGAATTTACTTCCTGAATCTTGTTTCAGCTCCAAGGAAATTCCTACACAAAATGGCTACAGAAATGATACATGGATTCTCTAATAATTAGGGTGGTATCTAAGATTTAAAAAAATTGTAGGAAGTCAAGTCAAGTTCATATATAAAGCTGACCATATAATTATGTTTTATACATGCAAAAGATAATAGATTAGTCATTGGCTATAGCAGATGACTGTGAGTTAAAACACCAGTACTTTGGGAATTTGAGTAATTCCCCCAAATTCATCGGATGAATGATCTGTAAGGTTTAGTTAGTGCTGGAGAAAAGTCCAGGACAGAGACAAGTAGTGAGTATTCATTTTATGAGATTGTTCATTTTAATTTAAAGTTTCTGCTCACATAGTTGATCTCTGAGACCCTTTATCACTTTATCCTGAAGGAGTGGGCTGATGCTACAAACACATTTATCCTTCAGTTTGCCTCTTTATCTCTTTTAATCTTTATTTTGACATGAATGTGGAAAGGGAATTATGGTGAGAACCAGAGTTCAGCTGGTATCAGGATGAATGTCTTTTACATCATCATATTAGAAAGATAATCTTCTGCTACATATGATGAAGCATATGTAGTTAGCCATCATTGGGTGGAGAGGCCCCTTGGTCTTGAAAAGATCATTTGCCCCAGTACAGGGGAATGCCAGGGCCAGGAAGCAGGAGTGAGTGGGCTGGGGAGCAGGGTGTGCGGAGGGTATAGGGGATTTTTTCGGGATAGAATTTGAAATGTAAATGAACAAAATATCTAATAAAAAGAAGAAAAACAGGAAAGATAATCTTGTAATAGAAATTTTTGTGTTTTTTTTTAATTGGACTAAAACTCATTATAATTTCACTTAGAAAGCTTAGCACCATCATGACTGGTCATATAGCCTGATACATTGTCTACATGTAAGATGGGGATGTATTTGCAAAGCTAAAATTTCTCCTGGATTCTAGCCCAGCAAGAATTGGTCTAATAACCTTTTCACTTAAAAAAGAAAATTAAATTGTGAAGTAAGTTAATATTGTTTTCCACTTAACTTTTAAAAAAATTATGTTCTACAGTAGTCTAGATAAAGTTATTTCATGGGGAAACATCTAGGGACCTGGGCCCCTGAGGCTCATCTTGCTGTTTTCTTGGTTCTACATCTTTGGCCTCTCTGAACTTTCCCATGCTCTTACAAGGTTCCCAAAATGTGCACGTCTCCAGTTCATTCCTATCTGTCTTCCCTTTGACTTGTTAATCTGGCCTTTGAAATGCTTACGTGATAGTTGGTTAAAGTATGAAAATGTTAATTTCAGAGAATATGTGATGATGAATGATTGAGAAGGGCTTATTTGAAATTTTGTCTAATGAAGAAAATTAATTTGTCACATCTAAATCAATATTTAGGGTGCCTTTTTTTTAGACTCTCACAAAGCAGTGAAATTTTTTTGTTATCTAACTTAAAAATTCTGGCTTCTGTCAAACAACTTGATGTGTTTACATTTTTCAATTTTTATATCTATCTATCTATCTATCTATCTATCTATCTATCTAAGTGTATACATGGCTTCCCATGCCACAGCACACATATGGAGGCCAGAGTTTAACTCTGTGTGGTACATTTTCTCCTTCCACCTACACACGGATTCTGAGCATGTAAGTCACTCACTAAGATGACAAGCCTGCCAGTCCTCATGTGTTAGCTCTTCTACTATAAAGAAATGTCTTCCAAGGACTATTAAACATAATATTTTTCAGAAATAGATGTTCTTAGACAATAGCTTCCCTGTTTAAAATAGCCATCATGCAGTTCTGAAATACTATTTAGTGTTCAAGAAATCAGTAATGTGCCTTTGAGAGAAAATGCATGCAGTAGACAAATTTTATCAAGAACAGTATATACGAATCAATAATGTATATTTAACAAGGTGTCTTTAAACAGAAACACACAGGATGGGGGAGGGGCGATTCAGGCACTGTCTCACAGCAACATGCCTTATCTTTCCTCCACAGGAGGGCTTAGTATTACCTAATTTCACATTTGAAACAAGTTTTTAGACCCCAGTCATCCTGAGTACCAAGAATCAACTGCATTTACTTTCTTCATGAGAGGATCTGCAACAGTTTAGAAATAAAACTGCAGTCAGCTGCCTAGAGGATGAAGGAAAGCAGTCTTACTCCATATCATCCACATGCAGAGAAAACAAAACATAGTTTCATTAGGGAAACTGACAATTGCTATGTATGGGCAAAAGCCTGAATTCTTCTGAGCTTTCTGTAATGATACTACATTTGGCCATGCTTACATATTAAACAAAGAATACAAGGTTTTCTTAAGATATGCGTTTGTTGTTGTTGTGGTGGTGTTGTTGTTGTTATTGTTCTTGTAGTCTATATAATTTTAAACACACAAATAACAATGCCTTTAACTGTGTTTTGCAAATGAAATGGGAATGAACTTGATAGGATTTTTATCAACAGTTATCAAGCCTGTAGCAGTGACACTATTTTCTTGTTATGTAAAGGCATTTTTTTTTGGAGGGAGGAAGGCAAGGTTCTAAAGCTCTGGGGCTCTGATACAAGCAGGTAGTTCTGTCATACACTGTTTAGCATTTATATACCATCCGAGGATCCCTGGGAGAAATAACGCTTATCATATAAATACTCTATTCTCTGGCAAACTGGAATGGTAGATAGATTCAAATGGGGCTATTTTTGTCTACTTATTTATATATTTATGGGAGTGTTTTGCCTGCATGCGTGTACATGCAAAGTTTGCAAGCCTAGTGTGTGTGTGCAGGCCAGAAGAGGTGACTGGACTCCTTGGAACTGGAGTTGTTGCAGATGGTTGTAAGCCGTCATGTGGGTACTGGGTATTGAACTCCAGTTGGTCCTCTGAAATAGCAGCCAGTGCTCTTTTTTTTTTTCCATTTTTTATTAGGTATTTAACTCATTTACATTTCCAATGCTATACCAAAAGTCCCCCATATCCACCCACCCCCACTCCCCTGCCCACCCACTCCCCCTTTTTGGCCCTGGTGTTCCCCTGTACTGGGGCATATAAAGTTTGCAAGTCCAATGGGCCTCTCTTTCCAGTGATGGCCGACTAGGCCATCTTTTGATATATATGCAGCTAGAGTCAAGAGCTCCGGGGTACTGGTTAGTTCATAATGTTGTTCCACCTATAGGGTTGCAGATCCCTTTAGCTCCTTGGCTACTTTGTCTAGCTCCTCCATTGGGAGCCCTATGATCCATCCATTAGCTGACTGTGAGCATCCACTTCTGTGTTTGCTAGGCCCCGGCATAGTCTCACAAGAGACAGCTACATCTGGGTCCTTTCAATAAGATCTTGCTAGTGTATGCAATGGTGTCAGCGTTTGGATGCTGATTATGGGGTGGATCCCTGGATATGGCAGTCTCTACATGGTCCATCCTTTCATCTCAGCTCCAAACTTTGGCTCTGTAACTCCTTCCATGGGTGTTTTGTTCCCAAATCTAAGGAGGGGCATAGTGTCCACACTTCAGTCTTCATTCTCCTTGAGTTTCATGTGTTTAGCAAATTATATCTTATATCTTGGGTATCCTAGGTTTGGGGCTAATATCCACTTATCAGTGAATACATATTGTGTGAGTTTCTTTGTGAATGTGTTACCTCACTCAGGATGATGCCCTCCAGGTCCATCCATTTGACTAGGAACTTCATAAATTCATTCTTTTTAATAGCTGAGTAGTACTCCATTGTGTAGATGTACCACATTTTCTGTATCCATTCCTCTGTTGAGGGGCATCTAGGTTCTTTCCAGCTTCTGGCTATTATAAATAAGGCTGCTATGAACATAGTGGAGCATGTGTCCTTCTTACCTGTTGGGGCATCTTCTGGATATATGCCCAGGAGAGGTATTGCTGGATCCTCCGGTAGTACTATGTCCAGTTTTCTGAGGAACCGCCAGACTGATTTCCAGAGTGGTTGTACAAGCCTGCACTCCCACCAACAATGCAGGAGTGTTCCTCTTTCTCCACATCCACGCCAGCATCTGCTGTCACCTGAATTTTTTATCTTAGCCATTCTGACTGGTGTGAGGTGGAATCTCAGGGTTGTTTTGATTTGCATTTCCCTGATGATTAAGGATGTTGAACATTTTTTCAAGTGCTTCTCTGCCATTCGGTATTCCTCAGGTGAGAATTCTTTGTTCAGTTCTGAGCCCCATTTTTTAATGGGGTTATTTGATTTTCTGAAGTCCACCTTCTTGAGTTCTTTATATATGTTGGATATTAGTCCCCTATCTGATTTAGGATAGGTAAAGATCCTTTCCCAATCTGTTGGTGGTCTTTTTGTCTTATTGACGGTGTCTTTTGCCTTGCAGAAACTTTGGAGTTTCATTAGGTCCCATTTGTCGATTCTCGATCTTACAGCACAAGCCATTGCTGTTCTGTTCAGGAATTTTTCCCCTGTGCCCATATCTTCAAGGCTTTTCCCCACTTTCTCCTCTATAAGTTTCAGTGTCTCTGGTTTTATGTGAAGTTCCTTGATCCACTTAGATTTGACCTTAGTACAAGGAGATAAATATGGATCGATTCGCATTCTTCTACACGATAACAACCAGTTGTGCCAGCACCAAAAGTTGAAAATGCTGTCTTCTTCCACTGGATGGTTTTAGCTCCCTTGTCGAAGATCAAGTAACCATAGGTGTGTGGGTTCATTTCTGGGTCTTCAATTCTATTCCATTGGTCTACTTGTCTGTCTCTATACCAGTACCATGCAGTTTTTATCACAATTGCTCTGTAGTAAAGCTTTAGGTCTGGCATGGTGATTCCGCCAGAGGTTCTTTTATCCTTGAGAAGACTTTTTGCTATCCTAGGTTTTTTGTTATTCCAGACAAATTTGCAAATTGCTCCTTCCAATTCGTTGAAGAATTGAGTTGGAATTTTGATGGGGATTGCATTGAATCTGTAGATTGCTTTTGGCAAGATAGCCATTTTTACAATGTTGATCCTGCCAATCCATGAGCATGGGAGATCTTTCCATCTTCTGAGATCTTCTTTAATTTCTTTCTTCAGAGATTTGAAGTTTTTATCATACAGATCTTTCACTTCCTTAGTTAGAGTCACGCCAAGATATTTTATATTATTTGTGACTATTGAGAAGGGTGTTGTTTCCCTAATTTCTTTCTCAGCCTGTTTATTCTTTGTATAGAGAAAGGCCATTGACTTGTTTGAGTTTATTTTATATCCAGCTACTTCACCGAAGCTGTTTATCAGGTTTAGGAGTTCTCTGGTAGAATTTTTAGGGTCACTTATATATACTATCATATCATCTGCAAAAAGTGATATTTTGACTTCCTCTTTTCCAATTTGTATCCCCTTGATCTCCTTTTGTTGTCGAATTGCTCTGGCTAATACTTCAAGTACTATGTTGAAAAGGTAGGGAGAAAGTGGGCAGCCTTGTCTAGTCCCTGATTTTAGTGGGATTGCTTCCAGCTTCTCTCCATTTACTTTGATGTTGGCTACTGGTTTGCTGTAGATTGCTTTTATCATGTTTAGGTATGGGCCTTGAATTCCTGATCTTTCCAAAACTTTTATCATGAATGGGTGTTGGATCTTGTCAAATGCTTTTTCTGCATCTAACGAGATGATCATGTGGTTTTTGTCTTTGAGTTTGTTTATATAATGGATTACATTGATGGATTTTCGTATATTAAACCATCCCTGCATCCCTGGAATAAAACCTACTTGGTCAGGATGGATGATTGCTTTAATGTGTTCTTGGATTCGGTTAGCGAGAATTTTATTGAGGATTTTTGCATCGATATTCATAAGAGAAATTGGTCTGAAGTTCTCTATCTTTGTTGGATCTTTCTGTGGTTTAGGTATCAGAGTAATAGTGGCTTCATAAAATGAGTTGGGTAGAGTACCTTCTACTTCTATTTTGTGAAATAGTTTGTGTAGAATTGGAATTAGATCTTCTTTGAAGGTCTGATAGAACTCTGCACTAAACCCATCTGGTCCTGGGCTTTTTTTGGTTGGGAGACTATTAATAACTGCTTCTATTTCTTTAGGTGATATGGGACTGTTTAGATGGTCAACTTGATCCTGATTCAACTTTGGTACCTGGTATCTGTCCAGAAATTTGTCCATTTCGTCCAGGTTTTCCAGTTTTGTTGAGTATAGCCTTTTGTAGAAGGATCTGATGGTGTTTTGGATTTCTTCAGGATCTGTTGTTATGTCTCCCTTTTCAGTTCTTATTTTGTTAATTAGGATTTTGTCCCTGTGCCCTTTAGTGAGTCTAGCTAAGGGTTTATCTATCTTGTTGATTTTCTCAAAGAACCAACTCCTCGTTTGGTTAATTCTTTGAATAGTTCTTCTTGTTTCCACTTGGTTGATTTCACCCCTGAGTTTGATTATTTCCTGCCGTCTACTCCTCTTGGGTGAATTTGCTTCCTTTTTTTCTAGGGCTTTTAGATGTGTTGTCAAGCTGCTAGTATGTGCTGTCTCCTGTTTCTTCTTGGAGACACTCGGAGCTATGAGTTTCCCTCTTAGAAATGCTTTCATTGTGTCCCATAGGTTTGGGTACGTTGTGGCTTCATTTTCATTAAACTCTAAAAAGTCTTTAATTTCTTTCTTTATTCCTTCCTTGACCAAGGTATCATTGAGAAGAGTGTTATTCAGTTTCCACGTGAATGTTGGCTTTCCATTATTTATGTTGTTATTGAAGATCAGTCTTAGGCCATGGTGGTCTGATAGGATACATGGGACAATTTCAATATTTTTGTATCTATTGAGGCCTGTTTTGTGACCAATTATATGGTCAATTTTGGAGAAGGTCCCGTGAGGTGCTGAGAAGAAGGTATATCCTTTTGTTTTAGGATAAAATGTTCTGTAGATATCTGTCAGGTCCATTTGTTTCATAACTTCTGTTAGTTTCACTGTGTCCCTGTTTAGTTTCTGTTTCCACGATCTGTCCTTTGAAGAAAGTGGTGTGTTGAAGTCTCCCACTATTATTGTGTGAGGTGCAATGTATGCTTTGAGCTTTACTAAAGTGTCTCTAATGAATGTGCAGCCAGTGCTCTTAAACACTGGGTCTTCCCTTCTGTTCCTAATATAAGACCACTGTAGGAAGAGGACAGTTGCATTTAGCCTATAGAGTAGAGGCTTGTTACAGCCATGACGTGTGGAAACTCCACCTCACCTCAGACACTCCAATGAGGAAATTGATGTTAATCAAAAATACCTTGTGAATTATGAGGAGAGGTATACTTGAAACTTCCCTTTTTAAAACCCTCTGTTTTTCTGTATAACCCATCTTAGCACTGATTCTAAGAAGACTCTGGCACAGTGTGTAGGAAAGTACAAATTATTAGCTCTAATAATATGAAAAATTAAGGACAAAACAAGATTGAACAAGACATTAATTCATTTAAACCTTCCTGCATCAATTGCTCAAATTTGCAAACTTAAGTGCTCAGATTTCTGAAGCGTAATTATTAAACCAACTATTGTAAGCAATAGTGAAAATACTTGCATTATTAACCATTTTTGGATTTTTTACACTAAACACACCTTCACAACAATGCAATAGGAAATGAAGAAAACTCATGGAATTTGTTTATAAATAGACAAACACATCTTTCTTCCATATTGAGGAAAAAAGCCTTTAAGTGGAAACAACAGAATGTGGATCCATTTGGCTTCACAACAGTAAGGAAAAACTTCAAACTATCAAGGTCAGGAAACCAATTTTAACAATCCAACACCCTGCCTTTTTAAATTGACAAAATAAACAGAAACTTGACTCAAATATAGTAAATACATTTAGGTTGAAATGTATCGAAAGTGACATGACTTCAGTACAGCCTGTACCTTATCAGAATATAAGGCATTCTAACAAACTTTCCAATGAATAAAACCTATAAGGATCACATAGAAATTATGATAACGTGGGGCATGTGAAGGGAGCTAAAAGTTGTATAGACTCCTAAAATGCTCACTGGTTTTTACATACAACCTTAGATGAGAATGTCATCCATACTTTTAAACATTGTTCTTTCAAATAAAATACTCAGCATAGTAGGGAATAATTGGGAAACATGGAATGATCATGGCTGTGGTGACACATAGAGCCACTGCTGACTGGGCACACAACCCCTAAGGGTGTGGCTTGACAACTTTCTTCCAGACTTACTTCTCAAAAGGCCAGAATTGGGGATCATAATGCTGATTGCTCTGAAGCATTGATGTATAATAGGAGAAAGCACACAACTTGACTGTGGAGTAGTCAAGGTTGCTTCAACCTTATTGTGCTCTCTCCTTTGGTTCACCAGCAGCAAGATAGGGCTGTGAGCAGCTAGACACCTGCTTAAGGGTCCATTCATGATTTGTTATGGGTCAGAATTCTAACAGCCATTCAAAAAGCCAATGGATACCTTCTTGATAAAGTAATGCCTTTGGGCACACTGTTTATAAAATCTACTTGAAGGACCTTTCAGTATTAGTTTTCCATGGCCATATTGAAGAGATAATGTTTGCCTCTCACTTCCTACAACTACTGACACTGCAGAACACAGATCCTGGGGATATAGAGAGTATACACTTTAGAAGACAGACCCTGGGGATATAAAGAGTATACACTTTAGAAGACAGACCCTGGGGATATAGAGAGTATACACTTTAGAAGACAGACCCTGGGGATATAGAGTATACACTTTAGAAGACAGACTCTGGGGATATAGAGAGTATACATTTTAGAAGACAGACCCTGAGATGTATACAATGTACACCACAGAAGATAGACAGATCCCCGGTAATATAGAGTACAGACAGTAGATGTGAATAAAATATTTATAGAACCATTAATAGTAGAAAACGTAGCAACCTCGAACATGTTCCGGGTTTTGATAAGCTATGGAAACAAGGCTCGCTTGATAAGCTATGTGGCATTTTGTTTCTGTCTAGCAAATATTGATTCATACTTTTCAAATGATAACTAGCTAAAGGTAGGCTGAAGGAAGAAGTTTAGTTTCAGTCATTAAATATTCTATAATTTATCAAAATGCCTTCTTCCCGCAAAAACTACTAGTCACTATTGTATATCATTCAAATTTGAAGGATGATTAACAAACTTCTAAATTATTTACTTTTGTGCTATGTCTGAACCGTAGTCAGTCTCCCTACTGAGAAAAGCAGAACTTTCTAAAAGGCGAATTCCCAATCTAAATATGGTTACATTTGCAAAAATGCTATTTATACGTTGCTGTCCTGGCACAAAGGCAGTACATAGTGTATAATTGTAAGCATGCTTTAAAAAGCTAGAAAGAAAGCAGGAAGGAAGGGAAAGAAGGAGAGAGTGAAAAACAACTGGAAAAGATAGAGGGAGGAAGGGAGGAAGGGACAGAGGGAGAGGAGGAGGGAGGGAGGAAGGGAAGGAGGAAGGGACAAAGGGAGAGGAGGAGGGAGGGAGGGAGGGAGGGAGAGAGAGAGAGAGGGTGAGTTTGCTTACGTGTCATGTTCTACTGCAAGGGAAGTGATGCTGGCATGTGAAGGTCCTTACTCATTGCTTTCCTTCTTTATTGATCTGCATACTTAGCATTCTGAGTTAAGGAACACGTGTTCTGGAAGACATTAAAGTGTGCAGTTGTATTCAAAAGGAATAGACTGTGACAGACCTGGATTCAAATGCCAGACCTAACTTTAGCTGTATGTTCTAGGGCAAAAGACTTACCTTTTTTGAGTTTTAGTCTTTTACTTTGCAAAACCCCAGTGACTCTTCTGAGAATTGAATTAATTAATGTATGTAAAGTGCTAAGCATAATAACAATTCAATGAGAGGTTCTTAATATTAATTTTTACTGCACTCTGGCAACTCAACAAGTGATTATCAGTACTAATTCTGTTTACATATGACACTGCAAAATCAGGGTGCAATAAAATCAAGTATTCAAATAATTCCTGTTAGTGTTTTTTTCTTCTCTTTAATTAAAGTACAATGAGAACTCTGTATTTTGATTGGTTGTGTTTTTTATCTACTGGTCTTCATCTGCTGCAGATATAGATGTATGGAAGTGGACAGTGGGAAGACCAGAGGGTCAACCCTACACAAAGAAATCTACTAGCAACTAAGAAATGCTGACATTGAATAAAATAGTGTTTCCCAGGGAGAAGCACACCAATTGGTTGTCCAACACATAATTGTCATCTTTTAAAATATGCATACAAATGACATTACATAGACTGAGCAGATTGTATTTAAGAATATGTGGATATATGCACATACTCTACTTATACATGAAACAACAATTAATGGGAAAAAAGGCCATAAATTTGAAAGAGAAGAAGGTAGGATATGTGGGAGAGTTCAGAAAGGGAAGAGGGGAATGATGAAATTATATTATGATTTCAAGAATAAGAGAAATTATAAATACATATATATGATATAATCATATATGTATAATTAATCATTTTGCCTTCCCCTCCTACACCTTCCATGTTCTCCCTCCCTCGTAAGCTCATAAATTCCTCTTCTTTAATTGTTGCTACACATACATAAAAACAAGTAATATGTAAATACAACCTGCTGAGTCCTGTCAATGTCACTTGGATGTGTATGTTTCTAGGGATGACTATGCTACACAATGTTGGGTAACCAAACAAAAGTCTCATCACTGGGGGAAACAAATTCTTCCTCTCTCAGCAGTTGGTGATGGCTTGTAGCACTTCCTGTAAGTGTGGGCCCATGACACTCTCTATTTCATATTGGAATTGGTATTACGAGTTGCTCTTATCTTCATGCAACAACTCTTATCTGCTGTTAGAAATCACATTCACAATGTTATTCATTTTATAATATGTATCACTTTTTGTCATTCAGAAATCAAAAGGCAGAATAATTATACAGCAAAGGTGGTCTTTCCTAGACTGCCAAGATCCTTCCATTCCTCTTGTTTTGTGCAAGAATTAGTAAGCTATGTGGGGATGCCAAGTGACATACAGGACATCCAATTAAATTATGACTACACTACACTACAAATGATGTTTGGACTATATTCAAATACCAGTAGATTTTCTGAATCTTAATTGCTAAATCTAACATCCTTACATTGCTAATCACATTATTTTTGTCTTGACTTTTTTGTTTTATGACCTGTATTAGGTCACGTGAAGTAATTAATCTACACCTCCTCACACACCCCAGACCATTTCACCAGACTCTGTGAAGGCTGTAATGTTACCAATTTCTTTTGAAGTCCCTGGGGGTCTTTACCTGAGAAGCAATTCACACTTGTGCACATGCACCCATACCCACACATAAATGCATCCACTTCAAGTTTCTGGTTCAGTTATTTTTAACAAACAACATATACCAATTTTTACTAGTATATTTAATCAACCACTCAAAACTAAGTTATTCTTTTCTTTATAGGACATGAACTTTCCGCAACTATTCCTTACATGTACACTTGACTAACATGAAACTTCTTCACTCATCACTTCGACTCCATGGAAGTTTCATGTACAAAAGGAGAACCATTATTAATGATTATTTGCTGTCTTGAAATCTACACCAATTTTTGTAGCCAAAAAAAAAAAAATACAAAAATTGCAACGAAAGAGCTGAAGAAGTATTTCACACAAAGAGCTCACCTCCACCTACTGAAGTACGATCTGCTGGGCACCTAGTCACTGCTGTGGTTTGTTCTTACCTATCCCCGTGTACTTACAAAGGAATCTAAAACCAAGGTTGAAGAAGTTGCTCAAGTAGCTGGTAATTAGGCAAGATATGATTCAAACCATGATGGGAACCCAAAGCCTTTATAAAAGTATGTCTCAGTGTGTTGCGATTTTGAAATTCAACCTTTCCGAAGCCGATCGACAGACTCCGACTTTTAATGTGGGGAATGAACTCGGTGGTTTCTGTGTCTTAGCTGACAAAATGCCCTTTGGAAAGAAGCAGCCAATCCAAACCAAACAAATAAAATTCTGGCTCAATTTTCTCCCCTTTCTATTAAAGCCTTTTACAAGGTGGAACTGGATTTTATGTTTGTTGGTTCACCTGCCTGGGATCACCTGAGCTTGAAAGGCTAATGACGCAGAGATGAAAGGACATAATTATTACAAAGTTGTGATTTAGGGGAAAGGAAATTGGTTCTTACTCGGTAGAACTTTACCATTCCCTTCCAGCTGTGTGAATGTCACACCCTTGTCACAACATGAGAATGAAATGAAAAACTTAATACACTGGGCATTGAGGTCTTGCTCCTGCATATCCTGAGCATCCTTCTTCTCTTCCTTTATGAATGTGTTCTTTTCCTTTGACATATGTGATGCAGACACAAGACACAAAACCATGGGAGTTTCTACAACAGAGAACACAGTGGAGGTGTGTGTTTCAGAGTCACTTCCTGCCAATGTCTTCCAGTGAGCTTGAGTCATAAATTCAGAAAGGAGAGAAGAGACTGACTGAGCTGGGCTCATTTGTCTCCATATTTATAGCAATTCCGGATTCCTCTTGCAAATCATTGATCTTCAATAAATGTGCGTTGAACTTACTGAACTATTTTGATACAGTATTAGAACTGAATAGAACTGAAACTGTGCCGTATTCTGGGTTATTTTGGAAAACTAGTACCACATTGTTGATGGTTCAAGTGTTCAGGGACTGCAAAGCCAAAATGGGAGTTTTATTTATCTTGATCTCAAAAGTCTTAGCTCACCTGGAAAACATCCTGAGAAGGTCAACTGACTTTAAAAAAGAAAGTCAGCATTCAGCATAAAAGTGAATACAGTGAAGGCCCTAGGAACATCACCAAATGGAGAAAGTCTGGGATGCCTGGCGGTCTGTGGCAGGCTGTGGACTTTTTACCAGAACACAAGAAACCACAGTTTGAATGATTCCAGTAATTAGGGGTTGATGTGGGCGCAGAAGTCAAGGAATACTGCTGCTCCAGCAACAAAGGAATTGGAAGGAGTGTGAGAGCAGAGACCTGCAAAGAAGGCTAAGTTTTGGTGCTTGTGCCTCTCTGACTTCTTCAGAAAGGGTGGGGATCTCGTGTGCTTTTCCTTCCAATGTGTTCTCTCATTGGTCATCGCTGCTCCACTTTCCTTTGGTCAAAAGATGAGGCATCACAGGTTCTTGAAGGGACTTATAATTTTCATCGGGACTCTTTCCTCCCCCATGATTGGTCTAGTTCGACCTTTCGGTATCTTACACCCCAGGCTTTCATTTCATGCCCTCCTCTTTCTTCTGTTGACTTTTATTTCTTGTAGCCTTTCATTTTGTTGCCTTCTGCCTATGACTTCCTCCACACGTAGAGCCCAGTAAGGTTTCTGTAAATTTGAGCTGGATGTTTTGATAATCCACCCCCTTCACCATGCATCATGCCACTGCTTTATGGTTTGAACTTACACTATCATCGAAAGTACAGATTGTCATAGATTCGTTTAAATGCCACCCGTGAAGAGAAGATTATTTACAAGCCCCTTTGGGACCTGAACATCTCAACAAACATGGGGTGAGGCCGGCTACCGCACAAATAGTTGGAATTTACCATAACTTGCCCTACAGTCAACTTAAAGCAAAATTGTGAGGGGAAGAGGTAGGACCTGGATTTTGGAAATCCTCTTACAATGTTTAAGTGCCCCTCCAGCTGTCAATCACCCTTATCATAATTATTGACAATTTCTTTCCTACCTTGTCACTTGGAAACTTGTATCATGTATGTCAATTTCCCCAATTCAAACCCTTTCCTGTGTTGCACTACTCAGTAAACAACAACTTTTTCTCCCTTGTTACTAGGAATCTGATCGATTCCAGTTGCCTTGTGGGTCTTGGGTGATCATGGAAGGCAGTGAGTTTCATGGCCAATCAAGAGGGAGAGAAAGTGGTTAGTACATTCTATTCAGGTGGCTTCTTGCTCTGAGAATGTTTGCATTGCTTCCTTCCTCTAGACCTGTTAGCAATACCCATTTCATGACACTTCAGACTGAGTGGCTGGACACATGCTTAGGGTCAGGCAGATCTTCCAGTATATTCATAAACTGTCCACAGAGACCAACTTTGCAAAGTGTTATGGGTAGAAAATATATTTATTTTTTTTAAAGATTTATTTATTTATTTATTTATTGTATACAAGTACACTGTAGCTGTCTTCAGACACACCAGAAGAGGATGTCAGATCCCATTACAGATGGTTGTGAGCCACCATGTGGTTGCTGGGAATTGAACTCAGGACCTCTGGAAGAGCAGTCAGTGCTCTTAACCGCTGAGCCATTTCTCCAGCCCGAAAATATATTTATAAATAAGATATTTCTGCCAGCCTGACTTTGTCACATGTATAACTTCATTTTTAAAAAGGAAAAAAATGGCAATTGGATCATAAATCATGTGAACTAAGTGCCAGGTCTATTGTAAGATCTTTATAATATGAGTCATGGCAGTTCAATATAGTGGAAATCTGGCTTTGAGTCCAGTTTCTTAGAGAGAAGTCAGTTTATCAATGGTGAAAGAGTTAAGCCCAAGGTCAAAGCAATGGCGTCAACTCCTCCATTGTGTGTAATAAGGGCTAAGGGGTTCGTCGAGATTTCCTCAGCTGCTTGCTATATTCAGACATTTGAAGTGAGACTTGGTTTTGTTTGAACTGTGGATCACTTGTATCATTTATCATTAAAATTTGATGTCCTACATAAGGATTGCTTCCTTGGCAGCTTTACCTGTGGCTAAAGGAGGGGAGTGGAGTCCACCTTCCTCTCTAGCAGGGGTCTCCTTCTAATAACCTTACCATGCAGCATTCAGACCTCCCAGGCATCCCAGCTTTCAGCATCCCAACACATATTGTCCCTTGGTAAGGTCCTCGACCTAAGGAGGCAAAAGTATAGTCTGTGTGCTGCCTCACCAGGGCCCTTCATGATGGAAGGTTAATCCATGGGGACCTTGTGATGGGATTGTTACCCTAATTTCTTCTATGAGTTTAATCTTTAAGGTAAATTTGAGGTCAAAGATACTCTTTCTCATGTAGAAATTTCAGGTTTAATTATTGTACAAGAAGCTCTCTAGGATTCATAGATTTACTACACAAACCAGAACTAGCAGGACTATGTTATTAAATTCATTACACATTAGTTGAGCACCTATTTCTTTCTAGGCCCCAAAGCAAACAGGATGAGTAGGGATTCTCTGAGTTTGACCTCCTCATGAAAAGGGAAGTGGTAATAAGTAAGAAGACAGCTATCTATGGGCCAGGTACCAGGACTATGCAGTGACTGAAGCAGAGCAAAGCCTTAGCAAGTGAATGGAAAGCCAGTGTTAGATGGATGTCCACCAGATCCTTCTGAGAGAGATCTACTGTAGCTGAGATGTAAGTGATTAAGTGATGATTAGTAGACAGTTAGTGGAAATGCAGCCATGTGAGCATAACATTAAGGAGCCCCAGGACCAGGAGACAGGATGGGACTTGCCTCTTTTAAGTAGGACAGTAAGGGTAGAACATGTCAGGGCCAGATCACAGAACACTTCACAGGCAAGACAGGTCCTTCGGTTCTGACCGGTTCTCATTTTAATGGGAAGCAAGAAGACACATTCAGAAGCTTTTGTTGGTTGCAGGGACCTTACAGTGTGTCCAGATGAAGACCCACTTGAGATTGAAAGTGGACTCTATGAACAGAGAGCTGGAAGCTGAGCTTCCGCTGAGCATCTGTGGCTGGTGAGCCTTAAAACCTTTCAGCTGTTGAGGTGGTGTAGAGACGGGGTGAAGATGAGACTTATATGCCATGTCATTTAGGCCCCAAATAAACCTCATTTCCCAAGTACAGTAGGTGTTCAATGTATATGTGTTCGGTGAGTGAATCTAGGAGCTTATTTATTGTCCTTGCTTTGTTTATTTTTTAAAGATCTATTTTATTAATGTGTATTATACTGTGTGCCTCAGGTGCCCTGTTCTCCTCCTGTCTGTCCCCTTCTTCTGTCACTTTGTCTGTCTCTCTGTCTCTGCCTCTGTGTGTGTTGTGCTGTACTGTATTGTGTGTTTTGCATACACACACACACACACACACACACACACACACACACACACACACAGGTGCCGAGGAGGCTAGAAAAGAGCATTAGATCCAGTGGAGCTGGGATATTTCTGAATCTCATAGCATGAGTTCGGAGAACTCACTTGCAAGGTCAGCAAGCCACTTTTAACAGCAGAGCCCTCCACAGACCCCAGGTCCTTGCTTTATAAATGAAGCTGGGCTAAGATAATGTAGAGTGTGATTCACGTCACAGAACCCACCACACACAGGGTCAAGTTCATTCTCTTTCCTCTATTTATTGTTTTTAGTTTTTTGAGATAATATCTCATAATATAACCCAGATTGACATAGATCTTGCTATTTAGCTCAGGCTGGCCTTGAACTGATAGCAAACCTCCTGCCTCAACCTCCTGATTGCTGGGTTTACAGGCCCAAGCTATCATGCTTTGTTTGTTAATTAACCTCTCATAATAATTAGTTTTAAAACTGTTAAAACCACCTACTTTTCTACTTTAGTGTCCTACACAGGGAGATTCTTCAGCTGTTGATTATGCTAATTTTATCTAAGGCCTTAAGGAAGTGTGGTTGGGCAGCTTTTGTATCTTTCCTTTGCAGCATCCGCTGTCACAGCTGATGCTGAACCCCAGAGCCTCCAAGTGGGCAGCCTGGCAGGGTTCATTTCACAAGGCAGTGGTATATTTGTCCAGCCTAACATGAGCAGGAGCCTAGTCTGTCCTCTGCTGAGTATTTACAATACTGCCTTACTTCCACATAAGGACACCTGCACAGTGTCCCATCCGGCCATGTACTTTTTCATCTCAGATGAGCATGGTCGTCTATGGCTATAATTTCAGAATCCAAGAAGTAAGGCAGGAGGGCCATGAGAAGGCCAGTATCTGCTACATAGGTAGATCATGTCTCCAAAAAAAAAAAAAATCATAAAAAGATATCTCACACTTTTGGTTTGAATCAAAAAAAATTCCACCTTATATTTTATAAAATTTGGGTGATAAGTATGTTTCTGAGTTATTCCATAAACTTTCAAAACAGAGAAGATCAGACAAATGGTACACTGGGTTTTAAGAACTGCATCATAAGCCTGATAGTGGTTCAGCACTTGTTCTGCTGTGTGCAAGCGTGTGTGCATGTTCGGGTGTTCACGTGTTTGCATGCCTGAATATGTGTGTGATATTGTGATGTGCAGGCAGGCCTGTGTCTGCACTCCCAAGGATACTCTTCATCTTTTACAGTCAGTGCCTGCATAGCACAGTCTATTCTGTTGGCATGAGAACAGATATTTGAACCTGCTGCGTCTTTATCGTTGGTTCTTGTAGTTTACTTCATTTATCCATGTTGTTCAGCGGAATCTCAAATCCACTGTGAGATAAGGTATGTTGTTCACTGGCATCTGTGATCCTTTCACCAAACGTTTTTCTCTATTTGAACTTAGGAGACTAGGTTCTGCTTTATAAGCTAGAGAAAATCCTCGTCTTCAGATCACATTTGAAGATTTTAAGGTGTACGTAATCATGCGCCCCCTTTTACTTAATGTCAGTCTTTAATTTTAAATATAAACTAGTTGGTTAACCACTGAGTGACATTATCGGAGAAGGGTAGCGACAAGCTTATTTTAAAATATAAAACTCTCCATTCGTCACACACAGTGCTATGCTCACTTTACTGTACCCATGGAAATACAGAGAAATGTGTGAAATTCCTGGTCTTCTGTTCTGTGCACTTGAAATGTATGCTTCTGAGGTTTAATACGCAAACCTTCAGCCTTCATATTCTAGAGCGTCTCTTTGTGGAAATATCATTTCTTAAGACAACTTTCAGCAGCAAGGCCATGCTTTTGTCTGGAAGGAACATCCCATATCCAGTTGCGGTTACTAGAAACTGATGAAGGAGAGGGGCTGGGGAAGGAAGATGTGTATTTTTCTTTGTGAAAAGTGAGAGTACACAGGAAGTGTTCCCCCTGAGAGCCAGGAATGGCTTTGAGATGCAGACTATCAGGAAAAGCCACTGTGTCAGCTGCAGAATGCTGACTCTCAGTGACTACCTCTTGCAATTGTTACAGGAACTTTTCAGTGGTTCACCTAGAGGGCTAAATTTATTTATTGTTTTCCTTAAATGTCTCAGAAACTAACACTTCAATCTTCAGTCTTCGATTATTGATTTAGGGGCTGGGGAGGAGATACACGTGCCACAATGTGTGTGTGTGCATGTATGTGGGGGAGGGGGGTCAGAGAGAGAGAGACAAAGAGAGAGACAGACAGTCAGTCAGACAGACCAACAGAGAAAAACAGACAGAGACAGAGGACAACTTGAGGAACTCATTCTATCCTTAGAACATTGATCCTGGAAATTGAAATTGGGTCATTAGGCTTGGCAATAAGCATGTTTAGCCACTTTGCTGTCCTGTAGGCTATGAGGGCTTATTTCTTTTTTATTTAAAGATTTAATTGATTATATATATATATATATATATATAATAGTGTGTGTATGTGTGTGCTTTTTTTTTTTCTGAATGTTCCTAAGTATACTGTGTGCATTCTTGGTGCCTGCAGTAGCCAAAAAAAAGGGCCTGAAGTTGAAGTTGCAAGTGTCCACATGATGCTGGGAACTGAACCAAACTCAAGTCCTTTCGAAGAACACTCAGTGCTCTTAACTGATGAGCCACCTCTCCAGCTCTGCTTGTTTCAAGAACTGTTTTAGAACACATTTGTGCTTAACCAAACATTAGCCCCTGGTGTTGATCTTTCGGGTTTTGTTTTTTGAAAGAAGAATCTTGACATGTAAGGAGCAGTCAAGAGAATCGAAACGTGGCTTTTCAGTTTTAGGAAGAACTAAGCAAAACACTTCTGGTCACTTCTGGTCATTGCTTCAGGTTGCCGCATGGCACCGTCACTTCCGGTTGTGACAACTCAAGGTTGCCTTAGAAAGATCTGTAATTTCAGCATACTGTATTTGCCAGACCCACACCCAGCTACACATCATTTGAAAGCAAATACTGAGAGTAGTAGAGTTGGTGGGAGGGAAATCGGGTTTTCTTTCAGGTCCAGCACTCTGAGGAGATGAGGAGAAACTACTGTTTTCCACACAAAGAGCATCCCAGGGCACACAGGCACAGGAAAGTGTTTTCTTCACAGGAGGAAAGGATGAAAAGGGAGAAGCTCTATGCCAAGTGAGGGCTTTCCTACCTGTGGCTCTTTCTATTTTTCTTCCTAGAATATAAAGATAACAGAAGACCTTTGTTTTCTGTTCTTTGTCCCCATCATTTTAAAGATAAACAGGGTGCACTCTTTCCTTGAAAATTTAACATCATTCCACCTTCTATTAGAAAGCCAGAACACTATGTCCCTGAGCCATGCTATTTTTAGCATTATAAAGAAGATCTTTAGACATTTTAGGTTATGAGGGGTGAAGAATAATTCTCAGTGAGGGGGTCTTGGGACCAGAGTCTACCTAGTTCATTTTGTTGTAAGAGTTGACTCCCAGAGTTGGGGTCTTGGTCCTTCAAAGGCATTTGTATTTGGAATTTGTGATGCTGGGGCAGGAAAGGATGAAGATTAAACTAAGAAATACGCTACTAAACCAAAAGTCATAGGACATTCACCCCAACCATGGAATTTTCAATCATTTCATGAAGCTTACAGCCAAAACTGTCAGTAGCCAACTTAACCAACTCTAAAGTTAAAGAATGTGGTAGAGCTGAGAACTGCAGTCTTGTTAGAAGGTCAGAACCCTGGCAGGCTCTGAATGAGATGGCAAGAAACTGTTTGCTCCAATTAAACTTTATTTATTTATTTATTTATTTATTTATTCAGTTAGTTAGCTATTAATAATTATTTACTTTATATCACAATCACAGCCTCCCCTCCCTCCTCTCCTTCCAATCCCATTCTTTCCCCTCCCCCTTCCCTTCCTCCCTCCCTCCCTTTAAAAGGCACCAAACAGAAGGTCAGAGTCACAGTTCTGAATGCTAATGAGAGTTTACCCCACCAGGAACAGCTGGCACTGAAAGGTGACAAGAACTGTATTATAAATGTTTTATATAAGAAGGTCTTAGGTGAGTGTAAGGCTAGCTTAGTTGATTGGATTATTGCTGAGAGGTAGACAATGGTCTCATTAACCTTGTCCTGAGTAATTAGTAGACGACGGTCTCTAGTCAGAGCTCCAGCAGGGCCCTGAGTGGCTGAAATAATCATGTGCTTTCTTAAGTAGAAGTCAAACAACTGGATAAAGGAAGCTTATGTCTTTTTCTTGGGGGTTGCCATATTACCTTTGTCCAGAGAAGTTTAATGGCTTTAGTTTAAGTTCAAATAAAAATAAATAAATAAATAAATAAACCTCACTAATGAATAGTTTTGTGCGTATTTTATATTAATTATATTAGGCTCATGCTTCAAAATTCTTAAGGCTTCCAGTTTCTCGAGAAGATCAGAGTGGAGAGAAATCCAGAATGCCAGCATATCTAGACATGTATTTTATATATCCCCCAACTGCAGACTTTAGAACAAAACAAAACAATCTTTCGAACAAAAGGCTAAGAAATTCACCATGTCTACATATGGGTTTTTGTACATACATTATGTATATGGGTAGAAAATATATTTCTAAACCTAAAGAGATGCCCTCTAATGCCGGCCTCATATTAGAGCAAAAAAGTCAACACTTAAATTCTGGATATCCAACTTCATCAACCAAGGCCACCAGAACACTTCGTACACTGAAACCAAGTCTCACACTGTAGGCTCACACCCTATGCCTATCCTCTGCCCAACTTCCTTTTCTCCTTTTCCTTCCTCCAACTCCAGCCCTGGTCGCACCCCTTTGAGAAAGGATTCATTCTGTTCCCTCCCTGTGCCCTGGGAGTGTTTCCTCTTCTTTGGGTGCTGGTCAGACTCCCAGCTCCAACTGCATGCTGAAGTAGAATGTATGTGTCTGACACAAGGATTCTCCCCACCCAAAAGTAAAGTTCAGACTCAGCACTTTTCCTTTTACCTAAGATCCCTGAACTGTGAGGTTTATTGTTCACAAAATGCTTATGAAATACCAGCTAAAAACAATGCCAGTAAACATTATCTTCCTGAACCATTCTGGAAATTTCTATCTTTCTTATCCTTAGAATGTCAGGGTTGCAGGAGCTATCTAAAATTATCCTGGAATGGAAAAGTTTTAATAATACACCATTCATCTTATTTTCATAGATACCTGCCTATGAATCCATAGGCACTATCTAGTTATGCTCTGTATACAACAGAAGCGGTGTTTACGGCGGATACTTTGATTAGCATGCCTTTTAGCAGATAATTAAGCAAAGCAGAAGTCTGGCATGACTTTCTCAAGGCAGGAGCCTGCTAGCAAATGAACCCAGTCTTCAACATCATTACATTGACATTTGAAAAGTCAGTAAAGAATTTTAAAACCATACAGAGGGAAGGTCCTGGGAAGATTTTGGTCACATTATGGAACATTTTAAGAGAAATGTTTAAGAAAACTATTATAGAACATGGTTGCTGTGGTTACTAATAACATTTTATTAATTTTAAAACAATTTTATTTCACCGGGCAGTGGTGGTGGATGCCTTTAATCCCAGCACTTGGGAGGCAGAGGCAGGTGGATTTCTGAGTTCGAGGCCAGCCTGGTCTACAGAGTGAGTTCTAGGACAGCCAGAGCTATACAGAGAAACCCTGTCTTGAAAAACTGAAAGAAAGGAAGAAAGAAAGGAAAAAAGAAAGAAAGAAAGAAAGAAAGAGAGAGAGAGAGAGAGAGGGAGGGAGGGAGGGAGGGAGGGAGGGAGGGAGGGAGGGAGGGAGGGAGAGAGAGAGAGAGAGAGAGAGAAAGAAAGAAAGATTTATGTGTATGGGCTCTTTTTTAACCACTGAGCCTTCTCTCTAGCCCCACAATGTATGACATCTTCAAGAATATTTGCTAAAGGCAAATCTTAAATATTCTCATTAGAGAGAAAGATAATGAGTTGATACACAGTTAATTAGCTCCATTTAGACATTTCACAATGTAAACATATTTCAAAATATGTTGCATATAATAATTTCATGAAATTTTTGTCGATTTCAAAATGAAGCATGTGGTGCTAACTCCGGAAAACCCTGGTGGAGAACTCAGTTAGCATTTATGAATCTTGAGTTCGACCCTCAGCACCGAGAAATAACTGTTTAAAAGAAAAAGAAAAGTATGTTTAATTTGAAGCTTTATCTTCTTTCCCTATTTAATGATATTCCAAGAGTAGAAGCTTCACCTTACCATATAAATTTACTATCTTTTCATTTATCATATGACTTAGATGGATTATCTGGTTCACAGTGGACACCCTTTCCTTACCAGGGTTCAGATCTACTTGCACAGTGGGGGCCATTTCACCCTGGGCACAAAGGAGTTCTTAAAACAGACAAATAGGAGATCCACTAAGTAGGGAACCCATTTTCTGGTCTGTAATTGACTCATGGAGGCACTGGATCCCCAACATACTTCCAACTGCTGCTACAATGATTGATCCCCACACAATGTCTTTCATATTTTCTCAGGTTTGAAAGAACTAAATGGGAGAGATCCTTTGCAGATCTTGAGGAATTTACTCCTTTTTTTAAATAAAGGAAAAAAAAAAGTATTGCCTCTAACAGAAGTTCAAATTTAAAGAACTCAGTAAAGCATTTCTTTAGTTTTTTGTTTTTGGTTTTTTTTTTTTTTCTTAAAATATAACTTCTTCAGAATACATGAGTCATGCAGCCCATTAACCAGGCAAGCAGAAAAGCTTTCCAGGTCCAATACACTAAATGTTCCAAGAGTCCTGGAAGCTCGGTTTGTTAAATTGAGAGGTTTATGAGACATCTTCTGTGGATGTGTTTTGAATGAGTAGTTATATGGTTTTGGGATCTTATTCCTGTTTTCCATGGAAACGAAGTACAGGCTCTCTGAGAGCAACTGTGCATAGCTGGGCACCATGTCAAGGGATGAGGCCGTCAGTCATTGCTGGTGTGCCAAGGTCAGGGATCACTGATAACTGGAGGGAACTTCTTTAAACCCTAACAGGATAGAGTTAGGTGAACAGACTGCTTTCTTTTCCCATGGATTTTTTATACCGGCTGAGTTGCCTGAAGCCATCATGGGGTTTCAACCTCTCAACCTTTGTCACGTCCACTTTGTCCCATCTGGCCTAAGGTGACCTGTACTGAAGAGGAAGGATGCTCCCATCTTTGTTGCCTTCTGTCTTTCTCTAGCACAGCATTAAATGCTAAGTACCAGAGCCTGCTTACAGAGCTTCTGATCAGCCCCTCAAGGCTTGGATATTTGAATCTGTGGACTACCCAGAGTATACAATCAGACTCACTATGGACACACCTGACCACATCAATGCTCACGTTTCTTTCCAGTGTTACTTGATCAGATACCAACCCACCACTTCTGTCTCAGACTCTCACTTAGTGTCCTGAGTGATACATTTGTTTGAATAGAGGATTGTTTATGAAGATCCTGCCAAATAAAACCTAGTTTATGAAGTGGAAGCCAGTTTGCTTGTGATCATCATACAGAAAGTGGATGTTATACAGGACACTTACATTGGGTTTAAGGTGGATATTTTTCTTTGAATATGATGAAAATTTCTAGCAAATTATTGTATTGCAAGCAAAGATCCATTAATTTAGCTAGGCCAAAAATACTTGAAAAAATAAAATAATATTTACCCTATTAGAAACCTATGACATTTCAAAGATGGTTTTATTAAAATATATACAACAAAAGAAATCTTTGTGAACATTTAGTACAATGGTTTTAGTATAGTCATGAAGGTATTCCAATGTCACTTTCTAAATCTAAGACATTGTCACAGAAGTCCATACCCAATATCTACCATTCATCTCTTTTTCTTCATCTAGCTTCTGGTAAACTGTCCCTATGAGTGTATCTTTTCAGTATCTTTTATATAAATGCAATTGTAAACTATGCGGCTGTAGTGACTGGTTTTATGTATCAACTTGACACAAGCTGGAGTTATCACAGAGAAAGGAGCCTCCTTTGAGGACAAGCCTCCTTGAGATCCAGCTGTAAAGCATTTTGCCAATTAGTGATCAAGGTGGGACGGCTCAGCCCATTGTGGGTGTTGTTATCCCTTGGCTGGTACTTCTGGGTTCTATAAGAAAGCAAGCTGAGCACACCAGGGAAGCAAGCCAGTAAGGAACATCCCTCCATGGCTTCTGCATCAGCTCCTGACTCCAAGTTCCTGCCCTGTGTGAGTTTCACTCCTGACTTCCTCTGGTGATAAACAGCAATGTGGAAGTGTAAGCTGAACACACCCTTTTCTCCCCAACTGGCTTCTTTGTCATGATGCTTGTTCAGAAATACAAACCCTGACTAAGACAGTGGCCCTTTACTTCTCGCTTCTTTCACTTATCATTTTCAAGTTTTCTGGGTGATAATGGCATATACTTACCACACTGCCATTCCTTTTTCTGGCTAAAACACATCCCATTGTGGACATATCCATGTGCATGTACAACAGGTGACCGTTTGGTTTGTTTCCAATTTGGAATTATTAAGAATAATTATCATGACCCTTGGCGGGCCGCAGACAGCCGGCCACCGTCCGGACCAGAGGACAGGTGTCCGCCTGGCTTGGGAGGCGGCCTCAGCCTCAGCAGCAGCAGTCACCATCTGGGTTCCGGGACTCCGCGGGACCTAGGAAATTAGTCTGAACAGGTTAGAGGGTGCGCCAGAGAACCGGACAGCTTCTGGGACGGGCAGAAGCACAGAGCCGCTGAGGCAGCACTCTTGGCGGGCCGCAGACAGCCGGCCACCGTCCGGACCAGAGGACAGGTGTCCGCCTGGCTCGGGAGATGGCCTCAGCCTCAGGAGCAGCGGTCACCATCTTGGTTCCAGGACTCCCTGGAACTTAGGATTTTAGTCTGCACAGGTGAGAGTCTGCACCACAGAAGCTGACAGCTTCTGGGAACTGCCAAAGCAACACAGCTTCTGAGAGAGGCCCTGTTTTGGGCCTTCTTCTTCGACCAGGAGGAGGTCCAAAAACAAGATATCTGCGCACCTTCCCTGTAAGAGAGCTTGCCAGCAGAGAGTGCTCTGAGCACTGAAACTCAGAGGAGAGAATCTGTCTCCCAGGTCTGCTGAGAGACGGTAACAGAATCACCAGAAGAACAATCTCTAAACAGAGTCAACTATAACTACTAACTCCAGAGACTACCAGATGGCGAAAGGTAAACGTAGGAATCCTACTAACAGGAACCAAGACCACTCACCATCATCAGAACCCAGCACTCCCACTTCGCCCAGTCCAGGGCACCCCAACACACCCGAAAACCTAGACCTAGATTTAAAAGCATATCTCATGATGATGGTAGAGGACATCAAGAAGGACTTTAATAAATCACTTAAAGAAATACAGGAGAACACTGCTAAAGAGTTACAAGTCCTTCAAGAAAAACAGGAAAACACAATCAAACAGGTAGAAGTCCTTACAGAAAAAGAGGAAAAAACATACAAACAGGTGGTGGAAATGAACAAAACCATACTAGACCTAAAAAGGGAAGTAGAAACAATAAAGAAAACTCAAAGTGAGGCAACACTGGAGATAGAAACCCTAGGAAAGAAATCTGGAACCATAGATTTGAGCATCAGCAACAGAATACAAGAGATGGAAGAGAGAATCTCAGGTGCAGAAGATTCCATAGAGAACATCGGCACAACAATCAAAGAAAATGGAAAATGCAAAAAGATCCTAACTCAAAATATCCAGGAAATCCAGGACACAATGAGAAGACCAAACCTACGGATAATAGGAGTGGATGAGAATGAAGATTTTCAACTCAAAGGACCAGCAAACATCTTCAACAAAATTATTGAAGAAAACTTCCCAAATATAAAGAAAGAGATGCCCATGAACATACAAGAAGCCTACAGAACTCCAAATAGACTGGACCAGAAAAGAAATTCCTCCCGACACATAATAATCAGAACAACAAATGCACTAAATAAAAATAGAATACTAAAAGCGGTAAGGGAAAAAGGTCAAGTAACATACAAAGGCAAGCCTATCAGAATTACACCAGATTTTTCACCAGAGACTATGAAAGCCAGAAGAGCCTGGACAGATGTTATACAGACACTAAGAGAACACAAATTCCAGCCCAGGCTACTATACCCAGCCAAACTCTCAATTACCATAGATGGAGAAACCAAAGTATTCCACGACAAAACCAAGTTCACACATTATCTCTCCACGAATCCAGCCCTTCAAAGGTTAATAACAGAAAAAAACCAATACAAGAACGGGAACAATGCCCTAGAAAAAACAAGAAGGTAATCCCTCAACAAACCTAAAAGAAGACAGCCACAAGAACAGAATGCCAACTTTAACAACAAAAATAACAGGAAGCAACAATTACTTTTCCTTAATATCTCTTAACATCAATGGTCTCAACTCCCCAATAAAAAGACATAGACTAACAAACTGGCTACACAAACAAGACCCAACATTTTGCTGTTTACAGGAGACACATCTCAGAGAAAAAGATAGACACTACCTCAGAATAAAAGGCTGGAAAACAATTTTCCAAGCAAATGGTATGAAGAAACAAGCTGGAGTAGCCATCCTAATATCTGATAAGATTGACTTCCAACCCAAAGTCATCAAAAAAGACAAGGAGGGGCACTTTGTTCTCATCAAAGGTAAAATCCTCCAAGAGGAACTCTCAATTCTGAATATCTATGCTCCAAATACAAGGGCAGCCACATTCATTAAAGAAACTTTAGTAAAGCTCAAAGCACACATTGCACCTCACACAATAATAGTGGGAGACTTCAACACACCACTTTCACCAATGGACAGATCATGGAAACAGAAACTAAACAGGGACACACTGAAACTAACAGAAGTGATGAAACAAATGGATCTGACAGATATCTACAGAACATTTTATCCTAAAACAAAAGGATATACCTTCTTCTCAGCACCTCATGGTACCTTCTCCAAAATTGACCACATAATAGGTCACAAAACAGGCCTCAACAGATTCAAAAATATTGAAATTGTCCCATGTATCCTATCAGATCACCATGCACTAAGGCTGATCTTCAATAACAAAAAAAATAACAGAAAGCCAACACTCACGTGGAAACTGAACAACACTCTTCTCAATGATACCTTGGTCAAGGAAGGAATAAAGAAAGAAATTAAAGACTTTTTAGAGTTTAATGAAAATGAAGCCACAACGTACCCAAACCTTTGGGACACAATGAAAGCATTTCTAAGAGGGAAACTCATAGCTCTGAGTGCCTCCATGAAGAAACGGGAGAGAGCACATACTAGCAGCTTGACAACACATCTAAAAGCTCTAGAAAAAAAGGAAGCAAATTCACCCAAGAGGAGTAGACGGCAGGAAATAATCAAACTCAGGGGTGAAATCAACCAAGTGGAAACAAGAAGAACTATTCAAAGAATTAACCAAACGAGGAGTTGGTTCTTTGAGAAAATCAACAAGATAGATAAACCCTTAGCTAGACTCACTAGAGGGCACAGAGACAAAATCCTAATTAACAAAATCAGAACTGAAAAGGGAGACATAACAACAGATCCTGAAGAAATCCAAAACACCATGAGATCCTTCTACGAAAGGATATACTCAACAAAACTGGAAAACCTGGACGAAATGGACAAATTTCTGGACAGATACCAGGTACCAAAGTTGAATCAGGATCAAGTTGACCTTCTAAACAGTCCCATATCCCCTAAAGAAATAGAAGCAGTTATAAATAGTCTCCCAGCCAAAAAAGGCCCAGGACCAGACGGGTTTAGTGCAGAGTTCTATCAGACCTTCAAAGAAGATCTAATTCCAGTTCTGCACAAACTTTTTCACAAGATAGAAGTAGAAAGTACTCTACCCAACTCATTTTATGAAGCCACTATTACTCTGATACCTAAACCACAGAAAGATCCAACAAAGATAGAGAACTTCAGACCAATTTCTCTTATGAATATCGATGCAAAAATCCTCAATAAAATTCTCGCTAACCGAATCCAAGAACACATTAAAGCAATCATCCATCCTGACCAAGTAGGTTTTATCCCAGGAATGCAGGGATGGTTTAATATACGAAAATCCATCAATGTAATCCACTATATAAACAAACTCAAAGACAAAAACCACATGATCATCTCGTTGGATGCAGAAAAAGCATTTGACAAGATCCAACACCCATTCATGATAAAAGTTCTGGAAAGATCAGGAATTCAAGGCCCATACCTAAACATGATAAAAGCAATCTACAGCAAACCAGTAGCCAACATCAAAGTAAATGGAGAGAAGCTGGAAGCAATCCCACTAAAATCAGGGACTAGACAAGGCTGCCCACTTTCTCCCTACCTTTTCAACATAGTACTTGAAGTATTAGCCAGAGCAATTCGACAACAAAAGGAGATCAAGGGGATACAAATTGGAAAGGAGGAAGTCAAAATATCACTTTTTGCAGATGATATGATAGTATATATAAGTGACCCTAAAAATTCCACCAGAGAACTCCTAAACCTGATAAACAGCTTCGGTGAAGTAGCTGGATGTAAAATTAACTCAAACAAGTCAATGGCCTTTCTCTACACAAAGAATAAACAGGCTGAGAAAGAAATTAGGGAAACAACACCCTTCTCAATAGTCACAAATAATATAAAATATCTCGGCGTGACTCTAACTAAGGAAGTGAAAGATCTGTATGATAAAAACTTCAAGTCTCTGAAGAAAGAAATTAAAGAAGATCTCAGAAGATGGAAAGATCTCCCATGCTCATGGATTGGCAGGATCAATATTGTGAAAATGGCTATCTTGCCAAAAGCAATCTACAGATTCAATGCAATCCCCATCAAAATTCCAACTCAATTCTTCAACCAATTAGAAGGAGCAATTTGCAAATTCATCTGGAATAACAAAAAACCTAGGATAGCAAAAACTCTTCTCAAGGATAAAAGAACCTCTGGTGGAATCACCATGCCTGACCTAAAGCTTTACTACAGAGCAATTGTGGTAAAAACTGCATGGTACTGGTATAGAGACAGACAAGTAGACCAATGGAATAGAATTGAAGACCCAGAAATGAACCCACACACCTATGGTCACTTGATCTTCGACAAGGGAGCTAAAACCATCCAGTGGAAGAAAGACAGCATTTTCAACAAATGGTGCTGGCACAACTGGTTGTTATCATGTAGAAGAATGTGAATCGATCCATACTTATCTCCTTGTACTAAGGTCAAATCTAAATGGATCAAAGAACTTCACATAAAACCAGAGACACTGAAACTTATAGAGGAGAAAGTGGGGAAAAGCCTTGAAGATATGGGCACAGGGGAAAAATTCCTGAACAGAACAGCAATGGCTTGTGCTGTAAGATCGAGAATTGACAAATGGGACCTAATGAAACTCCAAAGTTTCTGCAAGGCAAAAGACACCGTCAATAAGACAAAGAGACCACCAACAGATTGGGAAAGGATCTTTACCTATCCTAAATCAGATAGGGGACTAATATCCAACATATATAAAGAACTCAAGAAGGTGGACTTCAGAAAATCAAACAACCCCATTAAAAAATGGGGCTCAGAACTGAACAAAGAATTCTCACCTGAGGAATACCGAATGGCAGAGAAGCACCTGAAAAAATGTTCAACATCCTTAATCATCAGGGAAATGCAAATCAAAACAACCCTGAGATTCCACCTCACACCAGTCAGAATGTCTAAGATCAAAAATTCAGGTGACAGCAGATGCTGGCGAGGATGTGGAGAAAGAGGAACACTCCTCCATTGTTGGTGGGATTGCAGGCTTGTACAACCACTCTGGAAATCTGTCTGGCGGTTCCTCAGAACATTGGACATAGTACTACCGGAGGATCCAGCAATACCTCTCCTGGGCATATATCCAGAAGATGCCCCAACTGGTAAGAAGGACACATGCTCCACTATGTTCATAGCAGCCTTATTTATAATAGCCAGAAGCTGGAAAGAACCCAGATGCCCCTCAACAGAGGAATGGATACAGAAAATGTGGTACATCTACACAATGGAGTACTACTCAGCTATTAAAAAGAATGAATTTATGAAATTCCTAGCCAAATGGATGGACCTGGAGGGCATCATCCTGAGTGAGGTAACACATTCACAAAGGAACTCACACAATATGTACTCACTGATAAGTGGATATTAGCCCAAAACCTAGGATACCCAAGATATAAGATACAATTTCCTAAACACATGAAACTCAAGAAAAATGAAGACTGAAGTGTGGACACTATGCCCCTCCTTAGAAGTGGGAACAAAACACCCTTGGAAGGAGTTACAGAGACAAAGTTTGGAGCTGAGATGAAAGGATGGACCATGTAGAGACTGCCTTATCCAGGGATCCACCCCATAATCAGCATCCAAACGCTGACACCATTGCATACACTAGCAAGATTTTATCGAAAGGACCCAGATGTAGCTGTCTCTTGTGAGACTATGCCGGGGCCTAGCAAACACAGAAGTGGATGCCCACAGTCAGCTAATGGATGGATCACAGGGCTCCCAATGGAGGAGCTAGAGAAAGTACCCAAGGAGCTAAAGGGATCTGCAACCCTATAGGTGGATCAACATTATGAACTAACCAGTACCCCGGAGCTCTTGACTCTAGCTGCATATGTATCAAAAGATGGCCTAGTCGGCCATCACTGGAAAGAGAGGCCCATTGGACACACAAACTTTATATGCCCCAGAACAGGGGAACGCCAGGGCCAAAAAGGGGGAGTGGGCGGGTAGGGGAGTGGGGGTGGGTGGGTATGGGGGACTTTTGGTATAGCATTGGAAATGTAAATGAGCTAAATACCTAATAAAAAATGGAAAAAAAAAAGAATAATTATCATGTCATGAACATTTTTATATGCATTTCTGTATGCCTACGTTTTCATTTTTCTTAGGTATAGAACTAAAAGTAGATGCAGAGTCATGTACTATGTCTATTTTCGTGTTTTGAGGGAGTACTAAACTGGTTTCCAAAGTGGGTGATCACTTTACATTAAACCAAGAAATAATACAAACTCCCTCTTTCACATCTTCACTGGCCATGGTTGCCAATGTACCTGTTACAGTTAGCCCTGGGGATGTGAATCCATGTGTCACTGAGGCTAGGATGGCTCTTGGGTTCATAACCTTCCTGCTCGTTTATGTCATCTTTGAAGAAATATATATGGGAATAGAATCATTAACCCATTTAGAAACCTTGCTTTTGTTTTAATTGTTTAGGTACAAAGTTGTAAATATATAGAGATAGGTTGTGTATATGTGTAGATGGGGGAGGAGAAGGAGAAGAAAAAGAAGGAGAAGGGAAGGAGAAGAAGGAAGAGGAAGAGGAGGAAGAGGAGGAAGAGGAGGAGGAGGAGGAGGAGGAGGAGGAGGGGAGAATTCCTTCCTCATATACAGTTTGCCAAGATTTTCCCTCCATTGGGTTATGTGCTTTCATTTCTGTGATATCTTTTGAAACAAAAGGATTTTTTTGTTGTTGTTTTTTGTTTGTTTTTACCCATTTCTTGTTTGTCATGAATAATTTTGGTGTCCTATCTGAGAAATCATGTTATTGTCTAAGAATTTCATATCCTTACTTCCTATATGGCTAAAGTCCCATTTAATGGTGTTTTACATACAGTGTCCAGAGCTGTGTTTTCAAAGACTGTTTTTTTTCTTCTTCTTCACTGGGGTATCTGAGCACATTTTTCAGTATTAAGACTTTAAAACTAGTATGTTTAGACTTAATCTCAAGATATACTGTCTTAATTACTGCAACTTCTTGAACCTGAGAAGAACAGACACTCCAACATTGTTATCTGTGACTGAAACTTGCTTTGACTGTCCCACAATCTTGGCATTTTAGGATTAGCTTGTTAATTCTGGTGGTGGTGGTGGGGAAGACAGCTAAAACCTGACAGAGACTGAGTTGTTGCAGGAATATAAACCATTAAAGTTTAGTGGTTACAGTCATGCCCAGTGAGTAAGAAGTAAGAACTACTATTAGATATTATTTTTCTATTTTATCATTTGAGTTGTCTCAAACATTCCTTTCCTACACATGAATACTTTATCTATTTTTACTGTAATTGTCTTTTTGAAGTGTAAGTAAAATATTTTCTTTATAGTCACAGTTTGTTTCCTTTAGGGAGCATTCAGTTCACATGAACATTGTGTTACGTAGTATTAAATCACCAAGTATTGCTCTTAGTGAAGTATAAGAACTGGAGTTAACTAAAGACATGGGCTGGGGAACAGTGTGTGTTAGTCAGCATCCTTGGAGGACCAGAACGTAATGGAATGAATATCTAAAAGGGTCTTATTGGAATGGCATACAGGCTTTGATACAGCTAGTTCAAAAATATTTACCATTGGGAGGCCCAATAATCCAGTAGCTGTAGTCCATGAGGCTGGATGTCTCATGAAGTGGGCTTTAATGCCAATGAAGGCATGGCCTTACAAGCAAGAGCAGGCAGGCAGAGCGCAAGCTTCCTTCTTCCATGTTCTTATTTAGGCTGCGAGCAGAAGTATGGTCCAGATTAAAGGTTGATCTTTCCACCTCAAAAGATCTAGATTAATGGTGGATCTTTATACTTCAAATGATTTAATTTAAGTTAAATTTAATTAATTAATTAAATGAATTTTTAGTTTAAAAAAATCCTTCACAGATGTACCCAGCTGCTCGTGTTCTAGTCAATTCCAGTAGTAGTCATGTTGACAACCAAGAACAGGCATTACACAGTGACTGTGACTGGATTTAGCAGATATTGAAGAACCTACAACAGACTAAAGTACAGATCCCACAAAAGTCCAACTTGGTGAGCCACTGAGTCTTATTGGGGTTACTTACAGGAGGCTGAGCCAGGAGGATTACAATGTCTAAACAATTCTGGGCTACATAGTGAGATGCTATCTTAAGTAACAAAAGTAAAAATCCTAATACTAAGACTTGAGACTTGAAAGGATATGTCATTTGGGTATAAAAATATCAAGGGGGGGGAAACTATAACAGATGATGAGAGAGAGGATAACGCAGATAGCAAACATCTTATAGATAATCACATTTTTAAAATGGTTGAAAGGTAGTCCCATTCATATCAGTGTGTATCAGAGAGAAATCCAGAACTTCCCCCAATTCTGTGTGGGAATTTGCATGGTAGAGACGGCATCTCAAATTATTGGTAAGTAATGGTTCACTAGTAAGTTGTACTGCAAGAGTTTATTCGGATTAATTCTTGACAGCACTAGAATAGTCTCTAGATGAGTTGGAGATATAAATGTAAAATGGCAACCATATGACTCCTACAGGAATACCAGGGAATTCTGTTTTAAGCTGGAGTAGGAAGAACTTTCTAATGGTTGGGCACTTGACTTCTTATACCCTGCAAGCAATATCAGGAAGAATAACAGCAAGTCTTCTGTGTGACTTAAATACAGAAGCAGACAGACAATAAATGCACTTTCAATTTACAAAAGAGAGAAAAGAGGTTATGATATAGTTCATTTGTTTTCTGGTAGCCTGATTTGATTGGATTTTAAGATAGAGTAAATAAGATCATCCACGTATTACAATAGTAGAAGTTGGGGGACAGATCTGTGAGGTGCATTATGTCCTCATTGTCCCTCAAATTCATGTCTGAAATGTCTTATGACACAGTGTCAAAAAGTAACTGTGTGTAGTTTCAAGACCTGCTCTTTCTGTTGTTGTGTTGAGCACCATGTACAGAAGCAGCCTTGTATTCTGATGCTCGCCCCACCCCTGGCCATGTGACCAGAGGTAGCATCTTCCACGGTGTGCTGCGCCATTCAATATTAATCAAGAAAGTGTTCTACTCATATGACCACAGTTTGATAAAGGAAGGTAGTTCTTCAATAACTGTTTTCTCTTCTTGGATGACTCTAATGTAGTGTGTTTTAAGTCGACAAGCCTAACCAACACAATAATATAAAACTAAACCTATCTAAAATGGTACTTTAGAGAAAAAATAATTTAAAGAGTTAAAAAATGACTTAGAAATAAATTTAATATATAGAAATAACAACTACATGTCAATATAAATATATTTTTCTTAAGCCTCTGTTGAAATTTCTATTTAGCCTTTACTAGCAGGGCAAACCAAGATGCGGGGCCCAGTGAATTATTGGTTGTTTATATTATAACCCTTGATCTCAGAAAAATAAAATATATCTATTTACTTTTTTCAAATAGACAAATTCACTCTTGTTAGAACAAGTCTGTGTGATTCATTTAAATTGACAGACACATATTTTTAGTCTGAACCTTTGGCATAAACCCTCATTCATTAATCCTCAGTAGTTTTAAACTGAAATAAAATTGAATTGTGATAAACCTTTGCAGAAGTACAATAATGGATTAGAATTAACTAAATAAAATATACCTTTTAGAAAAGACTCCTCTCTCAAAATATTTTTGATCCATTAATTCATAGGCTAAATGCCAATTTGTTGAGCTATCCATAATTTTACTCAGACATTCTGGACACAAGTGTGGTTATAGAAATGAATAGTTCAGGGTTGGTTATTTAGAACCCCTTTCTGGCTATCATTCAGGCTATAAAGCACAGTTTAGGAGAGCCTCAAAAGTCAACATATATCTGCTGGAGCCCCACATAGCCAATCAAAAACAGATTAGTGAGGAAAGAGTAAACAGCCGTCAATTGAGTGGAGTCACCGTCGCTCCCCAGTGAAACACAAGGAGTGCAGTCTCGGCACCATGCAAACAAGAGGTACCAGTGAGTATGTGTTAGACGATGCATCCTCAGAGCTATGTAAACATGAGCAGAAAGTAGGTGAGAGAAGGACAAATAAATATTCCTCTGGAGGAACCCTTTTCTCTAAGCCCCAGCTCATTTTAGGACAACCCGGTAGGCTCTGTGTGAGCACAAATTGTTTCTTCAAAACATGCAGTCCTTCAGGGCCTTGTCTTTTCCAAGGATCTCAAAACAGTTCTTTTAAGATATAACACTCAATTTGGGGAAGATTTATCATCAGTGAAGTTTTCTCCTGGAGTGAATGGGAACAAATAAGGAGACCACAGCTGGACAATGTACAGAGAGGGACCTTGAAACACTCAGTCTAAACGGTGGGTCTCTACCAAATCCCTTCCTTAAGGGCTCAGGCAACCCTGCATAAAAGAGAGGCAAAAACACTGTAAGAGCCAAAGGAAAATTTAGACTCCTTTTTTAAGATGAAGATTGTGTGTGTTAATGTGTGCGAGTATGTATCGATGTGTGTGTGGTGTGTGTGTGTGTGTGTGTGTGTGTGTGTGTGTGTGTGTGTGTGTGTGTGTGTGTGTGTGTGTTTATAGAGGCCAGATACAGCGTGACAGCTAGAATCAGTTACCTTGCTAATGTGGTTGCTGGGATCCAAACCCTGGTCCTCTGCGAGAAGCATCGAGTACTTCTTACTGCTGAGGTCCAGCTGCAGATTTCTTAAACCCTTGCACTTAACAAAGAAAGCAAACTCAGGTCTCTCTAGCTGGAAAATACTGGTGATCATTAATTTTAGTGCTATCTCACAGAGAGACCAGAATCCAATGGCTGAATTTAGAAGGACTATTCACAAAATGAAAACTTTGCCTTTAATCAGAATGTAAATATATGCATGTACTCAACAAATACGTTTTGGGTTCTTTTGTTACACCATTGTCCTGGGCTCTGGATCCAGAAGTAGACAAAGGAGATTAAGAATTAGCTGTGGCTCAGGGAACATCACAAAGGAGAGGAAGGGGTATTGTAGGGGTCAGAAAACCAGTATCTGCAGAGAGAGAGATCACATCTTCTAGACAGGACAGGAAAGCTCAACCCGTGGGATCTCAGCAATATGGCTGCCTAAGCAGGATGTGAACAATGGAAGCATGTTGACATGCCAACGTGGACGGGGGAAATCTCACATGGTTCCATCACCATATGAAGAAGTTTAGGCAACCGACAGCTGCTGAGAGAGAGAGAGAGTGTCAGTCTTTTCTATGGGAAAGACCCCTAAATGGTTATCTAAATAGTCATCCCTTCATATGCACATGTGTGAGCACATGAGTGTGTGCGTGCACACACAAACACATACACAAACACACACACACACACACAGGAGCAGTGCTAAATAGACTCAGCAGGTTGTATTATGTGTGTGCGTAAATAAATACACACATACGCACACGATGGATAGATAGATAGATAGATAGATAGATAGATAGATAGATAGATAGATAGATAGATTGTAACCATTATAATATGTGTATATGTATGTATATGCATACATTTATGTATAAAAGTAATAAAGACCAGAGCGCCATGGATTTCAGAGGGCGTTTGGGACATGGAAAGAGTTGAATGCAGTAGAGGGAGGAGAAATAATATAAATACGGTATTCATAAATGAAATTCTCAAAAAAGAAAGAAACAGAGGAAAGAAGGACGAATGAACTTAGGGTGGGCAGGAACAGTGGAAAATGGGGGCAAATAACAGAGAATGTGGGTAACCTTAGTTGTGATAAGGCAGGAGTGAGACTCGTGGTCCCAGCCTTCACAAAGAGCCAATGCCCTAATCTATGCAAGGACAGTGTCTCTAACTTATCCCTGCCAAACAGGGACTCCATTTCTTCATATTCTTTTTCTCTCAAAACTTAAAATCAATGTTTATTTTTTTCCTCAGTTAAATACAAACTATTTTTTTTCCTCTAGAGACAAAATGTTTCCCCATGTTTTGTTTATTGTTGAGATTGCAATTCAGTTTCCTGCTCTCCTTCAAATTCATGGCCTCTTCTTCATCAAATTTTATTGCATTCATATATGCATTTGTGTGTGTGTCTGTGTGTGTGTGTGTGTGTGTGTGTGTGTGTGTGTTTTCCTAAGTATAACCTGTTGAGTCCATATAATGTTTCTTAAATGTATGTTTATCAAGGCTATTTGACACTGGCAATTGCTGTACTCTTCCCTAGAAAGGCCCTCTTTTGCTCTCAACTTGACTCCGTTGCCTATAGTTCCCTTTATAGGGAGTACTGAAGCCCCCTAGGCTTTTCCTAGTCTAATTTGACATGCTCGTTGGGGTAATCTTTGTTCAGCTTACATTTGGCCAGTCATATGGATGAGACTTGGCGTGTGGCTTCTGATTTTTCCATGAGACATAATCTTACCTTAAACTTCCTGTTCCTCTGGCTCTTACAATCTTTCTGTACCCTCTCTCATAATGTTCCCCAAGATTTAAGTACAGGAGTGTGTTTTACATTTATCCATTGGGTCCAGGCTCTGCAACCCTGCATTTTGAACGACTGGGTTTCTGTAGTGGTCTGTCTGTTGGAAAGATAAGTTTCCTAGACGAGGGGTGAAGACTACACTTATCTGCCAGTCCGTTCTGAGTCTAGTAAATGAAGGCAAGACTTGGCATTTTGTTCAGTTAGAAACTAGTAGTCTCTTCTGAAAGTCTACATCCTCACTGGTGTGTATTCATTTCTGGACAATGGGGTCCATGTGATGGTGTGTAGTCATTACTCCTCTCAGACTGCAGAAGCTGTGGGTATTATGTAGCTTAGATCTTTCCCCTCCTCTTCTTTCCCCCTTGCTGTACCCTAAAGGGTTCTGGGTACAGCATCTCACTTTCTATATCTTTCTGTCCTCCTGACTCTGACATAGTGTGACACTGTGATAAAGACCAAGTTTCAGACATGATCCCAGAAGCATGGGCTCATGCCGTCTTTTGGCTTTTTTCGCCTTTTTAGATCAGTAGAACAATGACAAGATGACTAGTCTTAGAACAGAAATGGACAATGTTTTTGTAAACTTGTCAGCTACTTAATCCTTTCCAGATAAATTTCTATCCCGTTTCTTAGAAAAGGAAACCTTACCAAGGCTTTCTTTCCCTTTCTGCTTGCTGCTGTGTTTACCATGACAGGGAAAGAGCATCTATGTCGATCATTTTAGGACTCAGAGAACAATGTGGTAATAAAAAGAGAAGTGAACCAAACACATTTGAGTTAGACATATATAAATTTATATAAATAAATACCAGTGAGAACCAATTATTAATGCTTTCAAGAGAAACTTAAACCATTTAATTCATATTTTAATAGGTCAAACAGCATACTGGCAACACTAAATTAATTTTTCTTCCACTGGCCAGGCTTTGTATTCATTTTCTGTGGTAAATATGTCAAATGTCACAGTGTGACCACCATTCTACATTTATAGGGCAGAGGCAATGTGGGCCACAGTAAAACAATTCCCTGGTAGCCGACACTGCTCACTCTCGATTAGATCTGGACGTGAAGGCAGCCTTGTTGCCCCAGACAGGTTGTGTGCAATGAACAAAGTGTAAATTGGCTGCCAGTCAGGGACAGGTTAGGTCATATACTTGGCAAGTGGTTAATGGCTTCATACTGTAAGTGGGAAGTGAGTCCTCATGCAGTGCTTCCCTGGTTCCCACCTCGTTTGGATTCTTGCTGTGCTGTAACAATGCACACCAGTTAATCTTCCTCTAAATCCCACTGAACGCCATAGTTCATAAAGGCTACTGCTATGAATTATAAGCACCATGACCCTTCCACTCATTTATCATCATGTTCCACTCTGGACATTCATGCTGTATTGTTTTCTTCTGTGATTTTGTTTTAGATTCAGTTTGTTTTCTAGAAACAGAATCTTTTCTATCCCAGGCTGGCCTCAAACTCCCTACATAGCCCAAGATGGTCTGGAACTTCTGATCCTTCTGACTTGAGCTCCCAGTGCCGGGACTGCAAACATGTACCACCACAACCTATTTTATGCAGGGCTTGAGTTTGAATTCAAGCTTTAATTTACCTTAGGCAAGCCCTTGACCAAGGGAGCTGCATCCCAAGCTCTCTTTGCCCTCACGTTCACCTTCTAGATACGTGCAGGCTTTTCTAGAAACTAGATTGCTGTCTTAGTCAGGGTTTCTATTCCTGCACAAACATCATGACCAAGAAGCAAGTTGGGGAGGGAAGGGTTTGTTTAGCTTACACTTCCACATTGCTGTTCATCACCAAAGGAACTCAGACTGGAATTCAAGCAGGTCAGGAAGCAGGAGCTGATGCAGAGGCCATGGAGAGGTACTGCTTACTGCCTGCTTCCCCTGGCTTGCTCGGCTTGCTCTCTTATAGAACCCAAGACTGCCAGCCCAGGGATGTCACCACCCACAATGAGCCCTCCCACCCTTGATCACTAATTGAGAAAATGCCTTATAGCTGGATTTTATGGCCGCATTTCCTCAAGGGAGGCTCCTTTCTCTGTGATAACTCCAGCTTGTGTCAAGTTGACACACAAAACCAGCCAGTACAATTGTGAAGATTATCTTTTTGGGGTTTTACTTTTGTGCCCAGCATCCATATTCTGATGGACTTCACTGGATCTGTTTGTGATTTAGTCTCTCTTGTGATTGCCAACATTAAAGAGAAATAGCGAAGAAACCTGGAAGAAAATTTTAGGTCATGCCAATATATCCTTTTGAGTAAGTTTGGGGTTTTTGTTTGTTTTTTGTTTTTTGTTTTTGTTTTGTTTTGTTTTGGCAGAAGTGATTTTTGTCTTAGAATAAATAAACTGCTATTCACAGAGCAGATAGGGAGGTGGTAAGGCAGACCTCCAGTGGAGAGCATCATTCTATTTGGGCATCACTGAGGTTCAAAGAAGGAGCAGCAGCAGTCAACTATAAAACTCTGGTAAAATAATTGGAGCCAGCCCGGTTAGGATTAGATCTAGCTAGGCAGTCACTTATGGCAGACATGTCCAAGAAGAATCCTGCATCCATGGTTATCACTGAGGAAGGCTACCTGCTGAGAGCTGCACATGCTCTGCAAGAAGTGATATTTCTTACTTGTCTAGATACTTTAAAGATGAATACTGCTCTTGCTTCCCTTCCCCCCCCCTCCCCGTTCCCTCCTCCTCCCCTCTCTCTCTGAGTACTCATGGCCAGCCTCTACTCATATCTCTGTCTCTGTCTCTCTTTTTCTCTGCCTCTACTACCCTCTTAATTCCCCTCCCCATGCCCTTAATACACTCTATTCTATACAAAAGAAAGAAAGAGAGAGAGAGAGAGAGAGAGAGAGAGAGAGAGAGAGAGAGAGAGAGAGAGAGAGAAAAGGAAAGGAAAGGAAAGAAAAGAAAAGAAAAGAAAAGAAAAGAAAAGAAAAGAAAAGAAAAGAAAAGAAAAGAAAGGAAAGAAAACAAACTTGTAATCAACAAGACTCTACCTTGAGAGTTCTACCCTATGACAAAGCTAAATTACTAGGGAGGAAAAAAATTTTAAGGGCAACAATATAAATTATTTTATCTCAAAAAAAACGTTTTTGGTAAAAAAAAAAAAACACATATTCACAATCAATTTAGTTCTATTTAGCAAAAGCAATATAGTTTAGATCTGAGCAATTAGCTCTGTTTAAAAGATATAAATCCCCAAAGCATTTAATGATTATTAAGCATTATTTGAAAAGTAATTAATTATTTGATAAGTAGTCCATTATCCTCATGAATTCTTTTACCCAAGGACATAATGTCTTTTATCTTGAACCACTACCCAAAATGATACTGTAAAAGCATTTTGGATTAAGTTTATGTCCACATAAATCGTGTGTGTCCTCTTCTCCATCATTCAGTGGTGGTTTGGATGGAGCCCAGTTTCTCACACATGCACGTGTGTGCTATGCTACTGGGCTGCATTTCCTTTCCTTTTTTTACTTTCTAACCTGATCAGATGACATTATCCAGAAGGGAGCTCTGTCTCAACCTCCCAAACAACTGCAATTATAAACCTATACCACCAGGCCATTTTTACATTTGAAGAAAATTACTAGAATGTTTTAGCTCCTATAATAGGCTGTTATTGTCATGTAATTTTAATCATTGCAGAATAGGCTGCCTCAAATAAAAAAATGTCTCCTGTGTGTTCATAGATAGGAAAATCTTCTTTTTCACAAAATAAGCCAATGCTTTCCATGTTAGCAAAGTCTTCATGCCTCTCCCCCATCACTTTTGCTAAATAGGACTAAATTGATTGTGAATATGTGTTTTTTTAAATCAAAAATGCTTTTGTGAGATAAAATAATTCATATCGTTGCCCTTAAATTTTTTTCCTCCCTAGTAACTTAGCTTTGTCATAGGGTAGAACTCTCAGGGTAGAGTCTTGCTGATTACAAAAGTTTGTTCCTCTCTCTCTCTCTCTCTCTCTCTCTTTATTTTTTTTAAGTATAGAATAGAGTTTATAGCCCATATAGAGTATATGATAGAAATAGAAAAACACACATTTCTATGATGGATGAATCAGAAAGCTGTAGCAAATCTCAAATTGTTGTGTGAACTTCACCAGCAATGGAGGATGGTGTCATTCAGATGAGTGTGCTGCTCGCCTTGGAACGACTGCTACAGATGTGTTTGCACTGGCTTTGGGTTGGTCCATAGTCACAGTCATCATAGTGACAGAGGAGGAGGGACCTGTGTTCCGGAAGGAAGGATAAGTGAAAGGTGCCTATGCAGATAGGAAACATAGTACTGAAATGGCCAAAACTATACCCTGCTATAGCTTCTCTTCTCTCTGGAGGTCTGGAATTTGCTACTGTGCAGTTCAGCACAGATTCATGGGGAAAAGTACCTGATAATTTCAGAAGGGAAGATATTTAATAGTTGCTGCTGCAGGATCTCACATCAGTGTTTTCAAAGGGCCTCATCCCAGTTGATAAATTCTTAAGACCAAAAAGGAATATTTTGTGTGGACATAATGGATGTCTTCTTCTTCATTATTAGATGCAAAACTCTCCAACTTCTTCATTCTGCACACAATCGTGGTCACTGCTTATTCTGCATGTAATTGTGGTCACTACCTTTACTGCTTCACTTCCCAATGTAGTTTTTATTCTCGTATCCCCCTTCTTTCCCTACCACCACACTGCTCATCCTCCAGTTTGGGAACAATTGTCCTTGACTTTTTAACTTCTTTTTATTGTGGTGCCAATGTCTAGGTTACAGATGCTTGTTATTACGTGACATGCTAAAAAAAATAACAAAATGACAGGCAGACCCTCATGCATAGAGCTGCTTTGGCCAAGTTATTTCAGCATTTTGGCACACTAGAGGCTTTTGAGGCTGATGCCATTAATTAAATGTATGTTATATTCTGAAAGCATGCAGAGTGAATCAACTTTAACCATGCCATACTTCTTCTACGCAGGCCCTCCAAGACCATCACTATGACTGATGGAGACTATGATTATCTGATTAAACTCCTGGCCCTTGGAGACTCAGGAGTCGGGAAGACAACATTTCTCTATAGATACACAGACAATAAATTCAATCCCAAATTCATCACCACAGTGGGAATAGATTTTCGGGAAAAACGTGTGGTGAGTATTTAAGTATACTGTTAACTCTACAATTGACAAGCTATGTTTATTGTATTTTAAAATGTCTGGGTTGTTTTATCACATGAACCTCATAACCTCAGAGCATTATTTCCTACTTTTCAACTTACCAATAACCTTTTGATAGAAAAACGTTGAGTGACGCTATCTCTTGTCTTCAAAAGCACACGAGAGACCACAATGATTTTTTTCTTTAAATGTTGTGGATGATGTGTTTTCTAAGATTCCTTAAGGAATCTTTCAAATTTTGATTTATTAAAGTACTAGACACATTACCTCATTGTTCTGAGGTAAATTCCCTAGGCATTGAAGGACTCACTTCTGTACTCCTAACAAAGAGGTTAAAAGTTTGATTGGCAAATAGCTGGAGCCTGGGATTTGTACGTTTTTGCTGCATTTTTATTTCTGTGTAGCCTCAGCCATCAATCACTGGCTTGTTATGAACAGAATGTGAGACCCATCCACGCTATTTTCCATGATGAGAGGGTTTAAGCGAGAATCACAACACCACTCCCTCCTCCTATGCTAGACACTAATGACAGCAAGAAGGATATTGTGACATGTGAGGCGTGCAGCATAGGCCCAGAAGCGTCGCCAGATTTCCTGCCACCCATGGTATTCTTGACTGCCAAGATGACTGTGCCTTCCAGTTGATGTCACAAATCCCACAGGAAATGCTTGGTGGAAAGCCACTGCGTGAAAAGTTGAATCCTTTCCTATACCTTATCTGAGAGCCAATAGGCTAAGGGCATCTCTGTTTCCAGCACTCCCATGAGTCCTCTGACTTCTTCCCTTAGGAACACCTACCAATCTAGGTAGAAATCTTGTTTTGTTTTGTTTTGTTTTTCTTTAAAAAAAAAAAAGGTATTCATTTAAAAATTTTCCATCAAAGCATGAACGTGATCTGCAAAGACCCTCAAAAAGAGGGGGTAGAGGACAGAGGTTGAAGTGTCTCAGCTGAACACATTGTGAAATTCTGTGTATGTTTCCAACCTGAGTTATTTTGAAAGTCAATTCTATGCTAAAACAAAAAAAAAAAAATACACAGGTACTTGTAAAGCAAACTTTGTGTAAAAAAATATTTTTCCTATTTGGAATTTCATTTAAGTCTATTACAACTGGAGAATAGAACAGTTATAGCCTCAGTTTGTCGGTAAAATAAAGAATGCTCAAAGAAGTTTCAATGAAAAGTTGGAGTTTGAGCCTCATGCAGGAGTCCTCATCTGATGCCTGCTGCTTCCATGAGGAAATGACAGAAGGTGTCTAATTTAAGTCTGCAGTATGCCCAAACTGTGTTGAAAATCAGACCGTACTTGACATTTAAAAGTGAGATATATGTGATACTTCAGGGGAAAATAAAGCAAATATTTATTCTGCACTATGAACTTTGATTATCGTAATCAACAAAAACATGCTGAGTGAACCCAGAGAACTAGAATGTTGACAGAATCCAAAGCAATATTAACTCGGAAGCATTGTGTCTTCCAGGTTTATGACACACAAGGAGCAGATGGAGCGTCAGGAAAAGCGTTTAAGGTACATCTGCAGCTTTGGGACACTGCTGGACAAGAGCGGTAACAGGAAATTACTTTATTTCTAGCTACCTATGCCTTAGAAAACATTGAAAAATGAGCCTCAAAAAGAAATGATATCCCACTTTTCTAGCAATTTCAACATAGATACCTATTCCCAGTGTGGTTGTCCATTCCTATAACAATAGAGGAGTCTGAGGCAGGAGGATTACTTCAAGTCTGAGGCTAGTCTTAATTATCAAATGAAAGAAATTCTCTCAAAAAACTAAAACCAAACAAATGAACAAAATTTAACAACTAATGGACTTTTGTATCAGGAAATCAAAGTCCATGATTTTTTATCTCACTATCAACACTGGACGTGCATAGTTAGTGCAGATCACAACAATCAGATTTACATACATCTTCATACTTCCTGGTGGGGGAAAACGTCTCCAGGTTTACTCTAGTGAAGATGGGAAGTTAACACTGTTGCATGAGCTGATCGCAGTACAGTGTTGAAGAAAAGGTGTTTGTGCCCTTCCTGTCTTTCTCTTCTTCCACGAAGAATCTTTGCAGTCTGCTTGGTGACTGCCTTTTCTCCATCAGACTTGGCTCACACCATTGCCTGAGTATCTTTTTTGAGCTCTGTATATGTCTGTATACAATACATGATACATGTATGTTTATATGGATTATGTATGATGTATGCATATATGTGGTCATGTTTACATGCCCGTGTGTGCAACCATGAGCATGCATGTGACATAACATGCCTGGGAAGGCCAGCCTTGGATGTAGGAGTGCAGTTCTTCATCTTCTACATTATTTGAGATAGGGTCTTCTGCCTGCTAGTCACTGATGTGCATGCTAGGCCAGCTGGCTCATGGGCTTCCTGGAGTCCTCCTGTCCCAATGTCCCATCTCATTAAAGGAACACTTAAAGATGCCCACTACCAAGCCTGGCTTTGTGTGGGCTCTGAGGATCCAAAACAGAGTCTGTTTGTGTGTCAAGTACACTACCCAGTGAGCCATCTCCTCAGGCCTAGGCCCTTTAACATCTTTCCCACCTTCCCCCATCTCCTTCCACCAGCCTTGGCTCAAATTCCACCTTCCCAGTGAAGCCAGTATGCAACTCGCACTTTCCTTTGAAAACTAGTGACCCCTGTGTTCCACCACTATAACTCTACTAAATAAATGCTATGCCACTGTTTAATAAATTTTTTTCTAATATCAAACTGTTCTTTATTGACTCTCTTGTAGCCATCTCATCCCAGCAAAGCTCTGAGCTGCATAAGAGCAGAATTGCTCCTGGTCTTTCAGCATCAGCTCTTCTGTCCTATGCAAAATTACAAACAATACCCAGTAGCCTTGGTTGCTTGGAGCTTGCAGTGGTATTTCATTATTCAATGAAAACATCTTTCTTTGGGACCCGAAGTTTCCGAGTGTTAAAGACCCTAATTCAATAAAACCCTCGACTATCAGATTAAGTAAAAGTGACAGCAGAATGACAGCAAAGATATGTAGGTGACATCTTGCCCCTGCTTCGGCATCATATGTCTTACAATGCTGATGCTGGTAAACACCCATATTTTTGAAATGCATCCAAAATGTTCTCGCTTTCAGCGAGTGTAAACGCCAGGAGAGGTGCTGGGGCCCTCTCTGTTAGCTTTTTTGACTGTGAATTCCATTTACACACACCCTTCAACACTGCTGGGTCTTCTGAAGTCATTCCTCCTAAGAGTCTCCTTTCATGTGTCAGCTTTGTTGTCACAGAGATGTATGTTTTATAGACCAATTTAATTCATTTTTGAAGAGGCAATATGAAAAAAAAAGTGCTTCCCATATGTCCTCGCACATGAGATGTCAGCCTTGCATGATAGCCGACTGCTCTCATCTGTCCTCTAATACAGCTGCATTGTGGGGCAAGTGGGGAATGGGAGGAGCTGTCTTAGTAACTCCTGGCTTATTCATCCCTTGGGAATTTTGTATGCTGTGGATATGAGGTGTAGCTAAGCAACTACATAAACAATACCACAGACCTCAGCCCTATGCCTTGGGGCATCTGACAGTATAATCCGGGTAAGGTAATGGTCATTGATAAGAGTCAGTTCTGGGAAAGCAGGAAACTACATAATCCTATGTAAATATAAAGGGGCCAGCCCTTATGCCTCTCTAGGGAGAAAGAATAAGAAGGTGTCTGACTTGGGGATCTATTTTGATCTGTGGTCTTAACTTTTCCCACCCTGCTGAGTCATTGACTAAATGAGAAGGGAGAGGAAGGCGTGTGGTTGGGTATCAGTTGCATAAATCTTCCAGGGAGTGATGGAAGGAAGGGTAACAGAGGATACATGGTCCAGGATGTTCTGCTGCACCTCAGCGACAGTGTCCTCACTGTGTGCTGTTAGTGAAGGAACTGTTGCTTCAGTCGGACGACTACAAGAAGTACGCTTTCTAATTGCTTTGGTATGTGCTCTGGGCAATGAGGAAAATAACACAGTTGTCCTCCAAACACACACACACACACACACACAACACACACACAACACACACACTGAACATCAGTTTTCTCATAGAAGTATGATGAATAAGAAACATTTCTGTGGGCTCAGCTTTTCTGCAGAGAACCGTATTACAGAATCCCTGTGATCTCTAAGAACTCCCAGGCAATGGCAGAGACAGAACTACATGGCTAAAAAATGAGCAATGCTTTCGACTTACAATCTACACCTTTTGGCATCATAGTGATGCTGTGCAATAGAAATGAGTGCTTTATCTCTCTCCTCATATTTCAAAGTAATTCTCTTAAGACATTATTTAAATTCTGTAAGAATATTGAATCTTGGTGGCCTAGTCAGCCATCATTGGGAAGAGAGACCCCTTGGTCTAGCAAACTTTATATGCCCCAGAACAGGGGAACAACGCCAGGGCCAAGAAGTGGGAGTGAGTGGGTAGGGGAGCAGGGTGTGAGAAGGGTATAGGAGACTTTTGTAAAAGCATTTGACATGTAAATGAAGAAAATATCTAATAAAAAATGTGGGAGGAAAAAAGAATATTGAATCTTGGTACCATACTCTTCTTTTCCTTATTTTCTTTAATATCAAAATACACCTTATAAGTAAATAGCCTGTTCTGGGCATTGAAAATAGACTTTATTCTAAACTGAAAACACCGCTCCCTTTTCCTTGGAGCTTACAGGTTAGTGTAGACAGCAGTCAGTCTCAGCATGGCCCCAGGACAACAGTAGGAAAACAGAAGGTGGTAAGTGAGCCCTCCAGGAAGAGGCAGTTCCCATAAGGCTCCAGGAGGAAGCAGAGATCCACTGGTGTGTTAGGTTTACACTCATACACAATGCATGAGGGAGGGTAATCCAGGCTAAAGGATAGGCAAAGGAAAAGGAAAGAGTAGTGGGAGGCAACCCACTGAATAACCAGCAGGTGAGAGAGCCCGGGGGAACGGTGAACTTTCTCAGGACTGAGAGATTAGCAAGACATGAGACCTAAGGGGAGATGAGAGAGCAGTTTTGTTTTGTTTTGTTTTGTTGGCTTAGTGAGGTGCTTTGGAGGCCATCCTACGAGCTGTACATAGTCATTAAAAACCACAAGATCAACAGGAAGAGAGGAGGGTTCCCCAAAACTGGTCACGAGAAGATGGTACTTGAGGGTAAGAGATGTTGGGTGTGAGGTGAGTATAGTGGGATACGGTATAAGGAGATGAGCCAGGGAGAATGCGTGCGTTGATGATGCATAGAGGAGGGTAAGGAGGGAAGAGAGAAGAGGATGCCCTCCCCTAAAAAAGAAGACAGGAAGGAGAACAGATTAGTTTGTGATCTGTGATGCTAGAAATGCCTGAATTTTGTCTATGTCTGAAATTTCCTGACATACATGTGCAAAAGGCGGCGAAAAGCTAAGTCTACACATCTTGGGCTGTTCAATGTACAGGCTACAGTTAAGCCAAGGAGATGAATGACTTCCTCCAGTGCTTGTGCATTCAATGAGATGGCTCCAGAACAGAACTCTGAGAACACCAACCTGAAATACGTATAAAGCAGAAATGAGAGACCAACAGTTTGGAAACCATTGAGGAGAGCAAATCCCTACTTCTCTGGTCCGGAGCGATGTGCATTTCTGAAATTCCATTGTTAACTTCACACCTTCACTGGTCCCTGTGTGCAGTCTCCAGCCCATCTTTATCTTCACTACAGAAGTCAGGGCAGGGCCAGGGAAAGGGTCCATGAGAGTATATCTTAGCATTTGTACAAGAGTTCATTTTCAGTCCTCTGCCATGAGAGAAGAGTCTTACTTCCTCTCTCCACCTCCTGGGTCTTTTCTTTGTTCTTAGTTCATACCCCCAAATCCTCTTCCATTGGGGATTCACACATCCACCCAAGGGGTCCTTGGGAGTCCTTTAAAGAGAGCTTGCCATCCTTTTCAATTCTAGCTCCTGCTGAGCTGTGGTGTGCTCACTTCTTAGGCTCGCTGAGGCTGTCACTCTCAGCCTAATTATGTGTCTGCTTTTCTTCTGTGCACAGACAAGAAAATCTGAAAAGCCTAAGTTGAAATCCACTATAAATAGGTTAAGATTTTAATTGTGGACCCGAGGATGCCGTAAGGCAAAACGAAAATGATTCCAAGAGGTTGCTATGGCCAGGTGGTGATTAAATGTAACTCTGTATTGGTGCCATGGCACCATAAAGCCAGAAAGAGGTCTTAAAAAAAAAAAAAAAAAAAAAAAAAAACAGCTACAAGTAAATCTTCCCTTCCTGCCCCTCTGGCCTAGTCTCATGTGTCCATCAAGTATGATAAGGGCTCATCATAGACATGGTGTGTATGTATGTTTGTCCTTGATTGTTGGTTTGTGGACTGAGAGACAGTCGCTATGCTTCATCAACAGGTTCCGGAGCCTTACCACTGCCTTCTTCAGAGATGCCATGGGCTTCTTACTGATGTTTGACCTCACCAGTCAACAGAGCTTCTTGAATGTCAGAAACTGGATGAGTAAGTGGGTTGGGTAGCACACCTGGGCAGCTTCTTTGGAACTCAGCAACTCTATTGGTGTATTTGCTTTGTGGGATGCAGCCGCAAGTGAACTCTGAAAGGCACAAGCATAGTGTAGCCTGTATCATCTCCAAACGGGTGACTTGTGTCAATTAACAACATGTATTAGAACACTGTTTTCCTTGGCCATTCTTCCTAGAGCAAGCCTATGTGACTATCTCACTATTAAGGTCTTTAGTGTTCTAGTTAAGCAAGCATTAATTTTACTTGTCTAGTAAGTCTTAAAGATTTTTTTTTTTACAAAGTGAAAGACAGCATATATGTTATTAGACTTGATTTGGTAAGACACAGAGAACATGCAGAAAGTTTTCTGGGAGACGATGCTAGCCCCTAGACATGTTCAAGGATGAAAGGATTAACTAGCCTGAGAACTAATCCGGAGAATAGTCAGCCATGTTGATAAGGCATAGTGCAGGAATCACACAGCTCATGCTAGGTTTTACTTGAACAATTTGTTGTTAAAGGAGGATGAATGGGATATTTTTTATCAGTAAAACTCTTGCCGTATAAGCATGAAGACTTGTGCTCAGGAACCCATGTTAAAAAAAAATGCCAGTAGTTGTAAGATGCATTTCTACTTCCCAGACAGCCATTTAATCCTTGAGATAAACAGGTAGACATACAACATCTGAAGAATAGCATGATAATGATTTCCAGTCCAAACAGCAAGCAAGTACATGTGCAGATACATCTATATAAACATATGTGTACAGACATATGCACACTCACAAAAACAAATAAATTCTCCAGCCTCTACTCCAGCTCCTTTCCTGTGGTCCTCGGAGTCTACGATTCATATTTAGCTTGGAATAAAAGGCAAAGTCCTTCAGCTACATCATGAACCCTGAAGCCTGGCTATCTTCTCTGTTCCTTCTTCCAGAGGCTCCAATCACTGGCCCTCAGCCACACAGACTCCCAGGTCAGCAAAGCCCACTCCTGCCTGGAAACAGTTATCCCTGTCTTCCCCTCTGCCTGGACTTCATGTCTGTAGCTGACAGTCCCATGATACTTCCTTCCTTCCCAAGATTTTGCTAGATCTTATGTTTCTCTTTGGAGAGGCCTTTTCTGACCTGCTGCTCCACCTAATGGAAGACTTGCCATCACTCTGTGTCCCTGCAACACTAAACAGTCCACTTGGGCACTGTCACCACCCAACATCTTTACAGATTCCTACATTTACTTGTGTCACGTACTATTTCCAGCTGAGCATGCATGTACCGAGAAAGAAAAGGCTCCACCCCTTTGTTCCAATGCAATGTTCTGTTCTTTCTGGCACTTCCATAGATGTTCAGCCTCTAGCTATTTCCACCTATGCCTATATTGTTACATTTCTATTTATCACAACACATTATAGAAAATTAATAATGCACTAAATAGAATGATAGGTAAATTTTTATTTGTGCTTTGAATGTAAATTCAGTAACCAGTTGCAGCCAATAGGGAAAATATCAACAAATCCTGCCTTTCTTAATTGACTCTCCAAATTAATGTTTGCCCTAGGATCTGTCTTTATTTCCTTTGAATGTTGTATGTCCTTATCCAAATTCTGGACCTATGATTAGATTCTGTTGAGACCAGGAAATAAGATTAGATTCTTTCAGAAAATGGCTTGTTTGCTGTTTTTGAAGGCAGATGGCCCTCTCCCTCAAGTCTCCGGGAAGATATCATTGGGATTTAAGATAATTAATTGCTGTGTCTAATAACCTCTGAGTTTTTAACACTCTGATCATCGATATTACCGAATAAATCTGTGTACTTCTTCCAATCTTGGCTACATGACACATAGCAGGCCGTAATGAGGTGGAAAACAAGGTGGATTGGTCTTGCTTTCCTTTCATTTTCTTTTCTCACTTCATACTTTCCTTCCTCTTCTTCCTTCAAGCTTCTTTCATTCCTTTCTTTGTTACTTATTAAGACACACACACACAAACATTGACACACACAAACACACAGAGAGAGAGACAGACAGACAGAGACAGAGAAACAAAGAGAAAGAGAGAAAGAGAGACAGAGAGAGGTTCGACTTGTTTCTGCATGAATTTCTGGTTTTTCAAAGCCTGTCCATTTCAGAGATCATAACTGTGATGGGAAGAGAAGGGAAGAAGGGAAGAGATCTAATGGAACAAACAAATCATGTTCTACCATCCCCACTTATATCCTAAGTCAGAGGGGACTTTCACAGGTATAGGGAAAGCGTGTTTAAGGCATTGATTCAGGTGCTTCCTGTGTGCCTGTCTGTCAGTGTGACTCTCTGTAATTTGTGACGTATCATCTCCACTTTATAGATTAAAAAAAACATAATTGAGGAGAGATTACAAGGCTGATCAGTACTAGTAGCCAACAAAGCTGCAGATGCCCAACTGGGTTAGGAATCCGGGAGTACATGACATCTGGGAGCCTTTGGCATCAGTCGTCTGTGACTCAGTTTCCCTCTGCTTTCTTACCAAGGTCAACTGCAGGCAAATGCTTACTGTGAAAACCCAGACATAGTATTAATTGGCAACAAGGCAGACCTGCCAGACCAAAGGGAAGTCAATGAACGGCAAGCACGGGAGCTGGCTGAAAAATATGGGTAAGTCAGGCTCTTTCACCAGGAACCATCTGACCTTCTACAGAGATGAAATAGAGCCATGGAGTAGATAGGTGAAGGAATGCCCTTGAATCAGAAAACATGGTGAGTTCAAAGACTCTGCAGGCTGGAGAGATGATTCACTGGGCAGAGTGAGACCCTCCATTTGGGTCCCTAGCACCCAACCTAGAAAAATTGATGAGTGTCAGATTCAGTGAACAACAATGAGACTCACAAGGGGGCATGCTTGCACATACATACATACATGCATGCATGCATACATACATACATACATACAAAACACATGCACGTGCGCACGTGCACACACATGCGGGCGTGCACACACACACACACACACACACATACATGCAGGCAGAATGCTGTATACATAAAAAAAATAAAAAAGTTTCCAACTTGCCAGCAAAAACTTGTCCTAATATCTCATTACCAGCCATACAATGCATGCCATCCCCTTGTATGTCCTGTATCACTTCTGATCTCTCAGAAACTAGTTCCTCTTGAGAGGCCCTTGGTAACAGTTGGGTTTTTCCTCGGTGCCTCTCCTTTTGTTGAATATTGTACTAAATTTAAATTTATGCCAGAACTTTTGTTCTTAAAGAACAAAACCCTTAAAAATTAAAATGTAATTACATGGCTTTCCCACATATAACTGCAACTTGCTCAGCTCATTTAGTGTTGCCTGTGTGTATATTGGGGCAGTGAGACTGACCTACTGGGATAACCATTTAGGATGCTCATCTCTCAGGCATCTTCTCTTGGCAGTCATTAATCGACTGTAGCTCCTCCTCTATGGGTGTGGCCCTATGCAAATTCCCTACCAATGTGGACATTTCAAATAGTGATGTCATTTCCCAGCTTTTATTTCGGCATCTATATTGTTGAGGTATCATGGGTGTAGCTTCGCTGTCAGTTCTAGGAGACAGAATCTCACTGCAGACTTCTTTGCCCTTAATTAGCCTCAGCTCTGGGACTGGAGAGATGTCTGAGTCATTAAGAACAATTGGCATTCTTTCAGAGGACTACTTTAGTTCCCAGCATCCACGTCAGGTGGCTTATAACCACTTGTAACTCCAGTTCCAGGGGACTTGACACCTTCTTCTGGTTTTCTTATGAGCATGTGTGTAGGCACAAGTGTGCACACATACAGACTCACATACACAGTCACACATATGTCCATATACACATAAATAAAAACAAAATATTATTTAAAAGTAAAACCCAAATCTCCTTCAAAAATGATCTTGTGTGAGAATATTACTATCTGCATTATTCAAGAATATACTTAAATTCAAAATGTACCAATATGGTGACTGTGTTTATTGATGATAACAATGTATTCTTGAAGAATGACAGAGTATGGATAGTAATAAAATATGATAACCTCGTGGAGTAATACATTTGCTAATTAGCTAAGGTTAATCTCTCTGTGATACACACACACACACACACACACACATGTATATGATTCATTTTATGGGTCAGTTTGAAAACTCTGTTTTTCATTTTTCTACTCTAGCATACCATACTTCGAAACAAGCGCAGCTACAGGACAGAATGTAGAGAAGTCAGTGGAAACGCTTCTGGACTTAATCATGAAGAGAATGGAAAAGTGTGTAGAGAAGACACAGGTTCCGGACACTGTCAATGGAGGAAATTCTGGAAAGCTGGATGGGGAAAAGCCAGCAGAAAAGAAATGTGCCTGCTAGACACTCAGAGGAACCAGTGATGGAGAGCCCACCCAAGTCCGACGTCCTGAGACAATGTCAAACCATGATGTTGTCATTGAGCAGTAGCTCATGAGCAATGGCATGTCTTTCTCCCCTGACCCCAATCTATTTTAATAAAGCAGAGTAGTCATAGTGTTGAAAGAACTGTACTGTTATCCCGAGTCCCTTCCAAACAAAAAAGGCAAAGTTGTCCTAAGGTGATCTCACTGTTGTGAATGCCCAGTTGTATTTTTATAAGGTTGTATATATGGGGAAAAAAAGTATCGGTGAGTTTTAAATGAAAGCACATATTACTGCCAGCGTGGAGAGAGGAAGAGTCTAATTAAAGGGAGGATATAAAAGGATGATTTCTGTTTTCATCTACTTATGTGGAGTATGACTCACACTTCTATATTTGCACTGGGGAAGACATATTCCTAAAAATGGATACATAACAAAGAATTCTCTGTGACTTATTAAGAATGACTGTGTCTGCCCAGTAACCTGTTCTGAGTTACTGGTAAAGTCGTGGGTGGGTGAATGGCAGGCTTCTGTAGGAACTTGTGTAATTATGCCATTTTTATATTCCTAATAAATGGCAAAGAGACAAGAATAGGACCTTGGATGGAAATTCCCTGGCAGAAAATGAAACATGGGAATAAGATGCTTGAACAAGTTAGATGAAATGGATCTTTGAGATAAGTCTGAGAGACAGAGTTACTTAGACAAATGACACTGAAGCAGATTAGAAGCTAGTATCACCCATTGGGATTGGCAATGCCTTCAAAGGCTCCTAGTCAAATGATCCAAACCTTTAACATCGTTTCTGATGGTACCCAAGTTCACATTTTATTTTTATTTTTTATCAAATTCTTAGAAAGAGTCATAAGAAAAAAAAAAAGACATTTTATTGTAAATAACTTACAAGTGAAATTAAGAAAACATAAGATTTAGTCTTACAGTTTCTAAATATATGATTTGTTGTTGAGAGAAAACAGTGATTGTTAATTATGGCTTTTACTTCATTTTAGAAAAGCACTAGAAATTCTAAATTTACTTTTCCTCTAGACCACACTTAATGCCTGCCTTGAAGACATTACAGAAATGAAGGTGTGTTCATGGGTCAATAACAGCAAAGTAATTATGGACCAATAACTATGTTCACCCTGAAACTTTTATGCCACCAATCACCAAAAATTGATACCACATTCTTTATTATAATGCTTTATACTTTGCCAGGAAGAAGTATAGCTATAGTTGAGGTGTACCTAAGAAATTAGCAAGAATGGATCTGCGTCTCAGCTCAGCAGAACTATAGCCAATGTTTTGTTTTGTTTTCCTGAATGCTATCTTATTTTTTTTCTTATAGAATTAATCACAGGTCTTCTTATCATTGTGAAAACTCATGTTGTATTACTTTTTATTAATTGTAATTTGGGATACATATAAGTTAATCTTATCAAATAATATTTAAAATTGTCAATCAATTTTACCAATAACAAAGCCAATAATATACTGTTAACAAAGACAAACTGCTTCGAGTTTTCTGTTTTCGTAGTGAGCTTAAAATGCATGACAGGATAGTTTCTCATTCTTTGAAACATTTTCAGTCTCAAACTTTCTGCATACTTTGCCTCCTTTAAAAGTTACAAATATTACAAAGTAAAATCTAGCGTCATATCCAATTCTTCCAAATGACCTCTATCAGCTGTTGAGTCAGACAGATCCACGGACATGTCTACCAAAAAATGATGTGGAGGTTTAGGTGGGATTCACCCTTAGTACAATTCTTAGTGTCAATAGCACAGCACCCCAGCTTGTACAAGTCATTCTCTGTTAGGATTCCTTTCAATTCTCACTGTCTACAATGCTCTTCATGGTCTCAATGTCTGTGCCATAAGGGTAGAAAGCTAACAGTCAGTTTTTGCAACCTGTCTTCTGGAAGCAAAGTGAAAAGAAATGACCAGGGCTATGGCAAAATCTGGTGAATGTCGTGAGCTCTCCTACATCTATTTCCGGTTTTGATTCCAGTCATACCAGTATTTCCATAACAGAGAATGGTGAGCCCTATGATGCTGAAGGGATTCCATCTCTCCATCTCCCAGTTTATCATTGTGGTCCAATTACATAGTCAGCTACATAATTGGCTTGCTTATACAAAGATAAGCAAGAGTCTTTCATTGTCAGAATAAGTATTTTTCACGATCTGTTTGAAGAGCATCATTGCTAACTAGCATGAAGCAGAGGGCAATGATGCCTGTAAATATGAAAATGTGCCTGTAAGAGTAACAGGTATCGCTGGGCAGTGGTGGCACACGCCTTTAATCCCAGCAATTGGGAGGCAGAGGCAGGTGGATTTCTAAGTTTGAGGCCAACCTGGTCTACAGAGTGAGTTCCAGGACAGCCAGGGCTACACAGAGAAACCCTGTCTTTAAAAAAATAAATAAATAAAAGTTACAGGTATTGGGTAATAAGCTCAAGAGGGTTGACATTTCAAACTGCCAAAAATGAAAATATTCTAGTTATTAAACTCTTGGTCTAGAAATACTTCTGTCTGTAAACTTTGACATCCAACCTGGAAATCTATTTGGTCATGGTTAAAACATTATTCTCCTATGATATTCAGATTCTAGTTCTATATACTTCATTATATAACTTTGAATTGATCTGGTGCCATGACTTTTCTACTTTCAAGAACTATGTATCTCTTTTATCCCACCACAACATTTATCTGTAGCTAAGATATTTTCTCTTAATAATTACCTCCCAAATGCTTTTAGTGAACCGACTGTATTTTTCCGAGGTATCTCGTGTACATGGTACTTCTTTCTGCTACAGCCGCCAAGTCTAGAGTGTTTACACTGGTTGATGCTTACACAGCCTGAACTCAGTGCCTCAAACTCCTCTGTGACCAGTTTTGTCTCCAAGCACATAACTCATTCTCTCTAATCTGATGTCTCTGAAGAGCCTCACAGAGACAGTGGTATGGCTGAACCCATCGGATATTGTTAGCAAAGGATGCAAAAACATTATTGGCATCTGGAGATTATTGCAACGTTCTCCTAACCTGTCACAGAAAGCAGTTGCTTGAAAATTAGCCACAAATTGGTACAATGTTATTTCAATCTTATATAAAAATGGTCTTCTGAAAAATCTATAAAACAGGCCTGAGAAGATAGTTCTGGTCTTGTTCTGACTGTGGTAACTAGCTGTGACCAAGAAGAGAAAATGTTGTGTCTTGGGAAATGAACTTGGATCTCTCCATAATGGTTTCAACATTCAAACTTTACTACTTAAGTCAATATACTAATAATTTACTGCTAATTAACCCCACAGAACTAGCATTTTCTAAAGTATGTAATCTGTTAATTTTTAACCAGATAAGGCTTTCTATGCATCCACAGGTGCCTTTGTTTTAACTGTGGATTTATTGATTGCTAACCTCTACAGATATGATGATAGGGCAAGCATTCTTCTAATCGATTTTAATTGTCCTTTGTGTGAAAAACAAAACAAAACAAACAAAAAAACCCAGAAACTTATCCATAAATAACTACATGACAGCATTAAAATCTGTAGCAAAGAGATATAAACTCTAGAGTGAGTCTATTGGGAATCAGCAGATTATACATACCTGGGGCATCTTCTCAACTAGTGCGCAGGAGCACCAGGTAGAGGCAGCTGTGTGTGGAGATGCAGTGTGTTCCTAGAGAAGGTGAACAACCTGAAAGCGCCTGTGAAGGGAACCAGTCACTCTTCTGTACCTCTCTTCTCTTAGAGAAAAAAATGCCTTCCTTGCTTTGTATCATACCCAATATTTAAGGACAATTTGTCACTCAGAGGACTTTAGAGTTATATTCCAACATTCAACCTATAGATAAGAAACATTTCTAACCTTTGGTTTGCTGACATGTGTAGTAACTCTCTAAAATGTCTGGAGATGGGCAAGGAAGATGCAGGGCCTCTGAATAGTAGATGTGAGAACTTGGGTTTGGTCCTCAGGTAACAGAGAGGGTGAAGGGGAGAGGAGGAGCTAGTATTAGCCAAAGTGATAGAAAACCTGATTTTCATCTCGTACTACCAAGCTTTACAACATTGAAAGTGGCCTAGTAACTCTGAGTATTTTAAAGAATGCTTTATCATTTTTTAAAGATGTCAAGAAACTAGCTATAGCTGCCTAAGAATTGAATCTATTGTATTTCCCTCTTGATATTCTACCATGGTGATGTCAGCTCATTTCTAAGATGCCTTCAGAGATCTGAGACATGACATTAAGAATGGAGTAGTAACTAGAGTGTTATCTCAGTGCCTGTCTCATAGTATAGAAATGACAAGCACTGCTGGCTATAGAGAAAATGTTATAAAAATTGTCATTGAATTCTTTAATGGTGTCCAACCACGATGATATTGCTGATCAAAAGTTATGAACAGAAATAAGAGTGACAGCTAGCTAAGTCAAGCTTTTCAATAGAGGAGAAAATAAAGATGGCGACAGGTTGGCTTAGGTGGAGGAAGAAAAGAGTTATCATTTTTAGACTAAATCCACGCATGAAAAATATTTCCTCATTATTCTTATCTGCTTAGTGGATTTTATGCCCTTATAACTAAGTAAAGAAAATTTATGACTACCAAATATTTAGGATACTTAGAAATATTTTACTACATATGAATCTGATATTCTTAATAAAGTATTACTTTAAATTTTCCAGCAGTAACATTTAGAGATTCTTTATAGAAATGTCCTCTGCACCAACAGTTTATGGCTGAGATGTTTTGTAATTTCATGATGTTTGTAATTTTCATGAAAATGTGTGATTTTCGTTTGTGATATGAAAGATCATTAATCAAAGAATAAGGAAGAAACAAGGTAAAACAGTCCTAAAATGATGGAACTATTTAAAAGGGTGTCAACTCTTAAGAGAACACCTGTGGTTTAAATGTTCTTTTTCTGCTTCCTTTTCTATCTGAGAGGTCCTAACCATTACAGCTATCACCCCTCGGCTGACATGGTCTTTCAAGATTCTTAGTAGGTCTCTCAGAAGCCAGTTCATCTGGCCTTAACTGAATGGATTCCCTATTTAACCAGAAACTGTTGTCCTCCTGCTAAACACTGTCTGTTAAGGGACTCAGTCATATATGCTTATTGTTTTGTTCCATGTGATTCTTGTTTCCCTATGCTCTTTAATGGAGAATCTGTTGTCGAAAGGAAGATGGCCAGAAATAAGAACTTCAGGACCACGTGGCTTTGCATATACAGAGCTTAACAAGCTTTGAGAAACTCATAAGGTTCAAGTCACCTTCAAAAGAAAGGTACAATGGAAACACTCATAGACTGACACCATTATCATTAACTAAGAATAATAAATTTGCTCCTATCCTGGGTCACGTGCCACGGTAAGATGTATAGTATGGCCATCCACACTAATTGTAGGAGGACAGCTAAATGGACAGTCAGTCACTTTGAGGTCACTGCATTTGACTGGAAATGTATAATGTGTTTTACTGTTGAAAAAAATATGAGCTCTGTTTCAACTAACGTGTCATCTTGTATTTCTTTCAAGGAAACCAATTAGATTCAAATGTAGGATATTACAGGTTGGTTGAAATCCCATGTACAAATAAAATTCTATGTCTGAAAGATTCTTCTGTTTGAACTTAAGAAGAATAAACTACACTTTACTTTATGTGCAGAAATGAGACATTCTGACAATAATGAAGTGCTTCATGGTATCTCAACAGTGTACTTTCTTGTAATATTTTCCATCTTTTTAACCTGAGCATGTTTGTTTTGTCTGCTTTCTATACAGAGCTCAGATTTGTCTAATGATTTAAATGTAACCCAAGACTTTAAGTGTGGGTTACTTAATGTGTTCCTGAAGAGGTTGTGCTTCCTGACAAATGCTGTCAGGTCATTATTTGCTGTATCAAAGTTCCAGTGGCTTCAGAAATCATAGCATCCCATGGTTTTGTGGTATCTGGGTTTGTGTAATGTTGTTGACACCTGTATTTAATGACACCTGCACACCTTTCAAATAAAAACATGTTTTTCTTCAAGTACTCTGTGTATTCAAATCAATTTTGTGTGTGTGCCGATATTGGATGCATAGCAAGTAGAGAGCAAGATACCAGCACGAAGTGTTTACAACATGAAAAATGCAATCCATTTGGAGCAAGGTAAACCTTATTTGTGTTCATCCAAGGGACTATTATTAATCTTACTAAATGTTCTTATTCATTATTTCAAAGCTGAGCTTTTCTATTGAAATGCTCTAATAGTTTTGAAGGAAACATTCACTAAAATGAGAAGGCTGTATGTTGATGTAGTAGTTCTGTAGTCCCTAAGATTGTCCACATTCCTTATCCATAACAAAATGTGCATCATCATGGGCCTTGGTCACAGACCTGGCCAAAGCCTGGCAGTTCAAGACCTATTCTCAGCCACAGTCATCCAGCTTCCTTACCTGCCCATTTGCCCGAGTTTTCTTGTTTCCCAGAGAGGATCTCTTCCCATATGCTGCTTAGATAGGCTTTGCCAAGAAAATGATGAGATTTTAATTTAAAGATCAACAAGGCTCCCTGTGCAAGCGCATAAATCCTCAGCCTTACTCTTCCGACGTGACTGCCCAGTACTGCGGCTGTGTACAGGCAGAATCTTTGCCTTCTGGGCTCCCTCGAAATCAGTAAATACAAATCTCTAACGTCTTAGTTTTCAAATGTTTTATAGAATTACTGTAAAGACATAGTATGCACCATATTGAGAGGGAGAACCGGAGAATCCTGACATTTGTTGTTTGTAATTATAGGACTACTGTGTTTAAACTGTATTTGTGAGATGTATTATTCACAGATCTTTACGCTAAGGGAGAAAGTACTTTTATGTGTTGGGGCTTCTGAAGAAAAGAATTAACTCTAAGAGTATGGGGATTGCTGTTCTGTCAGAAATCCACAAGAGCAGTGCACACTAAGGTTTAGAGGCCAATATGCTGGTGGCGATTTTGCTAAGCCAGTCTGCTTCCAGGAGGGAGTTTGTTATGCTAATTCTATTTTTGCAATCATCATTGCTTTGGACCACTTTCATAAGTCTCTGAAACATGAAGGACTCTTTTTTTTTCCAAGTGTCTGAAGACAAAACAAAGGCAGCAACAGCTGTCAAGTTACAGCAGACCTCCTCAGCGTGTTTGATCTATGAACGAAACTAGACTACACTTGCGCACTCACTGTGGGAAGTGACCCAGACAAAGCATCGAGAGCCCTGGCATTTACCACACTGAACACAGACGTGTACCACCTTAATCCTGCCCAGGAACCTCGGCCCTTTCTCTTCTTTTTACTTCCAAGTAGAGTTTATCATGAGGCTATTGGAGCAGTATAAAACAAGACCACTTAAGGGAGCCATTTAGGCACAGTTTGCACTTCATGACCCCTTCCAGAGAAAAGTGACAGAGCCGGGGGAACATGCAGGCTCCTAAAAAATCCTTAGGTTCTCCAACTCAGAATTCAAAGCAATACTTGCAATTCAAATACAAGAAAGAGCTTTCATGAAAGAAACACAAAAGCATGTAAGTATGAAAGGGTGTGTGTGTGTATGGACTATGATAAAATTTACTGTTTGGTCCCTAGGTTATGACCACACCCATCCTTTCCTTCCTTGGAACAAGTGGGCCCGCCTGAGCACCAGAATGAACTCTTCTCTGGTCTAGCCTGCTCCCTTCACTTTCTCAACTTCCTGTTTCTGCTTAAATATACTTCCAAAGAGAAAAGTGTTTTGATTTGTTTCAAATAATTGCCCTCTATAAATCACCAAGGTATCGTTACCACTAGATCCCTGCATCTAAAAGGTAAAGTCATCTTGACAACTGCTTGTCCCTGTAGACAGCTGCATATTTTCTTCACAGTCTGTCAGACATCTCTGATGTCTTTCCTTTTAATAGTTGTGAGGATGGACCTCGGGCCTCTAGCATGAAAGGCATATGCTTTACCACAGAGCCACACCTCCAACCTGTTAGCTGTTTTTAGGAAAATAGAGGCATTTCCTTTTCTTTCTCTCCTAACTCTCTGACTTCCCTGAGCCTATTACCACATTCTCTTGTTGCTCTGGGATCTAAAACTGGGTCTGGCAACCAGGGGACATTCAACAATATTCCCTGTTACCTGAAAACAGGACTGGATAAAATAGTTATCTATGGCTCATTCTTTTTGCTCCACCTCTTACTCCTCCTCCTCCTTCTCCTTCTTCTCCTCCTCCTCCTCCTCACCCTCTTTCCTCTCCTCCCCTTCTATAATTCTTTTCCATATTTAATGCCTTATTGGAGCAAATATGTATATAATGTATTGTATCATCATGAAAATATTGCACTCTTGATTTTTCTCTGGGCCCATCTTCAATTTCTGTCTCCCTACAGACACAGATTTTTCACTAGGGAATCATACAGTATGTTTTTATTTTATGCAAGAATTTCTTTTACTTGCATAATAATTTGAGATTTTATTAGATGTTTATTGTTTATTGGTGGCTTGGCTCTTTGGTGACGTACAGTCCAGAATGTATGTATATCACATTTTCTTTACTGATCTGCCAGGGGGCATTTGTTTGTTTTGATTTTAGCTTTTATTTTTAGCTTTTGATTTTAACTCTTATGTGATTGGAAAATAACATAAAAATCTACCTGTATACATAAAAAATGCTTCAGTGTCCCTTCATCAAAAAATTAGATTGAATAGCTAGATCATATGGCAAACATATGTTGAAATGCTTAAGAAATTGCCAGTTTTCAAATGTGGTTTTGCCACTTTTCTGGTCTTGTACTGGCTGGTTTTATGTGTCAACTTGACATAAGATGGAGTTATCACAGAAAAAGGAGCTTATGTTGAGAAAATGCCTCCATGAGATCCAGCTGTAAGGCATTTTCTCAATTAGTGATTAAGAGCGGAAAAATCCATTGTGGGTAGTACCATCCCTGGGCTGGTACTCTTGGGTACTATAAGAAAACAAGCTGAGCAAGCCAGGGAAAGCAAGCTAGTAAGTAACAGTCCTCCATGGTCTCTACATCAGCTCCTGCTTCCTGATCTGCTTGACTTCCATTCCTGACTTCCTTTGGTGATGAACAGCAGTATGGAAGTATAAGCTGAATAAACACCTTCCTCCCCAACTTGCTGCTTGGTCATGATGTTTGTGCAGGACTAGAAAGCCTGACTAAGACAGGGACTAAAAGGGACGCATGGATCAGTTCCGTTGCTCCACATCTGGGCAGACTTGGTGATGTTCTCTATTCTAATGGATGTTGGGTGGTTAGCTCCTACTGGTTTTACTTGTAAATGTCTACCAGTTAATCCATTAGGCATCCATGGGCTAGTGAGATGGCCCGGGCATTAAAGACCAGGCTCACAACCAAAGTGTGTTATTAGGGGTGGTCTTTGAGATTAAAATGTCTCTGAATTCCAGTCCACTCTCTGCTTCATGCTAACTGTTCAAGATGCGCTATCAGCTTCTAGCTCCTGCTATCATACTGTCCCCACCACTGTGAACTCTAACCATCATCTGGAACACGTAAGCCAAAACAAAGCCTTTCATCTCTAAGTTACATGGGTTAGGGTGTTTTATCACAATATAAAAGTAACTCATACAACGGCATTGTGGTTTCCTTAGTAGTGCCGTCCAAAGGGCACAGATTTGAATTTTCAGGAACCAAGCAGAATTTTGAGACTTTTGTGGCCCTTATTATTTGTGTGACACTGTAAAACCTCTCCTACTTTGCTATTGCAAAAAAATTCCTCCCAACACTTTGTTTCTGCTTTCCAGTTAACATTTAGACATATTGTCAATTTAAGTAGGATCATTTTATGTAATATGAGGTATTTATCAATATTTTCCCCCAATCAGAAATTTCTAGTGTCTTCAGTAACATTAACATTCTTTGTCCTGTGGGATAGTATTTTATACTTTCGTCAAAATAAAAAAAGTTGATTTAGGTTTCTCTTTTCCATTTATTGATACATTTCTTTCCTTTAACTAACTGTTAATATGAGTTTTGCTTGTGAATTTTATAATTGGTGATCTTTAACTTTATTTATATTAGTAATATTTTACTTTGTCCAGCTTCAAGTATAATTGACAAATTAAAACTATAGATTCAAGGCATAGACCACAATATTTTGATACACATAAGCCACTACAATTATCATTGTCAAGTAAATAAAAAAATATAAAAATATATACCACTTCATGTATACATTTATGATTTAGAAACTTCTCTCATTAGATTTGCTGTCTCAGATATCTGGAAACTCATAGTTTTTGGGTCATTTGAGTTCTCTGTATTAACTATATAAGATATGGAAGAAAAGTCTGACCTTTTCCTTTGTCGCCTGTGTACCTGTACTGGCTAGTTTTGTGTCAACCTGACACAGCTGGAGTTATCACAGAGAAAGGAGTTTGAGTTGAGGAAATGCCTCCATGAGATACAACTGTAAGGCATTTTCTCAATTAGTGATCAAGGGGGAATGGCCCCTTGTGGGTGGGACTATCTCTGGGCTGGTAGTCCTGGGTTCTATAAGAGAGCAGGCTGAGCAAGCCAAGGGAAGCAAGCCAGTAAAGAACATCCCTCCATGGCCTCTGCATCAGCTCCTGCTCCCTGACCTGTTTGAGTTCCAGTCCTGACTTCCTTTGGTGATGAACAGCAGCATGGAAGTGTAACCGAATAAACCCTTTCCTCTCCAACTTGTTTCTTGGTCATGATGTTTGTGCAGGAATAGAAACCCTGAGTAAGACAGTACCTCGCCTTTATTTTCCTGTCACCTTTCCCCCTTCTATCCATATAAGTAGTGCCAGCAGGCATCTTTGCCTGTTTACCCTATTGCTAGAGCTTACTCTTTCCTTATTAAACATATGAGCTGAAAGGCTGTCTTGAGTGCTCTTCCTCACGATAACAAAGTTCTGTCGACTCTGTTTTTCTTTTAAGAATTTTTATCACCAGTGGGTGAATTCTTTCAAGTGTTTTTATTTTTTTAAACATAATCACAAGTTTTTAAAAATAATCAAGTTTTCTGCCTTACTGTACCCCGGAGCTCTTGACTCTAGCTGCATATATATCAAAAGATGGCCTAGTCGGCCATCACTGGGAAGAGAGGCCCATTGGACTTGCAAACTTTATATGCCCCAGTACAGGGGAACACCAGGGCCAAAAAGGGGGAGTGGGTGGGCAGGGGAGTGGGGGTGGGTGGATATGGGGGACTTTTGGTATAGCATTGGAAATGTAAATGAGTTAAATACCTAATAAAAAATGGGAAAAAAAATAAAAAAATAAAAATAATCAAGTTTTCTGCCTTACTGGTGTATGTAGTAGATAGCACCAGGTGATTTTTCTAGTGATAAACTAATCTCACATGTTCCAGATATATTCCAGTGTTCCAGGATACTACCCCAATTAAAACACACCTTAGTTTCTTGGCTTAGGCCCCTTTAACAGACTAACAAGAAAACACGTGCAGATCTATTTAAACTTTACACAATATAGATGCCTTCAAAGGCAGAGGAACCCATGAAAAAACTGGCAAAGCTATGAGTTTTAAGGTAGATTTGATGACAAAGTAGATAGGAACTAACTTCTTTCCTCAGATCTTTCCCTACATCCTTGTATCTCCAAAAAAAGGTAATTCCTTTCTTCTTGGTAGAGGGAGGACACCCCTCAAATGAGGGTGATATAGGGAAAGATTGGATAAATCCTTGATAGTCTTTATTACTTGCTCCAGAGTATAAAGGGCAAAGGTAAGAGCAAGGCCCTGTTTCTGCTATTTTTTTCAAACACCAAGAGTGTCATAGGTGGCATAGTGTATGTTAGAGTTTATTTAACTGTAGACCTTAGAAAAGATATTCAGTACGATTCTTCACAGATTTACCACATCCTTAATAGTTTACATAACACACCTTAGTTTTCTTGGCTTAGGCCCTTATAACAGCAGGCAGACTAACAAGAAAACATGTGCAAATCTATTTAAACTGTACACAATATAGATACATTCAGAGGCAAAGGAACCCATGAATGCAAGGAGGGGAGGGAAGGAAAGAAAGAAAGGGAAAGGAAAAGGTAGGGACTAGGGGAAAAGTAGGAAGGAGGGAGCTCAGCTACTATAATATTGATACAAGATGAGCTGCCTTTTGTTTGGAGTGAGTACTTGAGCATTGCTGAGAGTTTTAGATTTATTTGTAGGCTTGTTAAGAGGTAGGGATTTCAAAGGGATGAAGTATAAAAGAATTGGAAAGTATGAATGTTCCTCTGTATGTTATAAATATTGCCTTTTAGATTAGAGTAGTCATTTAATTTATGATTGGGTGTCTGAAAAAGTAAAAGAGCAAGGCCCCAGGTTCAACTGTCAGTACTAGGAAAATCTGAACTTTGTTGATTTTTCTTTCTTAATCTTAAAGTTAGAGGGCGGGAAAGTCAGAGAAAATTAACAACAAGAACAAAAAGAAAAATTTGAGAAGCTATTTCAGTTTATGTTAATTGACTTTAAAAAAAAATCCCTAAGTTATTGATAAGTCACAGACAATCAAATAAAAATTAACTTGTTCATAAAACTTTCAATTTTAATACGTTATACATCATAATATTAATTTTCTTTCCATATAGAGTAAACAATTGTTCAAATATATAATTTGTGAAGTTACAAATATTATATTACTTTGTAACTATTTATGCATTCATGGAAAAGAGGCAGGTTTTGAAAATAACACTCTTCCTGAGGAGACATGAGTAGATCAAACATCTACTCACCTCAATTAGGAAACCAACCACAGATCACCGTATGGAAACCACCCAAGTTCACCTTGATGAACAAATGAATTTTATTGGAGTTAACAGGAGTATGAGTGAGGGGCTACTTAGAGGAGTGTATATGTCTCACAGACCACTATTACCACAGCCCACCGCAGGCCAGCCCAGCTCATGAAACCAGGAACACACTGTGCAACTTACAGACATCTTGGTAACTTGGAAAGTAGGGCTATCAGGCATTCAGACCATCTGAGTCCATTCTGAGTGGCTTGGGTGGTCTCTGTCTCTATTTCCTTAGCAGATACCACTTGCATATCAACACACTGTGTTCCCCATTGTGATCTTTCATTGTTTAGTAATGTTTGCTTCTGAAAAAATAATAAAACCAAAAGCCATATAGAAAGTGAGCCACACACAAGAAGTAAGTGACAGAGCTATAAAGTCACACTTGAACTTGAAGAATTTGAATGTTTTTGACCTCAGAAACATCTCATTGTTTTGGTTTTTTGTTTGTTTTCGGGAAATCTAAAGATATTTCTCAAGCAAGCCATACATCACAAGTGGCTTTCTCACCTGTAAAATGTCAAACTGTGTTTCACATTAAATCTTAGAATACCAGAACCAACGCAAGATACAACAGTGTCTTTAGAATAAATTATTCTAGTGGAAATCATGGAGATCATTAAGTTGGTTGAATAAGATAATCTAAAAGTCCCAAATTTCTTGTAACCCAATGTTCAAAAGTGTAAAAGGAGCCTAGGTTAGCACCAGTGAAAGATGGGTTATCTTGCTGAATGCCCAAACCAGAAAAATCAGGTCTCAATCTCCTTACAAATGTGTCCAAGATGTACTACAAAGAAATTCTTCAGTATGGCATAAAGTCATAATTAGAGAGTATAAAGTAAGCAGATTCTTGGCAGATATATTTGTCCACATTGAACTTTCAGGATGTTGTAGTCTAACAGAAGAAAGACCTACTCCTCTCAGGAAATACTGTTGTTATCAGCAAGCTATCTTCCTGACCACCTTCCATGGGCTAATGCTTACAGCCAACCATCAAGAAAATTGGTTGTCTCTTTACTGCAGTAAGAAGAAAGACATCAGCATAGCTGAGCACTATCTTCTTATATCATCAACTGAATAAGCAGAATGAATTATCCATAGTCAAGTCAAAAGGTTCAAATCTATGTCTACTGTAGGGATGGGGCCAGTATCTTCATTCCTTTCATCTCTTTTCTCTTACAGAAACAGGGATAATAGTTTGGACCTGTTTTGAAAGAAAGAATAAAAGAATTAATACTAGGTGCTTAGAACTGTCCTGGCATAGGATAATTATGTCCTAAATATATTTGTATATTAAAATCTAGTAAACATGATTGGGGAGAGGGCCCAGCAGTTAAAAGAACATGTTGTTGTTGTTGTTTTTCAAAGAAATGGAATTCAACTCCCAGCACGCGCATAGTGGTTTACAACCATCTGTAACTTCATTTCCCGGGGCTCTGATGACCTCTTCTGAACTCCACTAGCACCAGGAATGCACATGGTACACATACATACATGAAGGCAAAACATTCCTACACAGAAAATAAAATGAATAAATCTAAAAGTCATTTTAAAAATCTAGCAAACTATAGGCATGTTAGCAAAACACCATAAAAATGAGTTATGAAACAGTTCCAAGATTGTAGTGCCTGGATGGATTTATGAAAACACCATGTTCTTTCCCTTGTACATGCCTTTAAACACTTAAAAAGCAAGGTATTTCACATGGCACTTGGATAGATTGGAAGCATCTTTCTTGAGAGGATAACCAAAAGCCTAAGGGGAAATTCCCTTCTATGTGACTGTACCTGCTAGTTTTGTGTCAGCTTGACACAAGCTAGAGTCATCAGAGAGGAGGAAGCCTCAATTCAGAGAATGTCTCCATAAGATCTGTTTCCTTAATTAGTGATGAGTGGGAGAGAGCACAGTACACTGTGGGTGGGGCAATCCCTGAGCTGGGGGCCCTGTAGTTAATAAGAAAGCAGGCTGAGCAAATCATGGCGAGCAGGTCAATGAGCAGCACCCCTCCATAGTGTCTGCACCAGCTCATGTTTCCAGGTTCCAGCCCTGTCTGAATTCTAGTCGTGACTTCCTGCAGTGATGGACTATGATCTGGAAGTGTAAGCCAAATAAACACTCTCCTCCCCAACTCACTTTGGTCATGGCATTTCATCTCAGTGATAATCACCCAAACTAAGAGAATGACCCAGTGCCTCTGTCTCTGTCTCTCTGTCTCTCTGTGTATCAGTCTCTCTCTGTGTGTCTCTATCTCTCTCTCTGTCTCTCTCTGTCTCTGTCTCTGTCTCTCTCTCTCTGTCTCTCTCTCTCTCTCTCTTTCTGTTTATTCAACAGAGGCATGGCCCGCTCTCCTGAGTGTCAGCACTCCTGAGGTTCATTCTTACCCATGGCACTCACAAGCCTCACCTTAAATAGAAGCATCTATCAGAATCTGAAGACACTTTCACAAAAACACCTGACCAAACATTCCAGCTCATGAACTGTGATTGCTCCTTGCTTAGATAGCAGCCATTGCTCCACTGAACTATACTGTTTACATCATGATGGCAATACGTGGTAATAGCACTGTGTTCTACCCTTCTACATAGTCATCTTAGATAGCATTAATATCAAGGAGAAAATCAGTAACGAAGGAAAGTGGGCCACTTACAGCCATGTGTTTATGTGGGTGGTTTTCCTCTGGCAGTCTAGAACATCTGAAAAGCAGTAGCCATTCTAAAGTGGTTTCCAGGCGACCAGGCAGCCACCATTCTCTGTCTCAGAGGGCAGTGTTTGGTGTCAAATGAGCCCTGAAGATTCTCTGAGTTCCTCTTCATACCAACTGGTAGAGATCTATCAATTCTCTTAACCACATGGAAGGACATGAGACTGTGGCATGGTAAGATATTTATTACCTAAATGTCGAATTAAATTACATCATTCACCCATATACATATTTACATACTTCCCTTTATTTATACATATACAAACCACTATCAAAGGTCAAATCTACAACCTTAAAAGAGTCCCATTTGTAAAATATTTGACGATACAGATTCAAATTTCATTTTTTTAGGTTTAAAGCAGAATTCATCTTCCATGTGGGAAAGGTCCTCGTTCCTTGGCTTTTTAAGTTATTTTGGGGGAAAAAGTTTCTTCTCTCTTGTAGACATTTGTTGAATTGCTTGTAATATTACCTTCCTGTGATGTTATTGATGTATACTAAGTTACATTTAGATAAATACTGGCGTGATGTCATTTCAACTCTGGAGCTGAAACTGCATTTTCAGGAATAACTAAAATCTATATAAGTCCTTCTCTATCAGAGCTGCATCCAGCCAGTTCATTTTCGTAGCCGAATTAACATCAAATATGGAGAAGCACCTTCAGTCTTCAACTCGCTGTAGGAAAAAAAAAACCATAAATTATCAAAGTGGAACAAGGTAGAACCTAGTAAGACAATAACTCTACCATCGTTATCTAGGGTTAGGCCTAGATGAGGTAGGCTTCAACTACCACCATACTGCAAAATCTTATCTTAGAGACAGCCATTAATGTATCTGTCCTGATGAATCCCCCTTGGGATATAGTAGAATCAGACAGCATTTATTATCAACAATTGTATCTAGCTTGAACTGGGCAGGTGTGAAGCTGTGTAGGAGAAGGTTGAGAGTTGGAGCCTTTCAACTCTGTGGAAATATGCAAGCGTCCACATTAATGACACTGTTGGTCTTCCTGTGGGGTTGCCCTTCAGCTCCTTCAATCCTTCCACTAACTCTTCCATAGGGATCCCCAGCCTCAGTCCAGTGGTTGGCTGTGAGTAGCTGCATCTGTTCGTAAAGCAGCTCCCCAACTCTATTTTGAAAATGAAGGACAGACTTTATATCCTTAACATTTGAACTTTTATGTTTACAAAAGAAACAAAAAAAAATGTCTAGTTTTGCTGGGCGTGGTGGTGCATGCCTTTAATCTCAGCACTTGGGAGGCAGAGGCAGGTGAATTTCTGAGTTCGAGGCCAGCCTGGTCTACAGAGTGAGTTCAAGGATAGCCAGGACTACACAGAGAAACTCTGTTTTGAAAACAAAACAAAAATGTCTAGTTTCAATATTTCCATTAGGAAGTTCCTCTTAATTGACTTTTTCCAAGTCATAGAAAGAAAAAAGAAGACGTCATTAACAGTGTCATCTTGAGCTGTTAATTACATGTAGCTAAAAGACAGCACCAATGAAACTGTCTTTCCAGGGTATCTCTCTTTACCAGTCAGATTTTGCAACATTCCATGCAAAATCATGGTAAATCGATACATCACTGTTAATAGGTACACCCAGCACTTCCTCCTCCACCCCACTCTGGCTGGATTTCCCCCGGAGTCAAAGCCGCTTGACTTTGACACGATGCTCATCAAGGTCTAGAAAACAGTTATGCAAGGCAGGAACAAAACTGACCAGCCTCCCTTCTCTGGGAAAGCTGGCTTTCTCTTTCAGTGCCTCTAGGGCTTAATTCTTTCTTCTTTTTAGGAGTTGCAATGCCAGTGACCAACAAGTTGAAAATTCCGCACCTGGAAATCTGAGAGGACTTGATTCAAAATGGCTTCATCTCTACTCTCTAATTATGTACAGCCTTAGCAAACTGAATCATTGTTGCTAAGAGTTTTAAAGAGAGAGAGATGAATCTGTCTGAATTCCTAGACTAATGTTAATCATAGCGAGTCTGATTTTCCACCTCAGCCCTGTGCCCGAGAGTCTCAGAAAATGAGATCCTTTTCCTGTAGGGACCAGAGGGTGGAATTCAAAAGCAGCTAGAACAGGAAGTTTTTAATCACTTTTTAAATGATTCGTGTAATTACAAGCTATGCTTTCTCTTAAATGAACATTTCCTAAAGCTTATGGAAATGAGACTGAAGTCCAGATTCAAATTCTACTTCAGCCAACAACAATAAATACCAGACACAAAGCAATCTGTCTGGTTTGAAGTAGCGTTTTGATTGCTTTCCTTTGGTCATTATCACTGCTTGGAATCATCCATTGGTAGCTGGTAGTTTTTGAAGTTTTATGTCCTAGCAGTACAGAAAATAAAAAGAAACAGAACGACCTGGTCCTTTCCTGGGAATACTTACAATCCATTTGGCTGAGAGCTAATGAAAACTCTAGAAACGGCTAACAACTCATGATTAAAACATCCATTAATGGCACAAAGAAGAGAACAGCTGAGGAGGAAGGAGAATAGAGAAAGTTCTGAAGTTAAGTTTGAGCTTGGCTTAAGGCAGAGAAGGGGGAGAAGATATGCATTTATTTATTCAGTATCAATTTATCCAGCCTCAAGTACTCAGTAGTGGATAATAACAGGCAATGCTGAACAGTATTTGGGTGATAGATGGTGTGGTGGTTAATCTTCATCATCAACCTGGTGGGTTTAGAAGAACTGAGGAGACACACCTCTGAGGAGGTCTTTAAGGGAGTGTGTGGCTAGAATTTAAGGTGGAAGATGGGACTAAAAAGGGAGAAACTGTTACCTTGTGGAGACGGCCTTAGATACCAAGGTCCTAGGTGTTTCAGTCCAATGTGCCACCCTGGTTTTGAGTTCTTTATTCTAAAATTGGAAACCATAAGGACAGAGATCAGACAGCAAATCCACAAATTGCCTCAGTCCACAAAGCTCATGCTCTGCTGTCCCTCCCCCCCCCCCCCCAGCCTCCTGCCTACAGATAGAGGATACTTGCTATAATTATTCCATTAAAACCAAGGCAAACAATATGTTAATGCACCCTGAAAATTACACAATGTTCCAAGGGGTTAAAATATAGTACTCTGAAATTCAACCATTGAACTATTTGAGCTTATAAAGATTCCTTTTCATAGGCAAATGAAAATAATCTCAGTGGTACACATGATATTGGTTAGATAATTTTCCTTCTGATGCAAGCTCTTGATTAAAAACCCTATAAAAATAGAGGCACAATATCTTCGTAATAGTTCATGGTGTCTGCATGTTCAACTTTCTTGATGTCTATACTCCTGGTAAAGCTATCAGTGTTGCTTTTCTTACATAAGTTACTATAAGAAACAGAAACATATGGTCAACGGTACATATTGATTCCGAGAAGCCATAGCTTTAAGAAAGCGGACATCAAAAGGCAAAGTTTTGAGGAACAGACATCAATTTTGATAGAAGTTAGAAAATTAATGAATGCCTAGGATATGAGACCTTTGTCAGGTATTTTATATACATTATTCCCCTTCATATGATTGACTTGGCTCTAGACAATGTATTATTTATTAAACGATTCTTTATAATATATAATATAGATTATATAAAGTTAATACACATGTTAATACACATTTTTTTAACAGAATAAGACTAAATAAACTCAAGTTGACAAAGTAGCTGCTTTGGGTAAACCCCAGGTAGTGCATGCAGCCCTCACACCCAGCTGTGGCCTGTCGGCAGGCTATTTAACACAACAGCGCATTTTCTTTTCCCTGTAAGACATTATTTTTCACTGCGACCACCAAATTTAGCTCAGCCTCCTCATTTTCCAAGTAAATAAGCAATGATTGCAAAAGGTACAGATATTTAAGAGTATCTAAAGGGAGTCCAGGTATAATAAAAATGTAACTGAAAAAAAAATCAACAGTCAACTGAACTAGCCATTGAGCCTCATACCCAACCCACCCCAGTAATACAGTATCTGTCACATGTACATCACTAATCCTATACCAGGGGGTGTGAAGAAGCCAATGACAGCATCGGAAATTTCTCTTTCAATTTGTAGGATGCATATTATCATTGAAGTGATAAAATAAATCAAAAACAACTTAAGAGATGTCATAAAGCAATTAGTAACTGATGATTACAGAAAAGATGTAAACTAAACCAGAGTGAATGGAATAATTTATGGTGTTTTCATACACATAGAGACTGAACCTGGACCTTGAAGGCAAAGGGGAATTGGTGAAGTAGAACAGGGAAAAACCACATGGCTGTTGTTCCTACCGTGCAAGCCCAGGGTCAACAATATCACCTGGGAACTTGTGAGCTCTACATAGTCTCCATCCCTGAGGACACGTAGAATCAGAACCCAAGTGTCTACAGATGAGTATAATAAAAAAAACAGCTAGCCCATTAAGGGTGGGTCGATTTTGAGAAGTAGTGAGTTAAGGTCCAGCTATGTATCAGAAGATGGCCTAGTCGGCCATCAGTGGGAAGAGAGGCCCATTGGTCTTGCAAACTTTATATGCCTCAGTACAGGGGAACGCCAGGGCCAAGAAGTGGGAGTGGGTGGGTAGGGGAATGGGGGGGGAGGGTATGAGGGACTTTTGGGATAGCATTGGGAATGTTAATGAAGAAAATACCTAATAATAATAATAATAATAATAATAATAATAATAATAATGGGCTAACTAGAATTTAAAAAAAGCATTTTGAGGAGAGCTTTAAGATGGATGAAGGGGACAGCGTCACTAGACACTATTTCATTGCCGTATCTCAAGTGTTAAGCATGTACATCTCATCTTGAAAATATACTTCCGCTATGACAAAATGATAATGAACATGACCTTCCTACTAGGAGACCCATGTAATGTATGCACACATGAATGCAGGCTCATACCATAGGTCAAGTATGAGACTGAGAAAAGTGATAGTTTTCAGTATCTCACACACAACTAAGCAGTTGAAAACACAGTCGTACACTGACAGCCTTCATTGGAATAAAAATGTACTCTGATTAGACAATTATGTGGAAGCTGTTTGGATATTCCCCCCAAACAAATCCTTACTTACTCAAGTTGGGTCCCAAACACAAGCAAGAGACATGGACTGTCGAGCTTCAACATGAATGCTGAATTCTTCATCCAATCTTAGCCTCCATTCCTAATCTTTTTCTAATTTTTCCCTTAAGACAGCCATGTGCCTAAGTCTTCATTACATCACACACATTACAACCCTACACACCACTGGCCAGACTATGTCTACTGTTATCATGACTCTATCCTATAGCAGTTCATTGGCAACGGTATTCTGGTAAAGCACTTTGGACACTTAATTTTTTACTCACATTTTGTATGAATTATATTTTAAGGGTAACAATGATTTCCTAAAGTAATATAATCTTTAATATTTAGAAGAGGCAGTGATTTCTGAAGACATCATTCCCCATGAGTGGATCATTGGGAGTTAGAAATGCAGGGAATCGAATGGAATGTTGAAACTATAAATTAAGCTGATGAAAGACATGGAGCAGTGGAAAGAAAGACATTTATTTGGCTTGTGTTTAGCACAATTTTTTTCTGATATTTCAAAGAGTTTTAAAAGGCCTAACAGAATATTTTTAAAGTAGAGTTTAGGAGTCAATCTTATCCCCCAGTTAGAGGAAAGGAACAAACATGAAGATGAAATGAAATGAAAACTATGAGGGAATACGTCGATGACTTCAATACTAAGAGTAAAATCAAAAGCACTCAATATAGTAACTTTGATAACGGCAAAGACAAATGCATTATTATGTAACTTTAACATAACTTCATATCTCTTGTTCTTCTTAGATATATTTATTTTTTATTTTATGTCTGTGAGTGCTTTACTTGTATGCACATCTAATGTCTGTGCCAAGCATTCACACCTGGTATTCTCCAAGGGTGGAGGAAGTCATTTGCTTCCCAGGAACTGGAGCTATGGACAGTTGTGAGATACAATGTGGTTACTGAGAATCGGATCCCAGGCTTCTGCTTCTGTAAGAGTAACAAGACCTCTTAACTACTGAATTGTTTTTCCCGTCCTAACTATTCACTTCTAATCAGTAAATGCAAGTGTTTATATGGATGCTACACATATTAATATGCATGTACCTACACATACACTTATCTGACCACCTAAGTAGATACTAGAGTAGTATCTACTACTAGTACTAGTGACCTGCAGTTTGCTGAGTGCTGTGGCTTGGATGAGAACGGCTCCCATAGGCTAATATTTGAGTGTTTGGTTTCTAGTTGACTATTTAGGAAGATGGAATGTGTGGCCTTTTTGGAAGACCTGTGTCACTGGAGATGGATTTAAAGGTTTCAAAAACTCATTCCAGGTCAAGTCTTGCTCTGTCTTCTGCCTGCAATTGAGGATGTAAGCTCTCAAGTACTTTTCTACCATGCATCCTGTCTTCTACCACAATCCCCACCATGATGAACATAGACCAATTATTTAAGCAGCCTCCAATTAAATGCTTTCTCTTTAAAGTTAGTCATGGTGTCTCTTCACAATAGAACAGTAATGAAGACACTGAGTATCTTTTAAAAATTTTCCTATTTTCTCTGAATTTCATTCACCACTTTAAAAATATATGAAAGGAAGGAAGGAAGGAAGGAAGGAAGGAAGGAAGGAAGGAAGGAAGGAAGGAAGGAAGGAAAGAAGGAAGGAAGGGGGGAAAAGACTTTCTCCTGGAGTACCTTTGATAATTAAACATGCGCAAAGTCCTGAGTTCCACCCTAAGCATCTTATAATCTTTAGACAGACAGATGATCTCAACCAACACTCAGGGGGCAGGGTGTGGTGGCAGAAATATCCAAAATTAAAGGTCAGCCTTGGTTGTGTAGTAAGCCCCAGGTCATGTGTGTGTGTGTGTATAGGCACACACCATACTCACACACACACACACACACACACACACACACACACACACACACACACACAATGTTTGTGCTTTTATAGCTTTTATAGCTCCCAGGGAATGATTATAGTGCTGACAAGGAAAAAAATTATCTACTAAAGAAAATAAAAGTTCAGAACATAAAGACCAGGGTTCAGCTATACTCAGAGAATCTAAGAAAACACTGAAGGCTATCATCACTGTGAAGTGTCTGAAGCAGATGGAATCTTACTGTGAAAAGCCAGGAAGGGTTTTACAGGAGAGAAAATGACTGCTTAGGAACAAAACCTTGTCTCTCACAGGAAATTAAAATACACTGTTTCTGCTTTTTTTTTTTTAATTTTGTTTTGATTTTAAAGTCCTTATAATAATATTTAATTTAAAATGGCTGTCCATGATGAACTGTTGAGTCAACACTAACGAAAGTGGAATTTAGTACAATTGTAAAATTATTTTAAGTTTTTAAAAATCATTTTTTGATATAGCTTCCACGTGGCAACCCCTTGATTTTGCAGTTGCAGAGAATCTTCTACTGTGAAGGAAATCCAGCTCACACCACTTGTCCAACCAACTCCCAGGAAAAGCATGTCAGTTTACACTGAGATGGAGGAACGCTGAAAAGCATAACAGTATCAGACTTTGGGATGTAATTAAGCCTGGAGGCAAATCCAGGATCGGTGCGGATGAAGGAGTCACAGATCAGGAAGAAGGATGGGAAAAGGAGCCAAAAAACCTTACCCTCGGGTTAGAGAGTCTACACAAGAGAAGCCTTGACCAAGCCTTAGCCCAAGTATGGTCCTGTCTTGCCAATACAGTGTCTATCCAGGGACAATGCGGATGAACCTTTAACATTTATTTACTGTCTAAATCTAATAAAAACAAGGTAATGTTTATTCAATAATAAATTAGTCATAATGTAATAGTGAAAGTGAGCTATAATTTCTCATGCATAGCATATTCAGATACACTGATAAAGACACGGAAGACTCATGTGTAAACACCAGGGTACATGTACTTACCTAGAGACACAGTCAGAGGCAATATGACACACAAGAACATTCAAAGTCAAATAGGCACAAAACCGTGCATAAGCATATACATAGGTGGTAGTTTATCATTTACACACTGGCACACATCTACACATACATGCCCAGGCATGTACCAACACAGAAATATACAGCGCAGACTCTCTTCTTACCTGGGCTTCAAGCACAGTGACCTTTTCTTTCAAATTTTCAATTTTTGTATCTTGCTCCTTTAAAGTATTTTTTAGTCCTTCCATCTAGAAATTGGGAAGAACAATTTGAAAAACCCTGTCAGACCATGGGGGGATAGTTAACATAAGTCAAGAATTTCCGTGGTCAAATGATGTTCCTCAAACAGAAAGACACAATCCCACAGCATGAGCAGACCCAGCAGGCCACTTTAAGATAGCAAGCCAAATTGCCACCCAGGGAGGAAATGATCAGAGGTACTACTCTCCCTTCTCATTTATAGGAGAAAGATGCCTACAGAAAAAGCCAGCAGGTTCAGAGATGGAGGAAGGCTGAAGCAGGTAGCAGGTATCTCACACTGTGGGAGAACTTGCTGAGGAAAAGGGTTCCGCTCTGAAATAGCTGGATTCACTGTTTATGGGGATGTGAGTATGAAACTGTCAAGTCTTGTCAGACCTGAAAGCCTAGCTACCCAGAGAGCTGAAGCAGGAAGATTCCAAACCATGGCTAGCCTGGACTGCAAAGCAATTCCTAGACTACTGTGGTCAATTAAAGAAGACTGTATCTCAAGAATACAAGTAAAATGGGGCTGTGGCTATGGCTCGGTGCTGGAGCACTTAGCTAGCATACTCAAGGCATAGTCAATCAAAATTACTGAAAAAATAAAAATAAAAATAAAAATCACACACACACTCCAAAAAGTCTGATTGCTTAAGAAAGGTTTGAATCCCCTACAGTCCTCCATATAATAGTGAACAACATCTGACTCAGAACACGTCTGCTTGTACAACTAAGACATCTAAAAAGCAGTTAAGACCACTTTCTCAAACTCTCTTCCTATAGAAGCTGAAAGGAGTTGACATTCTAGACAAGAGGAGCCCGGAGCCAGGTTGCCTGAGAAATCAAAAGGGTACATCAGTGAGAAGGCAAGCCATGGAGCCTAGCGTGCCAAGCGGTCCAGCTTTGGTCTTTTGCACTGTAAACCTTCGATCTATCTGAGAAATGTGCTTGTTGGTCTGACCTCCTGGATGATGCTGCGAAGGTTCTGGTGCTGGGAGTGGATCACGAACTGCAAATGGGAGATCTGCTCCTGGAGGATGGAAATCTCCGTTTGAAGATCCTGGCAACTGGAAATGCACACAAAGGTGGGGGGTGAAGGATTATTTTTGCTACCCCAGCCCTCCCCTACTTCTGTTGAGCCTTGTGTGGCTAAGATCCCAGGGATCCACATACCACACACACACACACACACACACACACACACACACACACAAACATGGAAAAGGTCTGTTCTCTGTTTGCCTATGACCATGAGTGAGATAAGTATTGAGGTCACAAACTGCTTCTGGATGAGGAAAGAGACCATTGGCTAAAAGTGCTTGCCATGTAAGTTTGAGGACCTGAGTTTGGAGTCCCTGGACCAGTGTACAACTGAATGTAGTAGTTAGCCTCTGTTTCTGTAACCGGGTCCTTTAACGGGTCCAGTCCATAGCAGAAATGCAAACCCTGGTCTTTGTCTTAGAAAGAGGCAGCGGGAATTAACCAATTACATATACATCAATGTGTTTTTCCTTTCCATGTTCATGGCAAGGAGTTGGGAGTGAAAATAGGCTGGATATGGATTCTCCGTAGAAACATTTATACTCGTCTGATTGGAACAGAGCAGACTGTAAACTCTCAGCCAGCTCATCGTTCCTGAAGTTCATGTTCAAGGGACGGCTACCGATGCATTGGTTCACATCAACATCAGATTTGAGTTCTCTCTGGGATTCAGCAAGCAAGTTTGTTACCAGGGCAAAGGAACCTTGATAGGACACTTCATGATCACACCAAGGACCATGGACTCTTGGATCTTCAGACAGTCCGAACTGAAAATGAAAGAAGCCCCAAACTAGACAGTCTGCAATTCTTGGGATTCGGGAAGGCTGGGGACAGGCAAACAGGTCAGCTGACATCTCAGGGGGATGGATACACAGACTCTGGAGAGGGAGAACTGTTGAAGAGATTTGGAGGGTGGGAGGGTGTAGAGCCTCAACAGAGAACATTCTAAACTCAGTGCAGGGTATGAGGAAGTTGCAGGCTGCAGAAGGCTATGGAAGTTGACGCTAAAACATAAAAGATCCTCCAGTGAAGGCAAAATAGAGAAGAAAAAGAGAGACAGTGGTGTGCTTAGTGGTCTGATTTGCATCTCCGAAAAGTAAAGAGCAAGGACTCTGGGTGCTCTATTGAGACATAGGGCTTTAACTGCACGTGTGCAGGTTAGGGGTTTGTAAACTCGACCCAAGCTGAAGTGATTTGTGCAGAATGAGGCAAACCTGAGAAAGTGTATCCATCAGACTGGCCCGTGGGCAAGCCTGGAGGCGGTTTTCTCGATTAATAAAAATCTAAGCAGGTTGTCCTGAGTTCCAGGAGAAAGCAGGCTGGGTAAGTCATGAAAACCAAGCCAGTAAGCAGCTCGTCTGCATGGCGTCTCCTTCATTGCCATACTGGGGAATAAGAAAACTAGAATCTGAGGTCATTAGACGTTTTCAGAGATGAAAGAAAGGGTAACCAAAGCCCTCTGTGGCAACATGCAAGGCTCTGCTCTTTCTGGGAACACTGAAAGCAAATTGAAACAACCCCTTCTGAGGAGCTGGGCACTTGGGAGCTCAGAGGCTCTCCTTGAGAAGTACATGCAAACATGGCTGTGCTGTAAGTAAGCTGCAAAGTGCTTTACCTGAGATGACAGCAACAACAGGAAGTCAATTTCAGTGTTAAGAAAATCTAAGAGCCCACACGTGGGACTAGCCAAGGTCCTCTGGGTACATGTTATCATTGTGTAGCCTGGTCTTCTTGCGAGACTCCTGACAGGAGAAGCAGGGGCTGTCTCTGATTCTTTTGCTGTTGGAACCCTTTTCCTCCTACGGGGTTGCCTTGTCCAGCCTTAAACCGAGAGGATGTGCCTAGTCTTACAGAAACTTGATATGTCATGTTTAGTTGATATCCATGGGAGACTTGCCCTTTTCTGATGAGAAACAGAAGGGTGGATAGGGACAGGCAGAAGGAAGGTTGCGTGGAGGGGGTGGTGTGGACTGCAAGGAAGGAGAGAAGAGAAACCGCTGTTGGGATGTAAAATAATAATGATGATAATAATAATAATTAATAACTTTTGTCTTTTCCTTATGTCTGTCTAACCACAGACTAAGAGAAATTTCTTATTTGTGGCTCATTAAGCAAGCTTTGATTGCTTCAGTTTCAGAGTCCAATTTATACTGATTTCCCTTTTGCTGTCACCTAGCAAAGTGAGCAATGAGCCTTAACACAACTTAGAAACAGTAAAAAGGGGCTGGAAAGCTGGCTCCACGGCTAAGAGCACTGACTGCCTCTCCTGAAGGTCCTGAGTTCAAATCCTACAACCACATGGGGGCTCACAACCACCCTGTAATGAGATTTGATGCCCTCTTCCGGCACATCTGAAGACATCTACAGTGTACTTATGAATAATAATAAATAAATCTTTAAAAGAAAAGAAACAGTAAGAAGGAACAAAAGCGTTCGTGATGTCTACAGCCTGAGAACTGAGTAAGACTGGATGTTCAGTTACCTTTCTAGAAACAAAGCACTCATTTCCACCCCAGGAAACTTCTAAAACTTCCTCAGAAATATTTTGAGAATTTCATACAGATTGCTCGCACTCAGCAGAACTAATAGAAAAAAAAATAAGTTTGCTTAAAAGAAACAAAGTCTTTTTAAAAATATTAAAGAAAATCATCAAATTCAGACTACCTGGACTCTTATAGGAAGGAACGTTGCATAAGCCCAGAGTTTTACCTGGAAAAGATCTTTACATTTAAGGTCGAAAAGGGTGTGTGTGTGTGAGAGAGAGGGGGAGAGGAGAAGAAGAAGAAGAAGAAGAAGAAGAAGAAGAAGAAGAAGAAGAAGAAGAAGAAGAAGAAGAAGAAGAAGAGGAGGAGGAGGAGGAGGAAGAAGAGGAGGAGGAGGAGGAGGAGGTGGAGGAGGTGGAGGAGGTGGAGGAGGAGGAGGAAGGGTGGAGAAGGGGGAAGGTGGAAGAAGGGGGAAGGGGGAAGAAGAAGGGAAAGAAGGGGAAGGGGAGGGGGAAGAAGAAGAAGAAGAAGAAGAAGAAGAAGAAGAAGAAGAAGAAGAAGAAGAAGAAGAAGAACCAAAGCTCAACGGTGACTATCTGCAAGTGATGGCTAAGCTGCCCTGTCCATATGTCCTTCTTTACCAAGACAGACAGCGGTACATTATCACTCCTCTGCTCTTGGATTCCATGTTTATTCATAGGAAAGAGGAAAATAACAACAGAATACTATGATAGCATATTTCAAATATGTGTGTCCAATTTAAAGCTCAGTCTCTTTCTGGCAATTTGTCATAAGTGGTCAAAAATGCAATTACCATCCAGAAAGAAAGCAGAAGTGTGAAGAAAGATGAGAAAATAGAGATAAAATAAGAAAGGAAGAAGGAAAGGGGGGAAGTAAAAAAAATAAAGGAATAAGGATATCCATGACTGTATAGCAATATAAATAAAGGATAATGAAAATTTGTCCCTTGGAGACTCATAGTAGTGCCTGATAGCCCAGTGATTGAAGTTCTAGAAGGTCAAAGATGTCAACATAGACTGTGTGGTATCTTAGCATCAGAACATAGCATGATTATAGTAAGCTTAGAGTCAAAAGGGAAATGAAAAAAAAAAAAAAGACTCAGGAAATGTGGTACGAATCAGGACCTACCATCACAGAGGACTCCCTAAGAACACCTGAGAAGGACAGCTACTGTGGTGACCTTACTCCCTCCCCGTGAGTAAGGACTGAGACAGATCCGGTTGAAATGCTTGAATTTGGACAAGCCAGCCCAACAAACCCAGGCTGCTTTCCATAGTATTTCTTTTACTTTCTATGGAAATATGAAGGGTGCCAGTCTCTCATAGGTTCACTTGATGACTGGCTAGTGTGACGAGGATAGCCACTCACAGAGACGAACGTTCAGAGGATAAAGATACCTCCAAGCATCATTGAGCAAATGGAGAAGTGAACAAATCACTCGTCAGAAGAATGAACTCTGCAAGTGGCTCTCCAGGAATCTCCTGTCCTCTGGCCCGAGTGTCTGTTAATATTAGGAGTTTGCCGTCCTATCCCCCTGCATTCACCCTATTTCCTCAACTCCCTTTGGGTCAGTAGTTTTCAACGTGTGGGTCACGACCCCTCTGGGGTTCGCATATCAGAGATCCTGCATCTCAGACATTTACATGACGATTCACAACAGTATCAAAATTAGAGTCATGAAGTAGCAAGGAAGTGATTTTATGGTTTGGAGTCACCACAAAACAAGGAACTGTCTTAAAGGGTCATAGCAATAGGAAGGTAGAGAGGCAGAGTTCTAGGCTCATAAATCCATTGTGCCTGCAGCCCAGCCCAGCCACAAACAGGAAAGCTATCAGAAGCTGCTCTTAGACTTTCAAACCTTTTTGGATTTGCAGCGTTGGATTTAAGCTGGAACAGTTTGCTTTCTAAACGCAATTTTTTCTCTAAGAGCGTTTTCTTTTCCTAGGAGAAAAAAAAAAGATGCAGTTTTTGTGTGTGCACGCATTCACACACTGTTTATAATATATGTGTTTTATGATGCTAGAAATATGGCCTGTGCTTCAGAGCTCATCATAGTAACCATGTGCCACCAAGGAGCCTGGTCAGGCAATGTCCTTTGTGTTTCATAAGTAGATCAGTGCTGTGTTGTTAGTATGTTTAACATGGGCAGGGGTCTACATGGGGTTAATCCTAGCACTGTGGAGGTAGAGACAGGAGCATCAGGACCAGCTACCAATACATAGTAAGTTCAAGGTCAGTCTGAGATGCATGAGAGCCTGTCTCAAAATAAACAAAAAATCTCCCCATAACTTATTCATTTAGCTGAAAGAGCGAGCTTGCTCCTTCTCCAGCCCACTGCCAAAGTGGAGCCGTGGTAGTGTAACTTTGCCCACCCACCTTCCCCATGCCACCTGGAGTACAAAGCCTGCCTGGCCTCTCCTGATGTGAATTCCCATACCTCCCCACCTGCCTCTTTGCCACATTAGGAGAATTGTTGCTACCCAAGGACACCACTGCATGCCTTTGATGCTTCCACCTGCTCTCAGAGCATCTGTCCCTGTGTAGTAAAACGGTAAATGTACGCCCAATGAGGGCTGGAGGCCACACATGTCAAAACTACTTCCTAATGAGGATCCGGGAGAAACTATAAGACCGAGAAAAGATGCCGTGATTTATTTATCAAACCAAACTGTTCGCCCCGAGGGAGAAGTGACAAAGTCCATGAAAGGCCCAGTGTGGGTAACCAGAGTTTGAGTTGCCAAGTTGGGGGAACCAGGAATGGCGGCAAGAGGCAAAAATTGGTACTGGCAGCATGGGCAAAGTTTCAGAACATGTGCGATGCTGTTTAAAATCACTGCCCGCCACAGCGTGGAAATGAAGATCCCATAAAGCAATGCTCTCTCACGGAAACCAGAAAGCCCCTGCTACCCACAGGTCTGGTTTTGGAGCTTTGGCCAAGGTTTTAACCTCCCTCGATTTTATCACTGTTAAGAAACTTTAACCAAAACTTGAAAATTAATCTGCATGCCTGCCTTGGGATCCAGGCACACAGAAGCAGAGGTAGTATTGAGTCCATCCTGGCTCACAGTCCCACTATAATAAGGGCTGGAAGCACATTCATTGTGATCTGTCTCACAGAGCTTTCTAGCATAACAAGCAGGACAGATACAGCGTGCTCAGGGTCTTTATGGCAGGAGCCTCCGTGCTGGCAGGGGTTCCCTCCACAGGAATCAGTGGCAGTTTCACAGGTAGCCCCTGTACCCATGAGGACATTGGCACAGGAAGCTCCTTTCCCCTGGGGTATTCACTCAAGTGGCAATTCCTTGGCAGAGGCCAGAGAAGCAAGGGTCTTTTAGATCTTCACAGTCCTTGTCCAAATTATTGGCTATGTCTAAGCAATAATGACTGTCTTGTGGAAAACCCTTGTGCACAGAATTGTTTGGGCAAAAATTTAAGAGATACCTGCTATTGTTTTTATTGCAAAATGAATCCTGGCATCTCAAGTCACTGTAAGACTACATACATCCTCTCCCTCTGATGCCAATCAAGACAGCCCAGTTAGGAGAGCAGGATCCATAGGCAGGCAACAGAGTCAGGGTGTCTTAGTCAGGGTTTCTATTCCTGCACAAACATCATGACCAAGAAGTAAGTTGGGGAGGAAAGGGTTTATTCAGTTTACACCTTCCACATTGCTGTTCATCACCAAAGGAAGTCAGGACTGGAACTCAAGCAGGTCAGGAAGCAGGAGCTGATGCAAAGGCCATGGAGGGATGTTCTTTACTGGCTTGCTTCCCCTGATTTGCTCAGCCTGCTTTCTTATAGAACCCAAGACTACCAGCCCAGGTATGGCACCACCCACAAGGGGCTCTCCCACCCTTGATCACTAATTGAGAAAATGCCCCCACAGCTGGATCTCATGGAGGCACCTCCCCAACTGAAGCTCCTTTCTCTGTGATAACTCCAGCCTGTGCCAAGTTGACACACAAAACCAGCCAGTACACAGGGTAAGACCCTGCTCCAGTGGTTGGGGGGTTGTGCAATGAAGACTATGCTGCACATCTGCTACATGTGCAGGGGCCTAGGTCCAGCCCTTGTATGCTCTTGTTATTTAAGAAGTGAATGAATATGTTTCTGATCCCTGCACAAACGAAGCTGCATGCCTCAATGAGACAGGCAGGTAAATGTATGTCCATCCTCAAGAGTATTTTGGTGTGAACTATGAGTTGGAAATTGATGGGTGTGGATCTCAGCCATGTCTACATGGTGCCACAGGTTAGGATGCTCTTGGGGCTAACTTTTGTGATTGTTCTCATGGATTCCTTGGAGACCACTGTGAACTCAGCTTGGATGAACACTCCAGTCAGTCATGTCTCCATGGAGCTCTATGTGTGGATGAAGGGACAACTACTAGCACGGCTGCACAGGTAGTGGATTCACAGGGACACACTGTGACACTTTGATGCCTCATCCTTTGGTCAAAGTCCTGTCACAATGATACAACATGTGAAGGCACTGCTGATAGCTATATTTGTCACTGCTGCACTGGATACAAAAGTGCCCTGTGTGAGAGGAACATTAATGAATGCAGTAGCAACCCCTGCCGATTTGAGGGGTGGGGGATATGCCAAGTTCTTCTCAGAGGATCAAGAGACACATGGCAGGCTGGCCATCTTCCTTCAACTACTGTGGAGCCTCAGGCTGTGTTTGTATCTGTCAGCCTGGATTCACAGACAGGATAACTGTCCTCTCTGAGAGGCTCCACCAAGCAGCTAACTGAAACAAATGCAGAGACCCACAGCCAAACATTAGGGAGCTTGGGCAGTCTTGTGTAAGAGTTGGGGGAAAGATTGAGGAACCTGGAGGGAATAAAAACTCCACAAGAAGACCATCAACGTCAACTAACCTGTATATTTGGGGGTTCCCAGAGACTGAACCACCAGCCAAAGAGCATACAAGGGCTGGACCTAGCCCTTGACACCCTTACACATATGTACTACATGTACAGCTTGGTCTTTGGGTGGGTGCCCCAACAACTGGAATGGGGTCTTACCCTGATTCTGTTGCCTGCATTGTGGATCCTGTTCCCCTAACTTGTCTTGTTCAGTCTCAATGGAAGATGGTATGCCTAGTGCTGCAGTTACTTAAGGTACCAGGTTGGGTTGGTACCCAGGAGGGACCTCCTCCTCCTTCTCAGAGATGAAGAGGAGGTGGGAGGGAGAGGGGCTTGTGAAGGACAGCTAAGAAGAGGAAGACCGCAACTGAGATGTAAAGTTAATTAATTAATTAATTAATTAATGGAAAAAAGTAATCTACAGCATGAATCTTAATGGCATGCTGGGCCATTGTTCAATAATAATGGGATGTAACCATTCTCTTAGATTTTATTTATTTATTGTGTGTGCACACATGTGCCACAGCACCTGTTTGGCAGTCAGGGGACAGATCATGGCACTGAGTTCTCTTCTTCCACCATACATGTCTTAGGAATCTAATTCCGCTTGACAAATTCCATGTTTCATTATATTGTTTATAAACTAGAACCCGAATTCTTTGAAGTCATGTGCTAATTCTAGACTTTTCTTCTGTTTTGTTTTTGAGACAAGCTCTGTTGCAGTGCAGACTAGCCCTCAACTCACTATGTAGTCAAAACTACCCTTCAACTCATGATACCCTTGCCTAAGTGTGGTCTTACACATCATATTTGATTTATAGATTTTTATTGGGTAGAAAAGATGATCCAAACAGTTGTAGTCTCATTGTTTTAAAGAATATTAATTAAATATACCCAGACTAGCAACACAACATTGAATTCTATCCACCTCTGTGTCCACAACACACATGCATATAAATAACTTATTTAAACAAATTTTATTATACTGGTTCCAAAATTAGAAATGAATTAAATAAAAATGTATTCATTCTCTAATTATATGAGCCATGTTTTGAACTATATGAATATCCCTAAAATGCAGTTAGGATAGAATAAGTGGAGATAAAATGTGTGAGATGAGAAACTTACTCACTTTCCTGACAGATATGTGGATTTCGATATAGAGTAATTTAAAGATACTAATTACTTCCTATCCTGTGTGAGTTGTTATTTTTAATTATGCTAACTTATTTACATTATTTTCTTAGAGCATCTTTCCTCATAGAAGTTACTCTATATTAACCATTTCCATGTTAGCCCTAAGTGTCTTCAAATAATTTCTGAGAAATGTCAGCTATATCATGAGGTTGATGTTGACCCCTGAAACACTGCCACAGACCATATATTATAAACTCATAGGATGCAGAGAAACGTACATCAGAAACATTCCTCCCAGTGGACTTTCTCCTGGTTAATGAATGCTCACCACCAGGGCCAGAGACTGGGTAACTAACAAGAATGTGTTCTGTCCTAGCCAGGGCTCTTGTACATGCAACGGGCTCTTCATGAACTCCTCATGACATAGAATCACACTTGCCTCGCACACACTTGGCAGTACCTCCCTCATACACCTAACACATCACCGTGAGCACCTGGTTTACCTCTGAGAGCTCAGGATTCCCCTTCGGTGTTGATCAGCGTGGACTGACACTGATTTAGGACTTTGTAAATGTTAACATTTACAACCTTGACAACGCAGAATATAGTCTTGTAAAAAAAATAATTGCATTTATTGTATTTATTGTGTATGTACCCGTGTGCCCCTACATGTATGTGGAGGTCAGGGGACAGTGTGTGGGAATGAGTTATCTCCATCCATTATACACATCTTAGGGATCTAACTCAGGGTGACAGGCTTAGAGGCAGACACGTTTATGGGCTAAGCCATCTCAATGGCCACAGAACTTATAATTTATCGCACCTCAGAAAACAGGCTATAAAAGGGAGTGTTACGAAGTGGAAATGGGAGGTTGTGGAATGGTTTCTTGTTTGTTCCGTTCGCATTGGTAGACCAATGTTAAGGAAGTAGGTGGTCTCTGAAGTGCCTTTGAGCCCTTAGATCCTCGTGGAGGCAAATCAATGACACCAGACAACAAATGTGAACCAACAGAATCGCGCGGCTAGCAAAAGGAACATATGTCACGCAAAAAAAAAATGCTCTTACAGGGCGTTTCTGCTCGCTTCTTGCTGTATGTTTGGAATTCATTCTCGCCGCATTCCTGATTAAACTGGGACAGATGGTGGAGGTTTTAAGTAATGTGTTCATTACCAGACCGCACAGCACTAATGGCTATTTGCTGGAGCGAGGCCTTGCTCAAGCGAGTAGCAAATGAATCCTTCCCAGGGGCAGCCACTGCTAGGGCAGCATCTATCAGGCATTGTGAGGCTGTGTGTGGGGCCACTGCTAGGGCAGTGTCCATCAGGTGTTCTGAGCATGTGTGCTTCTCACCTTCACTTCTGCTTCGAAGTTGCATCTGTCCCCAGTAAGACAGAGGCTCAGTATACTCTCTATCATTCCAGTATTCATCCCCCACCCAAAAGACTTGCACAGAACATGTCTTCTCATTATCTCCTGTGCCCAGGAAGGTGACTCCAAGCTTTGCTGTGATGGGATAACATAGAGGCTAAATGTGTTTTAAAAGTCTTGCAATGAACATAGTGGAACATGTGTCCTTTTTACCGGTTGGAACATCTTCTGGATATATGCCCAGGAGAAGTATTGTGGGATCCTCCGGTAGTACTATGTCCAATTTTCTGAGGAGCCGCCAGACACTTTGCCCCTTCTTAGAATTGGAAACAAAACACCCATGGAAGGAGTTACAGAGACAAAGTTTGGAGCTGAGACGAAAGGATGGACCATCTAGAGACTACCATACCCGGGGATCCATCCCATAATCAGCCTCCAAACGCTGACACCATTGCATACACAAGCAAGATTTTGCTGAAAGGACCCAGATATAGCTGTCTCTTGTGAGACTATGCCGGGGCCTAGCAAACACAGAAGTAGATGCTCACAGTTAGCTATTGGATGGATCACAGGGCCCCCAATGGAGGAGCTAGAGAAAGTATCCAAGGAGCTAAACGGGTCTGTAACCCTATAGGTGGAACAACAATATGAACTAACCAGTACCCCCCGGAGCTCGTGCCTCTAGCTGCATATGTATCAGAAGATGGCCTAGTTGGCCATCATTGGAAAGAGAGGCCCATTGGTCTTGCAAACTTTATCTGCTTCAGTACAGGGAAATGCCAGGGCCAAGAAGTGGGAGTGGGTGGATAAGGGAGTGGAGGGGAGGGTATGGGGGACTTTTGGGATAGCATTGGAAATGTAAATGAAGAAAATACTTAATAAGAAAATAATATTTAAAAAAAAAGTCTTGCACATTGCTCCTCTACTCAATCTCCGTTTACCAGAGAGACTCTGACAGTCTCCACTTTAGCGATCAAGAGAAAAACTGGAAGGTTATCCCATGGTGTTAGCCTTTTGTCTAAGCACTGCCCCACAGTTACCTGGCAACAGCCAGGTGTGCCTGACTTACTATAAAAAGGGCTGCTTACCCCCTCTGCTCTCTCTTGCTCTTGTCTTCTTGTTCCTGCTCTGTCCTCTCCCCTTTCCCCACTCTTTCTATTCCCCTCTTCCCTCTCTCTCCGTGTGCTCATGGCCAGCCTCTATTCCTCTACTCTCTGTCTCTCTCTCTCTTTCTCTCTCTCTCTGCTTTTCTCTATCTCTACTCTCCTCTCAACTCCCCTCCCCGCACCCTAAATAAACTCTATTCTACTCTATACTGTCCTGTGGCTGGTCCTTCAGGGGTAAGGGATGCCTTGGTATGGGCTTATGGAGGCACTCCCTCCCACCAAACATATTCCTTCTCTCCATTATCTTTTTATAAACACAACACATGGCCTGGCTGAGCATGGTATTCTGTCTACTTACTGTGTCACAGAGCTCTGAAAGAGAATTACAACTGTGGGTCAGTATCAACCTTCTTGAATACACTGCTCTACCTTAAGTGGGCTTTCCGCTTCTCCAAAGGACCATTAGCAAAATTTATAACAGGAAATCTGGAAAGTTTCTTATGCTCAGCACAATCTAGTTATATACACTGTAGTCCTCATAACAGTGACTATTTCCAGTTTATTCACAAGTATTACTATATCTCCTGTGCCTGACTCTGTGCTGCACAAGTATGTGTAGCACAGGATAGGTGCTCAAATACCTTGAAATAACAGCACTCTGCACAACCAGGGTAGACAAGAGCTTGCATCTAGTACAGAACTCCTGGATTGTCGGAGAGGGAACTGACTGTTCTTCCACCATTCGTTTGATAAGTTGGATGCACTCACAAGTGGCTTTGGGTTAATGGCCACTAACCTGACCCTGGGTTTTAGAAGGTGGTGACCTCAGTTCTAATCTCCCATTTCAGGTTGTGTAATCAGTAGCTTAGTTGGGTAATTCTATTTGCTTTACAGAATTGTCTTTCTACTCTTAATGTAAATATGTACTGGGCTGTCTCTGTCCTTCCAATTATTTACTGCAATATAAGATATTCTAATGCTAACAGGTACTCATACAATACTGCAGCTTTTCCAAGGATTATAAACTTGCCTGCTGGGGCAAGCAAACTGCCAAGGATGATTCAGTGATTCTGGGAACAACAACCGTGGCCCGTGGCATTATAGAGGCATGGGCGAATGCTATCATCATTAGATCATGTTTTTTCTGTGCATATGTCGTATCTCTGATTTCCTCACGAGATCTTCATTAGGACTATACATTTCACAGTCATGGTCTTAACAAATTTTATATTCTTGGAAAATATATCAAAGCTATTTAAACTTCCTTTGTCAGAAACTTACATAGTACAGAAATGTAGCACCCAAGAAGTAAAAGTTCCCTAATGGTGAAAACCTAGGGCAGCTCAAAGGAACAAGGGCTGTGTGTTAGAGAGATGGCTCAGCAGTTAAGAGCACTGACTGGTTCTTCCAGAGGTCCTGAGTTCAATTCCCAGCATCCACATGATGGCTCACAACCATCTGTAATGGGATCTGATGCCCTCTTCTGGTGTGTCTGAAGACAAGAAGACAGCTACAGTGTACTCATGCATAAAATAAATAAATCTTTTCTATAAAAAAAAAAAAGAATAACTTTTAAAAAGGAGCAAAGGCTGAGTAGATTCAGGGCCCACCCAGGAGTACAGTGAGTGGGCTGGTAAATGAGACATAACTCAGTAGAAGCCTAAGACTACATTCTTATCCACTCCCGCTTTGGTTTCTGAGGTGCCCATTTGACTAGCAAATAACCCTTATTTTATCTAAATTTGGAAATTGAAGACACATACTAAGTTAATGAGATTTATATTGGTATTTATAGTGCTAACCACTGGAAGATAGTCCATGAGGCTACCAGGCTTCCTTCCACTGCTCTTCCCTAAATAGACCCTTCCAGAATTCTAATATCCACTGAGTTTTCTCACACATTTGGTGGCCATGGTTTGTTCTAAACCCCGAGAAGTCAGGGCTGCCGAAAGATAATACGTTAGCTCTGATATATTTAAGTGCTGGATTACAGGGGTCCACTTTCCTTTTTCCTAACAGCGTCATTTTGTGATTTAACTCATTATTTTGTCCACAGCCCACCAAGTGCATACAGGGACTCCAAGGAGAAATCAGACAAGCCTAGGTACAAAGCAAGTCATAGAAGATGTCTAAGGAGAGAAGCAGAATTGTGAAGGATACCCTTCCCCAAACTAAAACTGCAAGGGAAACTTTCAACCTGCCATTCCATGCCCCTTTCTAGAACCCCGTGACAATGGCATGCCTTTACTTCTCGGACTTACGTTTTCCATCCTCTGTACACGGTTTTCCAGCCCTACGATTTGCCCATGTTTTTCCTCCAGTTTTTCTGAAAGTAGATTCAGACTTTCGGCGCTTCCCTTTAATGCCTGCTCTTTCTCAAGGTTGTTGACCTGTGGTCAGAAAAACAGTTGCTAGACTTCTGTTTTGACTCTTTATCTAAAACAAAACCCACAACGTCTTGTATATCCAATTAAAAAAGTGTTTTCTTTTCTTATCAGAAAATGTCCTAAAAGTCGGATAATTACCCCCACTGTGTCCCAAGGTTGCTTGTTAGATATGTAGCTGGCACAAAAAGTCAGTCCTGGGAGAGAAGCGTGCCCATTAGGGAGGGGACTTCAGAGGAGCTGGCTTCCACTAAAGTACACATGCTTATCTCTGGGCATATATGAAACAAAGCTCAAAATGACGCAGTCAACCATGAGTATGTATCTGCCCTTGAAAGCACCAGGTGAGCCTTCATGCCAGGTCATTCAGGTTAGAGCTGAGCCCCTAAAGTAAGGGCACATACACCTGTTCCTACAGGTCACACCACTCACAGTGCAGCCCCAGGCTTCATATGGCTGGGTGGGGGCTGTGTTCTCCTGCTCTGCAAGCTTTGGCCAGGGTAGTACCTGAAGGAGATGTTTCCTGCCCTCGTGCTTTTTCTCCAGGTCTCCAGCTTGTGTTTGGTAGTTGTCAAATAATCTCTGAGCCACATTTCTCAAAGCTGCTGCTCCTGCTTCTCTGGAAGCTTCCAGCTAGGGAAAAATAAAAGTAACCCTGCATGTTTGGACATTTCAAAGTGGAAAAGTTAAAAAGAACGAAACGCAGAACCATTTTATGGTCAATTAAAAGCAGTCTCTAATTACAATTTGCATCCTTGCAAATAATGTAATGGGAGAGAAGTTGCTGGTGTTAAGTAAGAGCAAGGTGCCAAATGAAGTAGTCTCTGGTCGGGTACTGAACGCGGGCATCTGACATGGTCAAGCCAAGCCTGAGCGCTCCACACAGCAGGGCTTTGCAAAGGTAGCCAGCACACTGTCAGTACATTTAGGGGTCACCTTCTTAACTACCAGCGTTCACAGCATGCTAACGAACACATGCTCTCTGAGACAGAAGTGGGATGAGACATAGGAGTAATGAAGTTCAACTGTCAGTCTTTCAAGGCTATAAGTTAAGGAAACGATCGGGGCGGCTGCTGAGATTTACATAGCACGGTAATCATGGGGAACTATGAAGCACTCAACAATAGGTTAATTAGACAATCAGCGAGGCATTTGGCAATAGAGGTTGGGCTCGGTATTTGGGTTGTGAGGGTATGTGTGCACCTTTCCCTGTGCATGTATGTTCCCATGTGCACATGTGTGGGTGTGGATGCACAGTTCCCCCCACACACACACACACATAGCGAGATCAGAAGAGCCAACCTTGGAGGTCCTTCCTCAGGTACTATCAGTCAACATTGTCTTTTTTTTTTTTCCCCCTAAAGAGGGAGTTTCTCAGCATATCCTGAAGCTCCCTGGTTCACCTAGGATGTCTAATCAGCAATGCCAGGAATCCTCCTGCCTCCACTTCCCAAACACTGAGATTGCAGGCACATTACTCGATGCTTAGCTGTCTCTGTTGCTGCAAGGGCTGTAACTCAGGCTCTCGTACTTGTAGAGTGAGCACTTAGCTGACTAAGGTATCTCCTTAGCTCTAAGATTTCTTAAAGATACAATGTCTCTTCCAAATGGACTATGGTAGAAAACAAATTAGCCTGCAATCTCTCCCCTCAATAAATGATTAAGTACACACTGTGTTATGGTTTGTATATGCTGGGCCCAGGAAGTGGCACTATTAGAAGGTGTGGCCATGTTGGAATAGGTGTGGTCTTGTTGGAATAATTGTGTCACTGTGGGTGTGGGCTTTGAGACCCTCATCCTGGCTGCCTAGAAACCAGTATTCTGCTAGCAGCCTTCAGATGAAGATGTAGAACTCTCAGCTCCTTCTGTACCATGCCTGCCTGGATGCTGCCATGCTCCCACCTTGACGATAATGAACTGAACCTCTGAACTTGTAAACCAGCCCCAATTAAATGTTGTCCTTATAATAGTTGCCTTAGTCATAGTATCTATTCACAGCAGTAGAACCCTAACTAAGACACAGTGTAATTTTATTTTTTTCGATTCCTACTTTTAATAATGGTTCTTAAATGCTTTAACCTCCCTTTTAGCCCACCACCCTCTAGAGATAGTGGAAAAGAAAGGATATGGGGCAAGGGGACGTTTAAAAATGGCTCTTTGGAGCAAATCCCATCTGTGTTGTCTGGAAATTGGCAGTTCAGTTCACAGGTTAATAGTGGCAGCTTGACCCACTCATATACACTTCAGAGATACGCCAGAAGTCCAGTAGAGTCGGAATAGCAAACATGAATCAGCAGAATGGGACTACCTAGCAGAGACAGCCAGGCCTCGGCCTCATCAAGAGTCAGCAAGAGAGACCAGGACGAACGCCAGGAGAAGTTCTCAGCTGTGCCTCTCTGGGAGGCAATGATCAGCAAAACTACAAGACCAACAAGTGTTACAAAGTTAGTTGTATAAGCAAGACCACCTCAGCCACAGCCACTGTCCATCAAGCCCTATTTATAGCCTCCAAACATCACGTGTCCTCCATGGGTCTTGCCTCACCATGTGCATCTGTCTCAGCTGACATCACTCTGCCAATCAGCCTGAGTCCATGGAAGTGGTAAGAAACTGCAACACACCACCAGAAGTTTTTTGGTGAGTTTCTATCTATAAAGTCCTGAAAAAAAAGCAGCTCAGCTATGCCGTGTAAGGCAGACAATATAAGTGTGTCCTTAGCAAAGAATCCTTCATCACGTGTCCTTTCACGTGCTCGCTTTAGTACAGCATCCTTTCACTTTATATCCACTTCAGGAAGTGTTCCTTCAGGAGTCTGCCTTAGCCTTTCACCTGTGTCTACTTCAGGAAAACACTCCTTCACGTGTTTGCCCCAGCAAAACAGCAGCCAACACAAGTGACTTTCCAAAGAACCCTTAAGTTTCCACTTTAACACCGTGTAGCACCCTTAGCTGTATATATGATATCACACAGGAAGCTTCCAGAACTTGCTGCTTTTTCATAAATGAAACTTTATCTCCATGGACCTTCCCAAGATTTCTTCAGTAGTAAAAGTAGTCTCCAAAAGTAAGATTTAATTTAATTCCAACAATTTTCTCATCTGTTTGAATATTGAGGGTTTCTGTGTGTGAGTGGGTGTGTCCCGGTCTGGATAGACCTATGGATGCTAACTATCTATGAGCTCCTCGTAGTCATACCTTGATTTGCAACACTTCATTCTCTCTGTTCATTTCCAGGAGCTGCTGATCTTTTCTTCTCATGTTTTCCATGAGCAAATCCAGACAGGTGGGGTCTGTGGTGGAGTCTGAGCCATTCTGAATATTTCCAGATCCCTGAAAGGAACAAACACAGAAATCTTCAAGCCAACTCTCCCTTTCTTCTGTGAGCATTGGCAATAATGATAACCATTCCCTACAGAAGCCAGAGAGGACTCAAGCCAGCAAAAAGAACTCTTTGAATCCCAACTTTCAATGGTTAATTCTAGATAAACAAGCTAGCTTCTGAGTCTGCTCAAATTTACACAGTCTTATAAGGACATGCATCCTTTCTGCACTTTATACTTCCTACTGCTTTTAAATAGTTATGCATGTGCATATATATATATGTATTTATGTATGTATATGTGTGTAATATACATATATGTGTGTGTATATATATCTCACATATGAATCATAACCATGAGACTGGATTAATTAAAGTCATACCTATCAGTATATTTTGATTAAACAGAACCGGATAGCACACCCAATGTTAGCAGTGTTTCCTTGCAACCATGTCATATTAAATTTCTGAACCGAGATATCAGAATAGAGCTGCGCCCAGATGTAATCCTGTGCAATCACGCTCCCTGAAGGTACACCTGGAACATAATTCTCATCTAGAATCCTGGACAACATGGAGGGGAAGAGCACACTAGCACACTGCTCAGCCCACCAGTTTCACAGATGTGGAAACTGAGCAACAGAGTTGATGTTTGTGCAATAGATGCAGGAGCTCACGACACAGTGGCCTGATCATCATCTGCACGGTCTGCTTTCACCTTACCTTGTGGCAGATAGAAACATTGTCTTGCAACGCTACATACCCTGTAGTTTTGATAACAACTTCTATTTGTTAAGCACTTATTATGCACCATGTCATCTCTTCAATGTTATATATATGCTTCTTTCGCTGAGTGCTTAAAAATATAAGAAAGTGTTATACTCCTTATAGAAGTGAGGAAATTTAAACTTAAAGTTTCAGAAATCCAAGTGTTCTAGTTTGATTTTTATTGCTGTAAGAAAAAAAAAGCCACCCATCAAAAGCAACTTGGGAGATGAAAGAATTGACCCTGGGCACACTTATCTCCAGGTTCATCGTTGAGGGAAGTCTGTGAAGGGGTCTGGTGAAGGAGCTTGAAGCTATGGAGGGAGGAACACTGCAAGGGGCCTCATTCACACACTCAAGCGTAGCTAGCTTTCTTATACATCCCAGAGCCACCTGGTCATGAAGTGGCTCCACTCGCCATGGTCTGGATCTTACTACATCAAGTAACAGCCAAGCCAATCCCACACAGAGCAAGCTAATCTGGGAAATCCTTCAGTTGACTTTCCTTTCTCAGATGAATCTAGTCTGTGTCAAGTTGACAGTTAAAGCTAACTAGGACACCAAAGTTACACCTATATAAATAACCATGAGACCTGATTTAGTGTCTAAGATTCTTTAACAGCCAAACCTATAATTTTCCCCACTATAATAAATTATCTATAATCCAGAAATAAAAACCAAGCACATAACATGTATACAGTAACTCCTTTTCTTCTGTGGTCCAGACCTCATGTACACCTTCCCTGACCATAGATATATACAAAAGAATAATTGACAGAAACTTGGAGAAAGGTAAATTACTTGCTGTCGTTGATGGTTTTAAAGGTTTAGATCAGTGTTCTCATAGGAGTCATCTGATGGTAAAAGGCTGCAGATTCTGAGTTAGGAGGTCTGGGTGGAGGTCTAGACAGTACAAATCCAATAGCCTCTAGAGATGTTGCTACCAGGCTACTTTATATGGCAGCAAGACCCTACATCACAGCAGCACCATGCCCTCCTAGCAAGAGGTACTTCTAGCAAGGTCAACAAAACACCACTTCAGTGGTTCCAGTGGCCAGTTCTTGGTTTACGTGGCCCAGCGACCACACTGGATGGTTACCCCTTTCATCCAGTCTCAGGGGTTCCATCCTCTACCCCTTTTTCTCCTAATTCTCCATCATCCCTTTCAACCGCTGTGGTGGTTTTCTCCTCTTGCACAGACACGTGCTTTGGGAAGCTCATCACAATGCACTAGGACGATCTATCATTTCTACATACCCTCGCATGCTTTAAAATCTCCTCCCCTGTCAAAAATACTGTATTTTATTATGCACTCTCTAGAGAAAGTCTTGCTATTTCAAAGAAGCAGGACTTGAACTCTTGTCCTCCTGCTAAGAGTGTCAAACCCAGCTCTGGTTTTGGAAAGTTACACCAACCAAAATGTCCTATATATTGTAACCAATCCGACTACAGATTTATAGCCTCAAATTTAAAACAATATGCCTACTGTGCTGGTTTTGAATATGCCTGGTCCAGGGAGTGGCACTATTGAGAGGTGTGGCTTGGTTGGAGGAAGTGTGTCACTTCAGGGATGGGCTTTGAGAACTTCCCCCTGGCTGGCTGCCTGGAAGACAGTTTCTCCTGGTTGCCTTCTGATCAAGATGTAGAACTCTTGGCTGCTTCTTCAGCACCGTGGCTGTCTCTATGCTGCCATGCTTCTGGCCTTGATGATAATGGACTGAACTCCTGAAACTGTAAGCCAGCCCCAATTAGATGTTGTTCTTTAAAAAATGTTGCCTTGGGGGCTAGAGAGATGGCTTGGGCATTAAGAGCACTGACTGCTCTTCCAAAGGTCCTGAGTTCAATACCCAGCAACCACATGGTGGCTCACAACCATCTGATGCCCTCTTCTGGTGTGTCAGAAGACAGATATAGTGTACAAATGTATAATAAATAAATAGGTATTTAAAAAAAAGAATGTTGCCTTGGTCATGGTGTCTCTTCACAGTAATAAAACTCTAAATAAGACAGTAGCATGAACCTTCTAATTCAAATTTGTACCCTCAAATTAGAAGCCTATGCCTACCCACTGATAGAGTTGAAGAAGATAACTCAACATAACCAAAAATGATTTTTTAATTTTATCTTCTCTGCCATACCTCATCAAAATCCCTATTCACCCAGCCTTGAAGTATTTAATGTAAGACAATCTTTAGCACTCGCCATGTTCAAATGGAAACTGAGGATGTCATAGGGTCAGCCTTTATGCAGCATGTACTACTTTCTCATGAGGTAGCTGTGTATGGTTTATAGTCAGAAATACTGATGTGATGCACTTGGTTCTGATGATATTTAATTTGGTAGAATTTGAGTTAACAGAGATTTGTTCCGACTTAAGTACACAAAGATGATATTGGAATAAAAGGGAGGCACTTAAGCTTACTGATCACTCAGTTCATTGTCTGTCCATTGCTGTGTCCCACAGCAGGCTTGCAAGCTTACATCTTTATCTGTGAGAAGTGTCACTACCATGTATTCTCCTTGGTCTAATATCTTACTATATAATGTATAATTATGTTTTGTTTGCAATATTCCACCAAGGCCTGGATATTGGTCCTCCTAATGATATTCCTAATAAACATAGCATACATAGAGGCATTAACATCTTTAGATGTTAGACGTGCATGAAGTATTTTATCACTCAGCTTCAAAGAGTAATACTGGCAGGGCTGACTGAATAGAACTCTATCTGGCTTTATGCTAATTTTCTGAAACAATGAAAGCACTGAATCTGGGTGCATTTATTACCTCTGCATCTAGTTTGTGCCTTGCATTGCCACAGCCTTCTTTTTCCTTAAACATGTGATTTCGGATCTTTTCCAGTGTAGTTCGCATCTGGAAGATTTAAAAAAAAAAAGTTCATTCGTTTCACAAGTTGTTTAATTCCAAATGTATTTTTCTTTCTCTATACTAGCTACAGGGCATCTTTACATATTTATCCTGATGTCAGATTTAAATACTAGCCTCCAACTTAAATTATCCTTAGGCTTATATTGTTTAGATTAATAAAAATAATTGTTTGAGTTTTATATGTCTTTCTTCAGATAAAATATGACAATCTAAGTTAATAGTATTCTTTAAGATACTTTGGTGAGTAGTATTACTTTAAAACTGTGCATTTTGATCAATTTTACCAACAATTTAGTACTAATTTAGTGTTTAGTAATTACTATAAGACAATTACTACTTAGTAATCAGTACAAAATAATTACTATATAGTAATTACTACAAAATGATTACTACATAGTAATTATCACAAAATAATTGCTATTAAGTAATTACTACAGAAAAATCACTAAGTCATGATCATACAAATCCATGCATGAAATGTGAGCTCCAGTCTTGCTGACCTGGGGAATTACTCGACAGTCCAAGCTCATTTAATCAGCTGATCTGAACAAACTACCAATATCAGAATTTCTCTATCTGCTATAACAGGCCGTTTATGTGAGCATCTTTCATTGGTTCTCCTCTTAGTGAATTCTCCCAAGGTACATTTTTAATGAAGTCATTTGCAGAGGAGTCCCTGGCATTAGCTAGCTGGAGCTGTGCAGAGGGACAAGGTAAGGAAAGTGCTGCAATCAGCAGGAGACATAAACATCTAGTTGGGAGCACAGCATCCCATCCAGGAAAGCACCAGGGGAGGTTATCAAGCAGCAGGAAACCCAGCAGAGAATGATGGGGGATGAGCTGAGTGCTGAGAGGTATTCTGAACCCTCCTGGCCATTACTCAGTTTTACTGAGTGGAGAAAATCATTCCACTTCACAAGTATGGAAGCACGGGTTTATACTCTAAAGAAATGAGACCAGCCCTGTTTAAACCTAAGCTCTTGACTGTCCTAAGCCAAGAGAGGTTCATCCCTTTCCATATGTCACATGGGTGTGGAAACAAAGCCCACCAATCCATTCTGGTGCTTATCATAAGACAAGCATGCCACGGGCATGATGACTGGCGCCCTCATACCTGTCTCACATACTCGGTTTCTTCAATAATGTGAGCAGACGAAGAGTCACAGAAGACGTGGCCGTCTTCTGTCTTACCGCTTGAGGGAACTTCTGTGGTCACTGTTACAGTTGTCATGGTGACTTCTGGCTTTAGGAAAACATAAATCAGCTCAGCCAAACAACATAAAGGAGGTTCATCGTAACTGGAGTTTTAGTTTCAAATGTCTAGTCTCTTAGACTACAAAATCTCAAGAGCGGGCCGCTGATGTATTCATTTCCTGTTATAACATACCAGAAATGCTTAATAAATGTCTGTGAAACTAAAAATATAGTAATAGTCAAACTGTGTAGTGTGTATCCTGCAGAAACTCCATAAAAGATGTTTTTTTAAAGGATGTTGTAATGGAAAAAATGCAAGAAACACAAATGCACAGAAATAGGACTGGTAAGTTTATTGCTGCTGTGGAATAATATTTACAGTGTGTGTGTCACTTAAAAGCCATGGTACAGAATGAATACCTAATATCGTACTTTCTTATTTTTAAAAATAAGGTAAAGAATACGATGAAGAGAAATATGTCTCTCAACTTTTACAAAGTAAATTTCAAATCAGCCTGGACTCTAGAGTGAGATCCTGCCTTCACACACACACACACACACACACACACACACACACACACACACACATGCACACACACGCACGCACGCACATGCACACATGCACGCACAGGTTATACTCTCTGGCTATCAAGTCCTCCTGCAGGAAATCTAGGGCTTCTTGGGTAATTCAGGTTGAGGACATGAAGTCTATACAACTAAGTATGGCAGGAGATCAAACACTAAGGAATAAAGTATAACAGGAATAGGACTGAAGAGGAAGAAAAGAAACAAGACCTAGCAAGCACATGTCGTGTCTTTAATACACAAACTGTATTTTACAGTCACCAAATAGGTAATAATGGAAAGTTTTTATGGTGTGTCAGTTAACAAACCCAAAAGGATTGACCGAGTTAGGAAGCACAGCATTTGTAACTGCTTATGAAGGAATGGATCTGACTTAACCCTGAAGCTCCGCTGAGAGCACTGGGTGAAAAGTTTAAAGAGAAACCAAACAGCCTGAGGGGTTTCAGAACTCAGAAGTCGTATAACTAAATCACCGCAGATTGAGTCTCAGGGCTTGAAAGCTGCTCAGTGTTAACAACACTGCTTCTCTCTCTCTCTCTCTCTCTCTCTCTCTCTCTCTCTCTCTCTCTCTTTTTTTTAATTAGGTATTTTCTTCATTTACATTTCCAGTGCTATCACAAAAGTCCCCCATACCTTCCCACCCCACTCCCCTAACCACCCACTCCCACTTCTTGGCCGTGGCGTTCCCCTGTACTGAGGCATATAAAGTTTGCAAGACCAATGGGCCTCTCTTTCCAATGATGGCTGACTAGGCCATCTTTTGATACATATGCAGCTAGAGACACGAGCTCCTGGGGTTAGTTCATATTGTTGTTCCACCTATAGGGTTGCAGACCCCTTTAGCTCCTTGGGTACTTTCTCTAGCTCCTCCATTGGGGGCCCTGTGATCCAACCAATAGCTGACTGTGAACACTGCTCTTCTTAAAGAGGATCTAGATGCAGTTCCCACCATTCACAACAACAGAGCCACCTGTAACTCCAGTCCAGGCAGGGAATCTGATGCCCTTGTCTGGCCTTCCCAGCATCTGTATAGCACGTACACACACACACACACACACACACACACGAAGAACCCTGTATGTTTCTAAGTTTAAGGAAATTAGGACTTCTTTTTAATAAACTGTGTCTGTTGGTGACACTTGCTGAGTGAGATATTCATGCGTAAAGTAACCACTGTCCCTGGTGTGAAGGAAGGCACAGGATAGACAGAGTCGGGATAAAGATGACTTTCGCGTCTTATTCAAGTGTAGCAAACTCAAAGTGGCTTGAATCTCGGACGTTCTCCGTGGGTTAGTGTGTTCGGCTACCTGATACGTAGATGGCGGTGCTCATTCGGAAGTTTACAGGGGCTTTGGGAGATGATATTTTGGCTGGAGGAGATGGGTCACGTGTAGTACTACAGCCAGGCCCTGCTTTTGATCCAACGCTTAGCCACCCAGTCTGGCCTCCCATTGAGGAACTCTACCACAAAGTCCCACCGCAGAGCCACCCTTCCAAAACTATGGGCCAAGGTAAATCTACCCTCTAAGTTGGACCTCAGACACTTCGTCACAGCTGTGAGAAAATTAACCAATAGGAAGCAAGCTACAGTAAAAAATCTGTGTACAGAATTATTAAAACTTTTCTACCGATTTGGAAGTGAAGACTGCCAGAGTGACGACATGGCAACTTACCCAAGATAATAGTAAAAGTAACAAAGGCAGAAAAAAAATGCAAACTCTGGTTTGTTGGTTTGTTTTGGGGGGTTTTGCCCCAAGCTTAAGGGTGTTTCTGCCCCATCCAAACTGTCTTCCTTAGAAAGAAAAAATGCTTAAAATCCAGCAGACTCTTGCTGCTAAAAGACAGGGAATCTTTATATTGGCCCCCAGCACTTTGAAAGAAGATTGCCTCAAGGGAAGACGAAAAGCCTTTCCTTTATCCTTTAATCTTCAACGAAATTGACAGGGCATGCCAAGAATTTTCCATTTTATTGCAAATCCTCTCAGAAGGCAGCCACCGGTCTTTTTGTTTCAGCCGAACTCAATTTGGCAGCATCTACTCCAAGCATGTCTGCTGTGTGGAATGGCAGGGAAGTCCTCCCCTCTCTTGGGCCTCTGAAGTCTTTTCCAGGATTAGGGACTTGCTCCACAACAGCATCTGAATGCTCAAAAAATAAAAATAAAAGCCCCCGAGAGACAATAAGCAATGTGTTCAGAAAAGACACATTTAGCTTGAATCTGAAGGGAACACAAGTTTGTGTTTTGTGCACTTCTTCCTCTGGCTAGTGGTATTGTTTTGGGGGTAACTGTGAGATTTTTAGGCTGTGAGGAAGAGCTGATTGAACTAAGTGAATAGACGACCTATGAAGGTTAGCAATCAGCCTGTTTTCCACTCCCTCTCTGATACCTGCTCTGCTACATTGCCACGCCTCCGCCATGAGTTTCTACAGTTGTACCTTCTGCCACGAGGCATTGAAATCTCTCAGAAATGAGTCAAAAGAGACCCGTCCACCCTTATGTGTCACAGAACACTAAAGCAAGGAGCACGGCGGTTCAACGTGAGGATTTCTTGGAACACAGCAGTAGTCATTTGCTGATGTACAGTCCCTGATACCTTGGCCCTACATTAGCCCAGGTGAGCACTTACCACAGAAGCAGTACACCACGCACCAGACTGAAATATTTGCCATCTCTGCTTCTCCAGAAAAAAATTCTACATCATGGCATGGCAGGGAACAGGGACTGTGGCAGTGGACAGTCAGAGGCCAGCAAACCAATCGCCTGGCTTGGGCTTTCTTTTCTCTACGGCAATTTGCTTCTCCATCACCTCACTGGACAGAGGTGTTTCCGTGTTCCTTTTTCCTATGTGTGCATTTCCTCACTGACTGAAAAAAACGAGTCTTTAGCAAAACGCATCTTGCTTTCTTAGTCTGTCCGAATCTGACAAACACATTGGACCTGTGTCATAGATCTTAAAATATATTTTCTTCTCTGTCTTTTATTCCTAATAACGAAGATATCTTTACCTTAGTCCCTGATAAGTGATCCTCAATTACTTTCTTTCAAAACCACCATTTTTTCCTTCTTACCACTTGTAAAAGTTACATATTTTAGGCTGGATGTATATATCTATAAAATAAGGGGAAATATCCCCCTTAGAAATGTAAAATGGGTTGTTTTTAATGACTGGTTGCAGGAGGCACTCTGTGAACCAACGGATGGCAAGCATCAATGATACCACCACACCCCTTGTTTTATATTCTTAATAACCTCAGAAGACTGGCAATCCATAAGAGGGAGTAAGGTCAGGCCCCTGGAGTTTGAAAGGTTTACGTCCAACAGTACATACATAAAATTAAATTCCGGTTCTCTTTGGTTCAGAAAACTTTTGTGCCTACAGTTCCCAAGTTGAATAAAGAAATCCCAGATGGGGGGATGGGGGTGTGTGTGTGTGAGTGGGGGACAAACAGCAAAGTCCAACCAGCCATATGGCATCAGCATCCTGGGGAAAATCCACGTTAGCCTTTTACTTCAGCCAGAAGTAGATTAGACAGATAAAAATTTCAAAATAAAACACAATCAGTTAATTAAAGTGAGGAAAGGCTTTATTTGTTCTGTGCTAGGATGGATTGAGGCAGCTTACACATGGCATCACTCCAAGAGGAGGTATTTCCTATGTCAGGCCTTGTAAACAAGGCGGCAGGGAGGAGTGCTGGGATACTGTGCTCCTGGGCCCTCCTCAACTTCAGCCAAAGCAAATTCTTTGTCTTACCACACAGCATCTTCCCAAGGACTTCCCGTGAATAAAAAAGAGTTCTTTAACTAAAAAGTTCGAGAGAATTCTCTTAGCTTCATGGCCCCCAGGAGACCCATCACCACCCAGTAGATAGTCAGCATGAGTGGCTCCCTGTCGTTCAGTGCCTCAGTTTCTTTTATGGTAATATTAATTATTGATAATAAAGAGTCAACAGGGGTTTGGGAGTTAATATTTGTCAAGCGCTTAGCACATATAATACATAATACATGATTTGTACATGTTTGTCCAATGAGTAAATAAAATATGAGACAATTATCCATAATGAAAGCTGAAGAGCAGTCTGAGTGCTTTTGTTCTCTTTGGGGGGAAAAAAATCAGGTAATATTTGACAGAGTCTGCCCTCCGGGATGGGCTATAAAGAGAAGTTTGCTTAGAGGGGGCATTTGGAAACCAGTGAATTATGGTAGAGATTCCATATTGCTAAACCATCGGTAGTGTGTCAACATATCCAAAGGATGCTGGCAATAGTTACAGTTCGCACAGCAAAGCGTGTATATTGTGGTGCCTTATTTTCTGTGTGATAAACCAACAAACCACTGGACCGGGATGATGTAATTAAACCCACTTCACGGTTTGGGGACCCGAGAAGAGCTGTCAGAGTACTAAGCTCACAAGGCTTTGATATGGCTCCATCTGTGATCTCCTCTAAATGTACAGACCCCAGTATCTCAGAACATGACTTTCTTTGAACTAATCATGTAGGTAGTGACTTAGGTGAAAATGTCATCACATGGCAGTAGTGTGATCTTCTCTTCCATTGTAGGCATCCTTCTGTGTAAGGGAGGTTTGGAGATAGAGAGAGTCAGAAGAACAAGCAAGGCTGTGTGAGGGAAGAAGTCACACAGAGTGATATTTCTACCAGCACATCGCCAAGCCTTGAAAGGTTTGTGTACACCTAGAATATCAAGCCTCACACTTGTTCTGTGACGTTACACTGCACAATGGTGGCATCCAGTATCTGCCTAGAAGCCTCCGGTGACAGGGTTCACATGAAAATGAAGTACAGCCCACCAAAGGCATGCATGTAACAGAATTCACACTCTGCTTTCAAACACTTCCCTATTAATTCTGTTCCAGCATGTGTTTGCTTACTCTTGTGCACACAAGTACAAATTTGTAGTACGTGTAAGTCCTAAAGAAAATTCCCAGTTATAAAATAGAAGGTATTTCCATGGGCAGAAGATCAAATATTACCGCAAGTACAATAAACTATATATCTATGTATCATAGGCATTACTTGTAATTATACTTACATGCCCCTCCAAGCCTAAGCCTCTTCCCCCACCCCCCCCCCCCACCCCCCAGTATCCTACAGGGCAGGATCCTGCATGCAGCAATAAAACCTGCCGGGCAAGATGAACTCCTTGGTCTAATAGTGGCGTGACTGTTTGGGGGTAATTACCTGCTTTCTGAGGCCTGCTCCATGGGATGGAATTTCAGGCCTTGTGCCATAATCCTGGTCAAAAGCCCACAGCTGGGGTAGTCCTGTGCCCTGGGGTAAAACTTGCTATTATTATCTTTGCTAAATGGCCTTGTTGTCAAAGCGTGCTCTAAATATTATGCTTATATTATAGACCTGAGATGCGCTCAACATGAGACTTCTTTCTGCAGTGATCAGCAGCCCATGGGTGCACACCTGGTCAGTGTTCTGGAAATGAGCTACTGAACCAGGTGATGGGAAGGGTGCTGTGAAGTGGAATCTTCTAGACCTGATATGACTAACACTGGCATTAATTCACAGGAGCCGTTGCTACTTGCAACCAGAGCCAGGGAAACCCTGGTATGGATGGGCTACAGGATGTCCGGGCCACATGTCTTACTGAGGAGCTATTGGCTGTTAACAGCTTCTCAGGGAAAGAGAATTATTCTTTGTTGAGGTCATGGGCCTGATATGTTTCACATGTTCCAGTGAATAGCACTGTATTTATATACATGTGAGCAGACTAGTAGGATTTAATGGTTATTGAGATAAATAAAAGCCATGTTTTGGAGCGATATGTGCAGATCATATTTCATTGTATACATGAGTCAAACTCTCAAAAAAATTTAAAGAATTGCTTTCTGTTTAAGGAGGAGGGACCAGGATATGTTGAACTATACAATATGCCATGAAACCATGCATCCTATACTATTTCTCACATATTCAGTGTTATAAGTAATGTTCGCAAATGAATAGAGGAGGCTCAATAGCACGAACCAATGACAGCTAATTTATTACAGTGCTGGATTCAAACCTATGAATCCACTGTCTCCTCCCATGATCCTGACACCTCTTTCCCACAGTTGTACTGGCTCCCTCTCTCTGTCCAGGTTTACTTCTGGCCTTCTACTACATTCTGAATAAATTTCTAAAGTCTCCTTTTTTCTTCCATATGGTTTAGAAATAAAGCCAGTCATTCAATAGCAGATAGTGACTTTCTGGTGCGAGCTCCCAGGTGAATCACTCAGGAGTCTGAGCACGTTCTTTGGTCCAAAGTAGATGCATCCCATGAATAGGAGTAATGTGACTTCATGGATTTGTGAGATTTGGGTTCACTTGTACAGTCTATGAGGTTTTCTTCCACTTTCTAAGGAGATGGGTGGACTTAGACAATTATGTAAACTCCCAAATCCTTGCTTTTTTCTTGTAAAAGATGCAGATGAAAATGTATACTTCTACATGGGTTTGTGAGGGCTGAAGGAAACAGTGAATAAGGAGACTTATGGAGTACCTAACAATATGAAAAGTAAGTAATCATTAAATAATAATATACATGCTCACAACATTGACATATTACACATGACTGGAATATGGCAATGTTTGCTTTCTGTCAATTCCCTTATCCATTCAACCTATTACTTCTGCTCTCAACTTACCACAGACCCTGGAAACATCAAGAACAATAGATTATGAAACTTCTAAAACTCAGAGTCTAAACTAACCTTTTCTTCCTGTATGATGCTTGTCTCAAGCATTTATTGTAGTGATGGAAAGCTAGCAAAGATACCAAGCCAAAACTATATATGTGTGTGTGTGTGTGTGTGTGTGTGTGTGTGTGTGTGTGTGTGTGTATCATATAGTTTATAATATATATATTTAGGGAAGAAAATATAGCACGAAACAACATGAGCACTAAGCCACAATCATTCATAACATTACTACCCTCTTCTTTTAGAATTTTTTTGGTATTATTCTGGGAAATACTTTGGGAGGAAATAGCTCAGGAATTTACAAAATATTCCTAGCTTTTTACAAAGTATTCCTAGCTTTTTAAATGTTGTAAAGCTTTTCACTGTAACATTGTAAAAACAACATGTAGTTACTTTAGATAACAGTCCAGCAGTGACCTGTACAGTTGAACACAAAGGATCCCATGCAGAAATCCCACTCCCAGTCACTTACCCAACTGAAATTTAAATGTCTGTTCTACAAATTTAGGCACAGATGTTCACAAACCCCATAAGTTCAGATGCCCATTGGCAGGTGAGCGTGACTTGGCAAATCAAAGACATGGCTGGAGATTGTATCCAGAATGTTCTTTAAAAGTCCCTATGGTAAAGGCTTGGTTCTCACGCACTGCAGGGGAATAATGGAGCCTTTAAAATGTGGGGTCTCATAGGCAGTCTTTCAACATTGTAGGTGCGCCCCTGAAGGGAACCATAGGACCCCCAGCACCTTCCTCTCCTCTCTTTTGGTGCTTTCTTGTGCTTCTATCCTGAGGTGGTGGCCCGTGACCATCCTAGCAATGATGGGGCTGAATTATCAGAGACAGAAACCTTCAAAACTGAGGACCAAAGCATTATGACTGCACTGCACACAGATCTGTGCCTCCTTACGTCTGACAGTGCAGGAAGCTGATTATGAGAAGGATCTGGGAAATGGGGGTCAAGTGTCATGGCTTCTGTGACTGCAATCACTTTCCAAAGCTGACACGGAAAAAAAAAAATGACTTGTGATCGTCATTTTACTTTGACCGTGATAATCTCCAGGATCCTAGAGGGCAAAAGGAGAACTAAGATTTTAAAATCCAAGAACCTTTAGTGAGTTATAGGAGCAGAAGCAGCAGTTGACTGGATTTGTTCTCTAGTCAATGATTAGAATCGTTGGCTATGTCGGCCTGGGAGGGAGTTTATTGGAAATGATTGACGTGTGTTCAATCTCCCAGAGTCCATGTAAATCAGAAGTTGGGCATAGCCATATATACTTGTGGGGCCTAAACTGGGAAGGCAGAAACAGGAAGATCCCTGAAGCTGGTCAGTCAGCTTAGCCTGTGGTTTGAGAATAATGAGAATAATACCTCAAAAAGCAAGGTAGATGGTGCAAGTAGAGTGACTTCTGAGGCTGTCTTCTGGTTTCTACAGGCATATAGGTGTCAGGCATATACACTTGTACCTGTAACACACACACACACACACACACACACACACACACAATTGATGACGAGAAAGTATACAGAGCAAAAAAAACTAAAAGAATGCCAGAGCCACAGAGCAGGCTACAGTGCTACTGATAGGTAGACAAGAACATGGAATGAAAAGTTGATACATAGAAAGCCATGGGTAAAACTATCCAGTGTGTTGACCAAGATGAGGCTAGAGCCCTCTAAGAATTTCAAGAAAGTTAACCATTGCTTTCCCCTGGATGCCCATCTGTCACACTGAGCAGAGAAACGGTTAGGTGGTTTCCACTGTCCTTCCTAGCCTTCGAATCCAATCGCCCAGTCTCATCCCCATCTCTGTAGTGAACCCTTGCTATGGCATCTCCTCCCTCTGTCCCCACTCCCAGGGGTCTCCACAGGTCTCGGTGGCACATTTTGCTCCCCTCCCTCCTGTGGATCCTTCAGCTCCCTTCTAGCCCACCCCCATTCCCAAGGGTCAACTCTCAGCAGCTAGAAACACTATCCCAGATCCCCATTGTCCACACCTGGCAGGATCTCAGAAGCATTCCCTATTGGACGACTCACAAGTACACTCTCCTAAGAACAAAAGAGGGCAACTGAAATCAAGGAACAAAGTATACAGCCAACGAGGCCAGTAGACAAAAACAAGACCAGATATCAGCAGCTAGTATTTCAATCATCCCAAACCCAGATGCCTAGACAGCAACCTAAAAACACACATATCAGCCACGATGATAAGTCTCCACTACAGAGAACTGCTCAGAGGACTCCTTGGAAGAGGATGTGGAAAGAATAGAAGAGCCAGAGGGGCAGAGGACACAGAGGAACGAGGCCTTCTAAACAGAGCAGAATGGCACGCATATGACCTCAGAGACGGTGGCTGCATGCACAAGACCTGCCCTCTGCCTCAGATGGGTCCTAGACCTGAGAGAAGTGGACAAGGACCACCATCCATACCCAAAAGCTGTCTCCATTTGATAACTACGTGTAAGTGAAAGATGAGTTTTCTCCAAAGGGATCCTCACTGGAGAACAAACAAACCACTCTCGAGTAAGCCCCATGCCCACCAGTAGACCTGACATCTTTGGGGGGTCCTTTGTCTCATAATGTTTTGTCAAGCCCTTGGGATTTTTGTCTTGTTTTGTTTTTGTTTTTAACCATACAGGTCCTCTGCATGTATATATTACAACTTCTGGTTTTATGCCTTTATGGGATTCCTGTATGCACACAAGTGGATGTGTCCAAGGGCACCCAATGTCACAGCGTAAGTCAAGACAAATAGGGGCGAAGAAAGAAACCAAACCCCTAATTCCTAACAGAGCTATCCCCAGAAGTCATTGCCTGTACAACTCTGGGACATTCTAATCTGATTTCCTAGACTGTTTCATACAGAAAATCCCATTGTTTAGCGGGAACAGGATAATAAATTCTTAGTGTTAATATTGGACGTTGGGCTGGGGACATAACTCAGTATTGTGCTTTCTCCTATCATGTACACAGTAGTGTGCTTGATCCTCAGCACCACAGAAAATCAGACATCATGGTGTATGCCCATACCAACAAACAAAGGAATAAGGAACCTGGGAGATGTCTCAGAGGATGAAACGCTCGCTGCAGACTGTGGGGACCAGAGATCAACCTCCAGCATCCATGGTGATGCTGCGCAAGCAGGACAGACACATGGAAATTCAGTGCACAGGTGGTACGGACAGGGCATCCCTGCAGCTAGCAGTTAGCTGGACTAGCTGATTTATCAAGTTCTGTGTTCAAGTGCAATACTCTGCCTTGATATATGTGAGATGGAGAGTGGCAGGGAGTAATTCCTGTGTCAGTCTCTAGCCTCCACACACATGTGCTCATACATGTAAACACATGCATACACCACAGACAAACACACACATATACAATATATATTATTATATACTATATATATTATTACACACACTATATAATGCATATTATATATTTTACACTATATATGTGTATATGTTGTATGTATGGAGTGTATGCATGTGTGTGTGTGTGTGTGTGTGTGTGTGTGTGTGTGTGTGTAATAATATATTAAAAGCAATCCCATCAAATGGAATAGATGTTGGTTGACCATAAAACAGAGCAAAACACAGATACATGCTACAGCCTGAATGTGCCTCAAAATCTGTATTCTATGTAAAAGAAACCAAATGTTAAGGAACAAACATTGTTTGATTCCATTAGCTTGAAATGTCCAGAAAAGGTAAAGTTGAAGACACATAAGGTGGATGAGAGTCACCTGGGCCTGAAGAGGGGGACAATGAGACTGCAGTCATTTAGGGACAGTGACCTAATCGGACACTGTACTACGGTGACAACCATGCTGTCCAACACGTTTGCAAAGAATTCCTAAATTATACACTTGGATATGTTCTAGAGTAATTTGCTCTCACCCCCAATAAAACTGTTTTCAAGGAAATTGAATAAAAGCAAGAATAACATACCTGATTTGCCCCCTATAGAGAACAGTAATCATTTTGTTTTTCTAATTTAAAGGATGAAAAAAAATTACTGGATAGAATTTTGTTAAATTTCAATTTTGTATTCCTATTCCCCTCCAGAATCACTGATATCCAAAGCAACACATTTAATTTTCAGTTATTTTTCATGAAACTGATGCTTCAGTTTTAGTTTAATTCTTCTATGCTAGTAATATTAAACCTAGAATTCAAAAACCCTAAGCTTTCCCCCAATCTACACAAACTAGAACAACACTCCCCAAGTTAATGTGGAATTCCTCTCTAAGTTGTTGATTTGGTTATAAATAAGAGAAACTTCTATCAGAAAGATCTATTGAAATGTTTCAGTCAATAAGTGATCATCTAAATTGGATGTTCCTGTCTCAGTTCAAAATTACTTGGACCTACGACTTTATTATTCTTCTTCTTATTATTATTATTATTATTATTATTTTTTTTTTTTTTTTTTTTTTTTTTTAGTTTTTCGAGACAGGGTTTCTCTGTGTAGCCCTGGCTGTCCTGGAACTCACTTTGTAGACCAGGCTGGACTCGAACTCAGAAATCCTCCTGCCTCTGCCTCCCAAGTGCTGGGATTAAAGGCAAGCGCCACCACTGCCCGGCGAACCTACGACTTTAAACACATCTTGGTTCTCTTCAAATTCCCTTTTCTTATTGGCGATTATCTGAAGTAAACATTTTAAGGCTAGATTTAACTTACATTATTTACCATTTTGGCAAAAAGTGTGGATTGCAACCCAAGTCCACTGTTGAAACACATTTCAAACAGCCAAGCTAACACATGCTATCATGTGGTTTCATCCAGGTTGTAGTCCCTCTTAGTCGTGAACGGTGCCTGTCTTTTTTTCAGTCTCTTTTCAGTTAGAACAGAAGAGCAATTTACTTTGAAAAGAACAAATTAAGAATCTCAACAAGCCTGCCTGGGTCTTAGGACATCCAGCCTCTTTCTGTTATTTCTGGGGTTGGGGAATCAAACAGTGCTTTTCCCTGCCTGAAACAAATTCTTTATCTCCTCCCCCTCCCCCACACACCCCCCCCCCCACTGCCCCTGCATGGAGATGGAGAGACAGGGGTGGGGGTGAAGGTGGGGGCTAGCAACAATTGAACAACAGCATCAATTGTGCACAGGTATCGGACACTCAGGCCTAGCTCAAGTTTCTGGAAAACCACTCTGCATAGAGCTAAATATTTAATAGCATCGGGTAAAATCCAGAGGGTAGATTCCGTTTTTTTACCATTCGTAAACCTCCGTTTTGCCATTCCTAAATATGATATAATTAAGTTAATCTTTCATATAGATCAGAAGGGAGGAGGCAGGGGGCTCGATCCTTCGAATAAAATAATTGTGGCGTGGTGCAGTGACTTCAGTTATGTCCTGGGCTAGAGGCATGCTCTAGGCTCTGAAGTTTACGGTCACTTTTTTTTTTTCCTTCTGAAAGAGGTTCAAAATTCACAGCCACCAGGATCTACTCTAGCACCTGAACTGCTCCTGCGGGTGATATTGCTCCTGCAAAGCTGCCTCCAGCCCTCCACAATCCAGACAGAGTAGGGAAACTGTTGGGCAGGAGGCAAGTCTGTGCGGGCGGCGCTTCTCTCTGTGCTACTAAAACTCGCAGAGGAAGAGCCGAACACCAGATAGACTGCAGCGGGTCACCTTTCCCAGGGCCCCTGAAACAGTCAGACAGACGTCTAGGGATTTCTGACTCAGAGACTAGATAAGAACAGCCTAAATAAACAAGCAGGTGTGTGTGTGCACAGAGGGAGGAGAAAGACAGCTTTTTCTCTTCCTCGAAACTTTTGCACCAGGGAATCCGAGCCCAGAAGAGAGGAGGTTCAACGAAACACCCTCTTCACCTCTCTAAGACTCCCACCCACCCACCCTTCTCTTCCCCAGGAAACTTCCTGGGATGTAAAGCTTCCTTGGGTGACCCGCGCCAAGGTCACCTGGTGTCCCCCACCCCACCCCCCTTGGCAGCGATCCTCAGCTGTCCCAGGCTCGCCTACCTTGGAGGGCGCTCAGAGGAGGCCTCCTCCGCCTGCTCCTGCTCGGGCTCCGGCGATCTGGCAGAGAGCCCAGGATCCGGTCCTTACCTGCTCTGGTTTTGTGACTGAGGGCAGCTAAGTGCTCAGTTAGGCGGGGCGCGCCCAGGCCAGAGTCCAGTGTCCCCGACCTCGGGGAGGAGCCTCTGGCTCTCCACTGCCTGGAAGTTTTAGCCTCTGCAGAAAGACCAGACACCGCCCTAAGGCGCCTGTCCCAGGAGAAAGGATCTAGCTGAGGACAGGCCCTGCTGCTGATGTTCTAGTAGCGTCCTAAGTCCACAGATTCCACAAATTCATTTCTCCTCAGTATGTATGTGTGTATTTAATAAAACATTTTATTTGGGGATTATCTGAAATTTAACAGTAGCAAAACCAGGAGAAAGAGTTCCCTAGACTACTGAGCCAGAGCCCCCAAGGCTCACACTTCCTTAGAAGCGGCTCTGTTGAAACACATGAAATTAACAATCTCCATTTCTATTAGCAAACCCCAAACTCTCTGGAGACGTCACAAGTTTTTGAGCTAATATGCTTTATTTCCCGAATCCCCTCAAAATCCCATTCGAAATACTACCTGGCATTAGTTAGTGTAGGTCACCTCGTCTCTGCTGGTCTGTGACAGTTTTTTTCTGTCCTTCCTTGGTGTGATCAGCTTTAGAAATTTGAGGTTTTGTAGGCATCCCATCTGTCTCTCTGGTGTCTCTCCCATGTAGTTATGCGGATACCAGGAAGAAAACCACAGGGACAAGCCCCTCCCCCACACCTCATCTCATCCTCTGACCTTCAGCAAGATAGCAATCAGACTTCCTTAGCAAGGCTGACCTCAACCCTGATTCCCTGACTAGAATCAAGTGGGCTAGGTTTCTCGGCTGAGTTACTCTTTTTCTCTCCTTGAAAGGTCTCCATCACATTGAAATCACTCCGTTCGTTTTCTTCCAAGTGATAGGCAGGAAGGTTGAAGCCTGCTTCCTGAGGCATGCAGACATTATTATTTGGATTTTTATTTTCTTATCTCTCATTTATCTGTGCATTCAGTTACCTCAGCGTGGACTTGTGTATTTATTTAGATTTCGGTATGAGTCAACTCTACCTTTCATTTTGTAGTTCTAATTGTTACATGGAGAACCGTGTCAGTGACTGTCTGTCCCTTTGGAGTATCCTGAATGTTTATATCTTTGAGGGGGAAAAAAAAAAGACACAAGACTAAACATTTCTTTCACCCTCTCACAGTTAAACTGTTATCAAAGCCCTCAATTTCAAAAGACTTTCCAGAATTTTCCTTTGAACCCAACAATTCCAACATATGGGACAGAAATTGTATTTTCTTGACAAATTAATTTGTGTTGATTTTATGGCTCAATCGGAAAAGTGAAAGCTGTCAGGTTTTTTTTTTCAGAATTTAATATTTTTTTATAAACGTTAAAGAAATAATTATTTCCAATAACCAGGCACCATTATAAAATTAATGAAGACCAGTGGGAGGTACCAGTGAGGTAACTCTGTGTGTAGCTCTTCCCACTTGAAATCAGCCCACAGATCCCACAAAATGACAGGAAAGAAGTGACTGCCAAAAGCTGTATTCTGAGCTGCACAGATATGCTCAGTATATGTTCTCTCTCTCTCTCTCTCTCTCTCTCTCTCTCTCTCTCTCTCACACACACACACACACACACACACACACACACACACACACATACACTATATTAATTAACTAATTCATTCTTTAAAAAATAAAAGTAAATTAGTGGAATTATATATTGCCACGAAAAAGTGAGGAGATTAAAGAAGCAAAAAGGAATATGCTTAAGCAGCTCTTAAGCTCTCAGGGAATTTTGTGTTCCCTGATCCACATGGTTCTGTTAAACTCATATATGTATGCCAAAAAAAATTAAAAAATAAAAAATAAAAAGTCACTGCCCAAAGATAGCTGTGGATGTTTGCTCCGGGAGTAAACACAGAAGTTCAGGTACCACCACCCACTTGGTATTTTGCTTGTGTTTGCTTTTGCCAGTCTGTTCAATAAACAGCACACTTCCTCCCCTGAGCCTGGGTTTCACACAGCCTGTGGTGCCACCTTGCTGACTAGAATCCCTCCACCCCTCTCATTCTGGCCTGACTCCTCCTCAGAGCAGCAACTGCGTTTCTCTATTGACCTAGGACGTGCCAGGGACGCACAGGAGCCACTCACCGAGGTGACTCTTTTCCTATTTTACAACTGATTTTTTTGACTTACATTAAGTGTTACTAGTCTTGCTAATAGAGTAATTACTTATCTTCCCCCATGCCCATTGAGTCTCAGATCACCAATATCTTTTAAAAATGGGATCTCTCTTAATCGGTTAAGTCTTGGGGGCCCTGAAGCTTTGTTAGGAGAACCGGGAGAGAAGGAATCTGTCATTTGAGGACACAGCAAAGGAGGAAGAGGGTCTCACTTTTCACGTCTATGTGTGCTTTGATCTTGAAATTCCCCATCTTTAAATTGAGAGAAATGAACATTGGTTGTTTAGCCAGTTAAATATAAACCTATCAGACTGATTAAGATGGTGTCCTTGAAGAAATCAGCAAAGTCATGCGAATACTACTCTGTGTACTTTTCCAAATCCACGCTTGTCTGGGTGAACAATCTAGAAGCTACCAAGACCAGTCGACCTGGAATATAGGACACATCTACTGAAGGTTAAATAGAAAGGAGGATAATAGGCAGAACACCTCAGAAACAGTTTATGTTCATTTTTTGGTCAATCTATGGAAGAAAAGATGAAAAGTCATTCAGGGAACTGAAACCCTCATCCTTGTTCTAAGTTCACGAGCAAAACTCTTAACAAGTATTTAGAAAAATGTAAGCATGCCAATCTGTATATGCAAGTGTGTCTGAACAGTTAATCCTTTTATACACGACTTCTTTCACATCACAGGTGCAGACACCATGACGTAACTGAGAGTGATATTCAAAATATGTACCTACTGGTTACGCAATCAAAAAACTGCTAACCACAACACTCCATTGGTATGTCAACCACCCGAACACAAGCTCTAGATTTCGGTATTTGCTGCTCACTTAGCTGGAGAGGTGTGCAAGGCCAGGGATGCGTGTCAATGGTAAAATTCCTATTTAGTATGCACAGATCTACATTTGACTCTAAGCATCACAGAAAACAAACATACCATCACTACAATGGTGTCACACATACAAAAACCTGTTATTCTACCAGAAATGACATGTCAAAGCACTCTGATAAATATAGTTGTCTGGACGTAGGAAGTTCTGATATCTATGGGCTGTCTTATGCTGATGAGTTTGGTTTTCACGTTCAGCTTGGCCATAGCTAGAGTACCAGATGTCACTTCCCTCAGCCCTTCGAGCTTTCCCTGTGTTAAAGGGTCCACAAAGCTGATTGACAGATTAAATACCTGTGTTTTGGGAGAGAAGGACTGTCAAATTCCAGAGTCAAATTATCTGGACCTATCTTTATGCCTCTTAGTAATAATCATACCTTGATTTCTTCTGTGTCCCAACATTTATCCTTGTACTACTGGGTAAACCTTTGTAAACTATGCCAACAATGCTGTAGCCTTCACCAAGCCACGGGCTTAGAATGTCCTCAGATAACACCTGAGGCATATAGTCGAGACTTCCCTGATCTGCCATAACCTGCCTATCTGATGTTCTTACAGATATATTTTAAATATTTTGGGTTTTTTTTGGAGGGGGGGAACTAACTATCTGTGTGTATGTGTGTGGTCACATTAAGTGTGGTGCCCTGAGAGGCCAGAGGAAACTTTAGATCCTCTTGAGCTCGAGTTACAGGTTGTGAGCCTTCTTGGGGAATATGCTGGAACCCAACTGAGGTGATCTAGAAGAGCAAAATGTGCTCTTAATAGGTGAACCATCTCTCCAGCCCCATCAGTGTAGTCTAAAACATGTTGGATTACTATAAAAACTTGATAAAACCATGACCACACTGAAATATAGAATTGAGAGTAACCTAGATTTGTTTCTGAGCTAGCATCTGTAGGCATAATGTTTTGGTGCATTGTGTTAAGTTTACCCTTGTGTTATTCAACTGCTCGTTTCTCTGCCCTCAATCTGTTTCAATCTGGACGTGGCTTAGTCAAGAATCTCCTGTCTCAAGTTTAGATATACCATCCTTACCATTTATTCTCTGCCTTGTCAATAAATGATGATCACCCAAGTGGTTTGGCAGAAGAAAGGATAGAATGGAACTTCTGCCAGCCAAGGGAAGAAGAGAGAGAGGAAGAGAAATTCAGATCTCCCATGAGGGTAAAGGTAGTGGGAATGAGAAGAAGGGGTCTGGAGAGAGATCATGGAAACATACTTGCAACCCAAAAAGCCAGAGCAATAATAAAAAGCAAGTATATTTGGAATTATGCCAGGGAGGTAGCTAGATCAGTATAGAGGATTAATAGATTAGACTGCTCAGATATTGAGGTGGAGCTTTAAAATAAATCTTGATTTCTCTGTGTGGTTACTGAAGAATAGCAAAGATAAAGAAATACAACTGTATTTTAATGCTAATATTAATTCACTGTTTACGTTTATATTAAAAATAATTCATTTTACAATGGTCACTCACATTTGGCTGTAGAATGGAAGTGTCTATTATTCCCTTTGAGATGAGAGCTGTGTTATTGAACTGACAGCTGAAATGTCAACTTTAAATACTTTATCCAAAGACTGCCTGGTGTCACTTCAGCAGCTCTTGTATTCTCTAATAAGATGACGTCGAACAGATACTGAAACTCAGCTTTCCTTTGCTTTGGCTTTGGCTTGGGTGTGTCCATGTTAAAATGTGTGGGCAGGTGTGTGTTTGTGAGTGCACATACATACATGGACATGCTTATTAAAAGACATAAAGTTGACATTGTGTGCCTTCCTCTAACTCTTTCTACTTCTTTATTGAGGCAGTCTTTCAGTTGAGCCCAGAGAGCGTAGATCTGCTTCTTGGCTTGCCTTGGGATCCTGTCAGACTCTGAGTGCTGGGATTGCAGGTGGCCACCACACTAGCCTGGCTTTTCAGTGGGTTCTGGGACTTAGGACTCTGGTTCTCATGCTCTTGTGCTGAGCCATCTCCTCGGCATCTCTGGCTTCAGCTTCTGTAAAATCAGCCCAGATTTTCTGGTTGCTCTCACTCTGCTTCGGCTGCTGGATTGTTTCTGTTCTCAATTCTGATCCTGAGAGAGAGGTTCCAATGAAACCTGATTTTTTTTTCTCTTTAGAGATATCAAGCTTTTTGCCCATGTTTCCATTTTAAAGGTACCATGCTACTATTGATCTCACCCCCCAACACACACACACCACACACACACACACACACACACACACACAACAGACATAACACACACCACACACACCACAACCACCATCACCACCACCAAAACCAAAAAAGCAGCCCTCACTTCAAAAAGGCTTAGTGTTTTATCACTGTTAAGAGACACCAAGACCACAGCAACTCTTAGAAAAAGGAAAAATTAGTTTATAGTTTCACAGGTTTAGTCCCCTATTATCATTACAGGAAGCATGGCAGCATGCGGGCAGACATGGTGCTGGAGAAGGAGCTGCGTGTTCTGCATCTGAATTGGCAGACAGATGGTCTTAAGGTGATTGTGAGCCACTGAACCTGTGCTCAGAGCTTCTGAGACTGCAAAGTTTGCCCCCACATTGGCACACCTCCTCCAACAATCCAACAAGGCCACACCTACTCCAACAAGACTACACCTCCTAATAGTGCCACTCCCTATGAGCTAAGCATTCAAACATGTGAGTCTATGGGGCCATTCAAACCACCACAGAGGCCATGAGTTTATTCTGAAACCAAATATCTCCTGGAAAGGCAGAGATAAGTTACCCTAATAGCACATTCCAATGATGTGTTATGAAATAGACAGTCATCAATCATACGCTTTAAAAATACTTTGCTGGGAACATCGGGGTAACTCAAAGAAATCATGCATTATCTCATGACACTCTTATCTTTAGAGTTTGGAAAAACGAGGGATCTATTTGTGCATTCCAAGGGAGTTTTCATATAGTCACAAGGACATTAGGTCATATTCAGAAGTGGGGTTAAGATAATTCACGATAGCTTGTGTCTGGACCTATAATGTTCCAACTTACCACAACTACTTATATTCTAGCCAGTCAACTGGGTAATACGTTTAGTAGATGTAGCTTTTGTTTTTGAGAACTTCAGTTCACATCACAAATTGACTGCTATTGAAATGGGTGTGTATGTTCTCCCCCCCCCGCCCCCACCAAGACTGAGTAACTATGCAGCACTGACTTCTATTGGAGAAAACGTCAACAGGGACAATAATGTGACAGGCCCTTAGAATAGAAACTCCAATAGAAAGCACTATGACTCATGCCTCCAGCACAAGGCAAACAAGGAGAGAGGCCAAGGAGCTTGTCCTCGGGCTGGACAGGAGTCTGTGGCACACCCCACACTCACTTCCTCTCCTTCCTTTACCCAAGGAGAATTCTGTGATGGTTTTACCTCTAAAGAAGAGATAGCCATGACCTATACCAAAAATGTCCTTTGCATGGTCCTGGCTAAAATTTATTGGGGTTTGGGGGGTGAGACAGGGCTTCTCTGTGTAGCCCTGGCTATCCTGGCACTCACTTTGTAGACCAGGCTGGCCTCGAACTCAGAAATCTGCCTGCCTCTGCCTCTGCCTCCCAAGTGCTGGGATTAAAGGCATGCGCCACCACGCAATAATAATAGTTATATTTTGTATGATCCATAAACAAATTATAGTTATTATTATTATCATTACTATTATTGCAGAAAAAAAGTGAGAACTGCCAAACAAGGGCTGTTATCACAAATGTGTATTTGTACTTGAAAGAATGGTTGTCTCCAAAACTTAGTTCAGGTACTTCAAATAACTACTCTTCACCAAAAATGTCAACCTACAGAGGGTAAAGGAGAGGGTCTTTATCTGATGGTAGCTAGGGCCTGTAGGCCTTTGACACAGTTTGGAAGCCCTGTCCCAGGGCTGTCCCTGCTCCAACCATGTTCTCTGAAGTGACATTCCAGGCTGGTTTCCAGAAATTGTACCATCGTATTTAAGGCATCTCTGCATTTGAAAGGGTCTGCTTCTTATTACCACTTATTCTCAATGAAAGTTGGGTCCCTCTGTCACCATTTGGGGGGGGGGATCTGTGTTTTCTGTTTGAAGTAATCAAAATTTAAAATCATACCCCCATCAGTAGTTTGTGCCTTAGCAAATCCTTTTTGTTGTCCCTGCACAAATTCTAGATATCAAACAGAAAACTGTACACCAGCAAAAGGAGAACGATACCCATGTCTCTAGGAAACAGAAGTTGAAGTTTGGGACATGTCTGACACCCTGTGATGCTATCTTGGTTAGTGTTCTGTTGGCTCTGAAGAGGCACCATAACCAAGGGAATGTATATAAGAAGACATTTAATTGGAGGTTTACTTACAGTTTCAGATTAGTCCGTTATGATCTTGGTGGGAAGAGTGAGCTGCTGTCAGGCAATGTGCTGAGAGCAAGCGATTCATCCTGCTCCACAGGCAGCAGGCAGAGAGACACTGGGCATGACATAGGTTTTTGAAATCTCAAAGCCTAGTGACCCAGTTCCTCTAACAAGTCCACACCTCCTAATTCTACTAGGTATTTAAATATTTGAGCGCAAGGGGAACATTCTTATTTAAACTACCACAACTGTCATTGCAGACCTCTACTTCAGGAGCTACTAAAAGAATGAATGGCCATTTTTTTTTTCTTGTCACCTATGACATTGCAGTGTCCTGCAACAGAATGCATCAGGCCAGGTGACCCTCTACCATCTACAACACTGAACAAATTCCTAGTCAGAGACAAAAAAGGGAGCTCTGTCTGAGTTAATGCCCTGTGGTCTAAGAGTTCACAGTTGGCAAAAAAAGAGTGACTAAGAACAGCATTTGATCAGCTGTGTTCTGTTGCTAGGAACTGGCCTGGCAGTCCTGCTCAGGCTATGGAGAACACAACCAGAATACTGCAAGAAAAGCCAATGGCTTTCATAGTCATACCTGTGAATCTCTCCAACATAATATTGTGAAACTAGGTCCTCAGAAAAAGAGAACTACTTCCCAATCATGTTAGATTCACTACAGGGCAGCAAGATTGGCATAATTACTAAAAATCAACAACATAATTGTGAGAAGATACTAAAGAAACTATTTGATCATTTCAAAATTGTGAGGAAAGTATTTGTTTAAATTACTCTAGACTTGCATGGTCCTGTCCTCCCTGTCTGTCTCTGTTCCTTAGGAACTAAACAGATTCTCATAGCCTTCCGCTCTCACAATATCCCAGTTGTGTCAGCCACCAATAACTAGGCACCCTAAACCTGGGGACCTGCTGGAAGGTTCTGATACTAAGGTTTAGGTCCCTAAGTGATTCTTGATTTGTCAATAAAGAAGGCCAGGAGCCAATTGCTGGGCAGAAGGTATAGGTGGGACTTCCAGGTCCCAAGAGATAAAGGAGATGCAGGGAAGGAGAGAAGGGGGTTTTCTGCCATGCTTTGGAGGATGCTGCAATCATGGAAGGCCTTGGGGAGAGGTAGGGCCTGCAGCCTTTGCTTCTGGCAGTTGGCCAAAGATGTTTGGCAGGGGCTAATTAGAACAAGCCACTAAATTTGGGGTGGAAGGAGAGACGGAGATAATAAGTTGGTAAGGGCATGCAGTGCCAGGCAGGACAGATTTCTGCCCAGGAATTGTGCCTAGTGGGCAAGGCCTTCCATGATTGCAGCATCCTCCAAAGCATGGCAGAAAACCCCCTTCTCTCCTTCCCTGCATCTCCTTTACCTCTTGGGACCTGGAAGTCCCACCTATACCTTCTGCCCAGCAATTGGCTCCTGGCCTTCTTTATTGACGAATCAAGAAGGCAAGGTATAAAGTAACAGAGCTGTCTGAGTATCTTTTGTCCTAGGATTCAAGGGTCTCAGGAGGAAGCTTGTGGCAAGAAATCCCCTCAGCCCCCCAATAGTGGAGACAGGTACAGAAAGAGAGAGAGAGAGAGAGAGAGAGAGAGAGAGAGAGAGAGGCTGGTTGGGGCTGGCAGCCACTGATCCCAGAGCTAAGCTGGGTGGAACAAAAGAGAGAGGCTGGTAGCACAACAGCCCCCAGGCAAAGGTGGTAAAGCTTTTTGAAACTATGCACAAGAGATGTTGGGTGCTAAGTCTTTGATAAGAAGGCTATAACTTATATAACTACATAGACTGGGTATGGAATAAGGAACTATAGAGGAGGGGAGGGAAGTATCTCCTTAGGAAGGGGAAACAATAGATAGTTATGGTTTGACCTGGGTGTGGGGCCCATAACAGGATTAAACTGAAAGGAGTAAGGTACATGCCTATGTACAGTCACATACACATACACAGCTAAAATAATAAAGTTAAAGCCTATAAAAAAGAAAGAAAGAGAGAGAATGATTTCACCACATCTGTTGTTATAGAGTAATGAGAATTCTTTGCAGTGGAATAAGAAAGGAAAAATGTGTAAAGATAACAAAGAGTAAATCCTGTCTCCATACTTAGAGATTACATGATCGCAGGCGAGGAATGTTCACATTAATATACAAACTGTAGAATTAAAAAGTGGATTCGCCTGTATTGCTGTGCACCTAGATGACACACAAGATTACATTTCTATACAATAACAGTAAGTTATAAAGTATATTTTTTAAAAATTACCATAGCATTAGTAAGCAATAAATACTTATGTATCAAATAACAAGAACAACAAAAACTCTACACATAGGCAACTATTAACATGAACTGTGGCAAAATTAAGAGGCTATAGAGAAAATGTTCATAGAGGAAAGTGCTGATTTGTAACACAGAAGGTGTGCAACCAAGTTACCAGTTGTCCTTCATATTGATGTCTCCACCTTCAAAGAGGTCCTAATTAACATGACATTTTCAAGACGTAGAGCTGATTATAAAATGCATGTACAAATGTGACTATCTCAACAGAGTCGAGACTAACCTGAATAAAAGTGAACCAAATTGGAAGATAATACAAACACTGAAACATCATGAAAAGCTGTAGTAATTATCTTTATACATGACTCAAAAAGATAGACAGTAGTACATACTTCATATGTGGCTCAAAGCATGTCCCGCCATTTACTTCAGAAGGCAGAGGAGGGTCCATGGCGATTGGAAATGGTGTGTTCAACACCAGCACCAGTATCAGTGACTGAGGAGCACAAACTTGAACCTAGTTCTCACAGCATGTATGTAAATGACTCCAGGCAGACCTCAGACCTAAATGTAAAAAGCAAAGCAATAACGATGCTGAGAGTTATCCTAGGAGGGCTTCATCATTTTGCTTTAGGAAACTTGTAAAGCAAGATACCGAAATCACACACTACTATGAGTAAAATGAATAAATCCTGTCCATTAAATTACATGAGGAAGACATCAGAATATAGTTGTGAAGTGGTACTGTGTGCAATGAAATCCTGAACAAGAAGAAGAACAAATACGTTCTTCTGTATACGATAGCATGGATGAATCTCACAAACGTGTACAAGAAGAGAATCCACACTGACGTGTACACCGCAACTGACTTTAGTTATGTGAAGTTCAAACACAAGAAAAACAAACTTGTGGAATCATAAGTCAACATTTTGGATATTTCGCGGCACATAATATATGGAATGAGGCATAAAGCTGTCCTCATAATGAGGTCTGTTTCCCAATGCAGATGTCACTGACCTTGTGAAAACATTTCCCAGAGTACTTAGGGGTTTTGCAAATCCTGTCTATTTGTTATATTTCAACTGAAATGTTTAGTAAGAATAAAAAAATCCGGGTCCTAATTCCTCTGTCACTTGCCTTTCTGATTTTTGTTTGTTTGTTTGGTTGGTTGGTTGGTTGGTTGGTTGCTTGGTTGCTTGGTTGCTTGGTTGCTTGGTTGGTTTTTGGTTTTGGTTTTGGTTTTGGTGCCAGTGAGGAGCACAAACTCCTGAAAAGAGTTTGAACAATCTCACAGCTTCTCCTTCTTTCCCACTGTGAAGGTTTGTATATGCTCAACCCAGGGAGTGGCACTCTTAGAAGGTGTGGCCCTGTTGGAGTAGGTGTGTCACTGTAGATGTGTGCTATAAGACCCTTATCCTAGCTGCTTGGAAGTCAGTCTTCCACTAGCAGCCTTCAGAAGAAGATGTTGAACTCTCAGCTCCTGCACCATGCCTAGAGGCTGCTATGCTCCTGCCTTGATGATAATGGGCTGAACCACTGAACCTGTAAGCCAGCCCCAATTAAATGTTGTCCTTATAAGAGTTGTCTTGGTCATGGTGTCTTTTTGCAGCAGGAAAAACATAACTAAAACACTCACGTAAGCCAGTTTCAATCAGGCTTTTACTGGAACATTAATCCCAACAAGCTGTTGCTGTCCTGGACCCCAGTGATGAAGCATTGCTGAGCCCAGTCGACCTCTCTCAGTATTTACTTCAGTCCCAGTGGTTGGAGCCCTGCCCCCATTCTCTCACCCACTCTATGAATGTACAGGTTTTCTCTGAGCTCCAAGACACCACACTTTCCCATGGCTTTGTTTGCTGGCAATTTCTCACTCTTTCTGGATGATTTCTCAACAAATCCCCAAGTTCTTAAGTTTGGAATGTCTTCTCCACTCTTGGTCCTCTTTGCTCAAACATTTAATCTTATTTCCTTGATGAAATGTAATGTATGCTGTGATAACCCTGGATTATAAACTCCCCACCTGGGGCCTTTTATTTGAGCAGACACAATTTCCAATCACCTGTTTAGCATCACCATTTGAATGTCTAACAGAAATCTCTGTGTTACATATTAGAAACTTAATTCATAAACCTATTTCTCTAGGTATCTTCACTACTCAGTAAATATAACTTCATAATTCCCTTTGTTTGGACTCCAAGTATTTTTATTAGATATTTTCTTTATTTACATGCAAATGTTATCCCCTTTCATAGTTTCCCCTCTGAAAATCCCCTATGCTCTCCCCTCTTCCCCCGTTCCTCAACCCACCCTGCTTCCTGGCCCAGGCATTCTCCTAGAACCTTCACAGACCAAGGGCCTCTCCTCCCATTGATAACCAACTAGACCATCCTCTGCTACATATGCAGTTAGAGCCATGAGTCCCTCCATGTGTTTTCTTTGATTGGTGGTTTAGTCCCAGGGAGCTCTGGGGGTACTGGTTAGTTCATATTGTTGTTCATATTGAAGGGGGCTGCAAACCCCTTCAGCTCCTTGCATTCTTTCTCTAGCTCCTTCATTGGGGACACTGTGCTCCATCTAATGGATGACTGTGAGCATCCATTTCTGTATTAGTCAGGTACTGGCAGAGCCTCTCAGGAGACAGCTATATCAGGCTCCTGTCATTAAGCATTTGTTGGCATCTGCAATAGTGTCTGGGTTTGGTGGTTGTTTATGGGATGGATCCCAGGTGGAACAGAGAAACTGACCAGAAAGGATGGTCATTCCTTTGGTCTCTGCTTTGAACTGTGTCGGTGTAACTCCTTCCATGGAGTTCCCCCTTCTAAGAAGGATCGAAGAATCCACACTTTGGTCTTCCTTCTTCTTGAGTTTCATGTGTTTTGCAAATTGTATCTTGGGTATTCTGAGCTTCTGAGCTAATATCCACTTATCAGTGAGTGCATATCATGTGTGTTCTGGAGGATATCACCCTCAATCAGGATGATATCCTCCAGATCCATCTACTCTCTAAAAATTTCATGAATTCATTATTTTAAATAGCTGAGTAGTACTCCATTGTGTAAATGTACCACATTTTCTATATCCATTCCTCTGTTGAGGGACATCTGGGCTCTTTCCAGCTTCTTGCTATTATAAATAAGGTTTCTATGAACATAGTGGAGCATGTGTCCTTATTACAAGTTGGAGCATCTTCTGGGTATATGCCCAGGAGTGGAATTGCTGGATCTTCCAGTAGAACTATGTCCAATTTCCCGAGGAACAAACTGATTTCCAGAGTAGTTGTACCAGCTTGCAATCCCAGCAGCAATGGAGGAGTGTTCCTCTTTCACCAGCATCTGCTGTCACCTGAGTTTTTGATCTTACCCATTCTGACTGGTGTGAGGTAGAATCTCAGTATTGTTTTGATTTGCATTTCCCTGATAATTAAGAATGTTGAACTTTTTTTTAGGTGCTTCTCAGCCATTTGGTACTCCTCAGTTGAGAATTCTTTGTTCTCTGTACCCCATTTTTAGTAGGGTTATTTGCTTTTCTGGAGTCCAACATCTTGAGTTCTTTGTATATATTGTATATTAGCCCTGTATCTGATTTAGGATTGGTAAAGATCTTTTCCCAATCTGTTGGTTGTCATTTTGTCTTATTGACGGTGTCCTTTGCCTTACAGAAGCTTTGCAATTATATGAGGTCCTATTTGTCGATTTTTGATTTTACAGCACAAGCCATTGCTGTTCTGTTCAGGAATTTTCCCCCTGTACCTATATCTTCGAGGCTCTTCCCCACTTTCTCCTCTATAAGTTTCAGTGTCTCTGGTTTTATGTGGTGGACTCCAAATATTAATGACATTATATTTGAATTATTTCTATTGTGTTCCATATACTTCATTTAAAAAAAAAGAAAGAAAGAAAGAAAAGAAAAATTTAGCCAGGAATAGTGGCACATGCCCTTAATTCTAGAACTGGGATGGGGTGGGGAGGTAGAGTAGTAATAATATATATATTATTTATAAATATATATAATATTTATATATATATATATATAATATTGCTACAACTGAATCTCCTAGGATTGCCATTACAGATTATAAGCTATGTTGGTGCTAGGAACAGAACCAGGGTCTTCTACAAGAGCAGCAAGAGCTCTTAACTGCTTAACCCGCTCTCCAGTCCCCTTGTTATTAACTTTTGTTCAGTCTATGAGAAATTGCCATGTGCCATTCCATGAGAGCACATCCAGCCCTCTAGTACAACCCTGGGATAAATAACCGTTACTCATTGCTCTAATTTTAAGAAAACGCCCTCCTAAAGCAGTACCCCAGCACTGTTCTGGCTTCCTGTCTTTATGTTCACTGACGTTTCCTAAGCCTCAATATGGCATATGACGTATACCCAATAATTAATGAATGTATAAGACTAAAATATCAGAAAATTGGAATTATATAGGGGGGAAATTGAATTTTTTTTAAATTTATGTCTAAACTGTCAAATATCCAATTGGAGAGTGATAGCTTTTAGGAGTTGAATATGAGTCTAGAGTTCAAATTTGTATATTTATGAATTGCTTGGTGTACAGAATATGAAATTTGTGAAAGAAATCCGTATATTGAGTATAAGCAGAACAAACTGAGGAGTAAATGACCAAGAGATAAAGAAGAAGATAGCCTCACACTAAGCTTCAGACGCTCTGAAATTCATTTTCCTTTTTCAATTTCATGATGCGATGAATACACAAAGATTCGATCAGAAGCTCAATAAGCCAATCAATTAGTGTGAATTGTAGGTTCCTATTTAAAGCTCCTGTTTGAGAGTTCTTTTTGATGATGCTCTCTGAAATGAGTCATTAAAACTTAAAAAAAAGGAAACTACATAAGCTAGCTCAAACAGGTGAATGGCTTGTAATTGGGAAAGAAATTGAGCTTGATGCTGCTCTGGAGAGTGGGTGAAGCCTTAAAGACACACTTATCTTTACTAGCAAATTACTGTCCCCTTTGTGAGCAGATGACATGATATCAAGCTGTCACAGAAGCCTAGTGTAGCATTTCATCTGGCTCTGGTTACAGAAGCAGACGTGAGGGCTCTAGTGTCCACCGCTGACCCTGAAACGCTCCCTCTACACCCTCCTTCCACCCCTCCTGAGCATCTCTGATTCTCTCTGGCTTTTGACTCACTCCTACCTATCCTGCCTTCTGCTCTACAGCTATAAAGACCCAAGATAAGAGGCGCATTTACTTAAAAACCAAGTGACCGTTAAATTACTTACAAGGTAAAACATCTTGAAAGCTTAAATAAAATACCGTTTTGTCAGAGGGGGAGTTAAACGGTTGTGTGTTGTAAGTGAACGAAGATGTGTAACCAGTTTCTGAAGTGACTTCCTTCTCCAGGACGTATCTGGCCCTTTGTGTGGGGACATCGTTTATCTTCTAGGGTCTGTTGAGATGTGCTGTTTAGCAGAAAATTTAAGAGTAAAGAGAAAATGTGCATTTTTCTTCCTTGATTTTGGTCCTAGAGTGTGAGCTGCCATGAGACCCACTTCTCCTGGGTCTCTGCACAATGGCCTGTGCCTCGCTCACAGCTCTTTCTCTGGAGAGTAAGCTACCATTATTTGCTGCATGGAGATCAAACCTTACACGCTTCACATGGCTGCCATATTGCCCACTCTTAATCTGTAGCACCTGGGCAAGTACACCTCCTTTCTTTCCCAGCCAGAGTAAGATGCCTAGACTAATTTCCAATGCTGCATGTTCTTTGGATCTTCACAGTAAATTTTTGTCAAGTGGAATAAGACTTTATATTTTTGGTCTTCTGCCATTGTTGTTTGTTTGTTTTTGCAGAGTAGAATTTACTATGTCAAATGCCTTTCCTTACCCCTTAAGATTGACTCTAATTTCTGCAGGCTGACAGTGTGGAAGGTACCCTGGATGCACTGGTGATGGGTTCCCTACCAAAAGCAGGAATCTATCTTTGGAGATTGTAGATATATTGTCAGCTTTAAGGATATTGTTTATCCTTATGAGCAAGAACATAAATATGTCTTTGAAAAATCGAAGCAAGAATAAGTGAATGTATTAATATCTGAGATTCAAAAATGATGAGTTACAATACTATCAAATTTCAATTACCTTGATAGTTGGAAGCAGATAACATTTACCAAGAACCGAGAATTAAAAGTAAGTTAAACTGGGCACCAAGGTGGCACAAGCCTTTAGTCTCAGGACTCAAGAGACAGAGTCAGTAAGTTCTTTAAGTTCTTGGCCAGCCTGGTCTATTAAGAAGTTCTAAGGTGGCCAGAGCTACACAGAGAAATTCTGCTTCCAAAAAAAAAAAAAATGAAAAAGAAAAAAGTAGGTTAAAAATCTGAGTGGAATTAATGATGAGCAGGGACTTCAACTATTTAAATATTGATTTTTCACGGCAAAGAAATACTGTTCCTTGCCTTACAAAATTAATTAAGCTCTGTGTTAATTAATCACTGTGCCTCTATAATGAGAGGCTGCCAATCACCTTGTCAGATTGTTTACACCTAAAATCTTAACCTAAAATTTGTCTGGTTAATGATGTAAGTTAAATTTAACCCATGTCTCAGTACCTCAGCCCCAACCAAAGCAGTGCTCATGGCTTTAGAATCCCACACAGGCCTCTGAGCTCCTCCATTGAAGTAAGCAAGCCCTAGATTGACCTGCTTTTCCGGACCTATGCCTAACAGTACCCTGAAAGGGTAAAAATGGAGATAATTTTAAGAAGATCTACCTGTCCTTTTCCTATCTTTTGGAGCAATATAATAAGTAAAGACTATTTTTATTGCCAGAGATAAGATAACCGAATAGGTGATACTTTTAGAGCTATAAGAGTTCAATAAGGAGATAAATGTGCAAAGACACAGAATAAAAACACTTCTGTGTTTCAAAAAACCTGTGCCGAGTGAGGTTTAAGGGATTGTTCCGGTTTGGCAAGATCCTTGTACTGGATGGGCAGAGGCTCTCTGGGTTGTTTTTGGTTTGGGGCAGGGAGGTTTCCTTCTAATGATTTCCTGTGGAGTAATGACTAGGGAGATAGTGTAGGGCCATGAGTTGGGGAAAGGGGAATTCACATAATGCCACTAGCCTGGGGACTTGCCCAAGCCTGTGACCAAGGGGAGGCAGGAAGTGTCTACTGACCATGCTGTTGTCAGGACCAGGCAAGTGTGTCCCAGAGTCTTGTCCAATAAGGTCTTTAATAGCTACCCATATCTGCAGAGTATACAGAATGTGCTACATCCTAAAACATATCATTTCAAAGCACAAAAGATTTATCTCAGTTATATTTCATAGAGTAAGGTAAGTACAGGAAGATGATGTCTTAGATCGACTGGCAAAAATAAAATTATAAAAATTATTTCACAATTTTCTCAAATTGTTTCTATGGAACTTCTAATAATTTTGAAAAGTGCGCTTGCAGCTCGTGTTTTGACTCTGAGATAGCTGTGCTTGAGAACTGGCATCTTACACAAGATAAACAAACTTCAGAGCATCCCCCAGAGACCCCTCAAACAGGGGTCCTGCTGGCACCTGAAGCCAGCCATGTACAAAGAGAAACTTACTTTCTTACTGATCCTAAGGTGACCCTCATATCCACAGCAAAGCCCTTCACGTTCAGTATTACCAATGGAGACAGTCATGGTAATTATTTAGACGTTATTCTCTAATCACTTAACCTGGGGTGGGGGGAATCTAAGGACGGAGCAGTTGTTCTCAGACACAGTACAGAGGCAAGGGGAAAACTTGTCAGAATGCTAATGTGTGTCCCTGGCTCTAGATTCCCATGTCAGAATCTCTGGAGGTCAGCAACTCGGCAGCTGTATTAATAAATTCCTCCAACTGATTCTGATGTATGAATCAAATAAGGATACCCAGCTCTCCTCAAGGCTCTAGGCGGCATTAGCCACTATCAAAATCTGTTAACATCACTGTTAGTGTTAATTATGCTGGGTAAGTATACATCGTAAGCATGCCTGCTCTTCCCTTCTCTATAAAGAAGCAAAGATGTCGAGGTGGCGGTGGGACTATTTGACTCCACAGTTATCATCTACTGGACTCCACCTTCCTGCCCTGACTTCTTTGTGCAAGAGGACCCTCAGTCCAACAGCCAGCCAGCTACCCTTGTTCCAGCACCAAGCCACCTTTTGACAACAGCTTCTGAAGGTGCAGCCTCAGCCAGGGATGTGTGGTATAGTCAATATCAGATTGTTTGGGTGTGGGTTTTGTTTTGTTTTGTTTTGTTTTTTTTCTATTGCAAGCTGGAAAGAACTCTAAGTGAACCTAGCCACCATTTTCTCCCAGGCCTGAGAAGTACTTCCTCTGGTGATCTAACAGGGGTGTTGTTATGACTAGTGCTGAGGCAAGGCTGTCATTAGTCCAAAGGTCCAAATGCCCCCTGAGCCTCCAATTGACTCATTTAATGGTGCTGCTCACCCGCTTGGAGAGTTGGCTGTGGGATACTCACCCTTGCTCTTTCCCCTGGCTTCTAAGCAACAGCCCCCCAAAGACTTCTGTCCTGTGGTCTTTTCTTGGTTCCTTTCAGCAGTGCAGGATTAGCTGGTCACACAGTGTAAGGGACAGCAGAGACAGAAAGAATGGTGGTAGCCAAGGGGCAGAACAGCTCCAGCATGGGTAGCATGCACCAAGGGGTCTCAGCAAAGGCCAATGTCCCAATCAGTTCCAACAGAGGGGGTTAGGTTAACAGGAGTCGAGCAGCAAGCTGTCTGACAGTGGAACAATTCATGAGCGGCTAAGATGGGAAGAACATCAGAAATGATGGGCAGATGGGGAGTTGAGGGCCAAGGCTAAAGAGTAGGAAAGAGGAGGTAGGAAAGAGCCACGGAAGGGGAAGTGGTCCTTAGAAGACTTCCAGAGAACCCTTAATACTTGTAGGGCTAGGGGTCCTTATACATAATCCTTGCATCAGGACCCCTATGCCAGCTGCTGTATCTTGTATCTTGCTACTGCCAAACGTTAGGGTAAGCACTTGGCTGTAGAGCACCATCTGAAAAATCTGCTTCCTGGCCAGGAAGCTGTGAATTCTATCTACCTGGATCAAAGGAGCCCTCAGCTAGACAATCAGTAGCAACTACACGCTTTTGAGAGTCATCAGGCGGAATCTTAGTGAAGTTGTAGCTCAGCTGGCTTGACCGGCATATAGGATGTCCCTGTTTTGAACCCCAACTCCGTATAGGGATGTTTGAACGTGCCCATAATCCTAGCACCCAGTAGGTCAAGAGAAGGAACGGGAATTCCAGTTCACCCTTGGCTACACTGTGAGTTTGAGGCTATCCTAGGATACATGTCACCCTTTCTCAGAGCAAACAAACAACAACAGCAAAAGCTGCCACCTCCAGCAAGAGGTGGAATCTTAGACGCTCATCTACATTTGAAATTCGTATCAACAGTAAGCTTCATAGAAAGGTGGCATTTGAGGTAGTCTTTAAAAATGTATTACATTTATAAATCTAACAACAGTTTATTGTAGTCAGGACAGAACTTGGCACCTAGAATTTTCAGTGTTAGCATAGCAGTAAATTAAAATGTGTTCTCTACTTTAAGGGCAGAGGGCAGAGTCTGGGAACTCGGGGAATGAGGAAGGACAACAAAGATACTGCTAAGAGAAGCTGAAACATTTTTTGTTATTCCAGATGAATTTGCAAATACCCCAAAGCTTGTGTCTCTAGTTGCATTTTGTCTCTAGTTGCATATGTAGCAGAGGATGGACTGGTTGGCCATCAATGGGAGGAGAGGCTCTTGGTCTTGAGAAGATTATATGCCCCATTACAGGAGAATGCCAGGGCCAGGAAGTGGGAGTGGGTGGGATGGGGAGCAGGGGCGGGGGGGGGGGAGTGTATAGGGGAATTTTGGAGAGAAAACTGGGAAAGGGGATAACATTTGAATTGTAAATGAAAAAAGAGAGAGAGAAGCTGAAACGTGACCACTACGATCTATCCCCTGACCTAAGACAAAAGACCAAGACACTGTCTGCAAAAAGTGTTTTGAGAGCTAGGGGAAAAGTACATAATAAATTTACTTCTCTGACTAAGGACATGAGAACAGCATCTGTTTCAGTTACAATGTAACAACGACCCCATCACTCAGTACCTTAAGATGAAAATAACTGTTGAGACTTAATTCAAGGGATTCTCAGTTTATTTCTGAGGCTTTGGAGAGTCTGCTGGTACCTGAGAAACCCCTCCTTTGAAAACGGATGAAACAGTTTTGCAACTTGACGGCAGCCATATCCCAAAAGCATAAGACCCAATGTTTTTGTTGTTCTGTTGTGTTATTGATTTGTAATTGACCACACAATACACACTTGTTACACACAACATAGTTTGCGCACTATTAAGAAGCCTTGCTGTTGAGGAATTTTAATCCATCAACATGGTTGCTTTGGCAAGGGATCAAATCCAAACATATGATCTGGCTGGAATACAGACACACCTTAGTACACACCTTTAATCCCTGACAATCGTGGTAAAGTTAGTTTGTAGAAAGAAGCAGCCATGCTTGTAAGTGTCACCTAATTGAGGGGCAGACAAAGTAATGAATCAGAGAAAAATTTAACAGAACGAATCTGAGATAGAATACTTCCAACTCTCACAACTGGGTGCTCTGCACCAGTAGTATGCTCTCTTAATCACTGAAGTATCTCTTTAGGCCCTGAACACGTTATATCTAACTGTAATCTTTCCCAATCTTCTACTTCCCTCGTATCCAGCTATGAACATTGTTAGCCCTTACTATGGTCAGCCACGGATGGATGATGTCAGCCAATTTATTAACTGAAAACCAGGATGTAGTAGGAAAACAGTTATATATATACACACACACACACACATATATATATATATAAAGTTTAAATATATTATCACTGGACTTACAAGGTTTTAAACATTATATTGAGGATATGAATTTAATTGTTACAGTTACAGGGAGTTATTCATTAATGCATTAAAAAAACTTGATATACTTAGAGCAGGGTGATTCTGCAAAATGGTGAATCATTTTGTGTTCAGGCAATAAAAACTGTCCCTTGAGCAGAATTAATTGAGTTAATTTATTTAAATGAATTCTCGGAATTGCTGTACACCCTGGTCTCGGGAAGATAGAAAAGAAGGTTCCACTGCATTAGGGCTCAATGAGCAAGAGTGACTGGGAGTCTTTCCAAGACACTGACTTAGGAAGTGTCAGCTCTGCCCACCCATCTTCACGTCCTCCACCTGCAACAGTTGCTTTTCTTCTCACTGGGACACAGACCTAGACGGAAGCTACTCAAAGGAGGAAAGATTTACTTTGGATCACAGTGTGAGAGAATTCAGCCCACTGTGTGGAGAAACCATGACCAGTTCGTGACAGGTGAGTGTCCCTGGGACTCTTCAAATGTTGGTGGACCAGAAACGACTGCTCACCCAGAAGTGGGACTAAACTTCATCCCTCAGGTTAAGCTACCCAGCAACCATGTCTCCAAGTTACGTACGCCCTTCCTCCTAAAGTGCCACAACCTCCTCAAAACAGGATCATCAGCTGGATCTGTCCCAGCACAGGAGCCTGTAGAAGAAACATCATGCTCAAATTGTAACACCACCTGAAGTTCAAACTCTTAGACCACATCATATGGGTCTCTATGTATCAACTGCTAATCATTTGGCCAGTGTCGGGGAGGGCATCTTGATCAACAGATCCACAAAGAATTCATTTAGTGTAGGAAGTTTATTTACGAAGCAGTCTCCAAAGACAGACATAAGAGTAAGGAAGTAGGAGATGAACTCAGATGTCAGAAGCCCTCTAGGAAAGACTAAGACATGCAAATGAGTTGCCTGCAAATGGCCCACCATTTTTGCTTGGCCTGTGATGGGTGAGTTCTGAGATGCAAGGTCACCGGAGACTTCATCTTAGGATTGTGTTGCTGATATCCCTTTCCTGTCACTATTACCTAACCTCCTGGACATTCGCCCACCCTATTGAGCAGATGTTTTGTAGAGTAACATAAAGTTGTACTCTCATGTAATAATGCTGTATAGATGAATTGATGATTTCACAATTCCTGATAATGATTTTATAGAACACTTAAATTGATATATGTAATCCCAAGCTCCCTATAGAATAAAGCTGCAAATAGAGCTCCGTAAACCTTGACACATCACAGGCTAACTGCCCTGGGATAAGAAACTTGAAGGCTTGAAACAAATTTGTAATCAAGAAAAAAGATTCATTATAGGTCACTCCAAAGATGAAGCCATTGGTGTGCACTAGGATAAAGCAAGCCATTGGTGTGCACTAGGATAAAGCAAGGCCATATCAAACTGTTGCTGTGAACTTATAATGAGCTTGTAGAATAGAAACTCTGCTTCGAAGGTACTATCAACATCCTTCTATAAATCCCCCTTTGTGTAACATTTCATCTATAAGGTAATTTTATGGAGAACTTTTGTCTGAGAAAGTATAAAGGGAGCTGAGAGAAAAAATAAAGAGTGACATTTGAGGCTCAGCCCCATCCACCAATGTATATATGTGTATGTCTGTTTGTCTATATGTATGTGCATACATATGTGTATAGGTATATGTGTATGTACATACGTATGCATGAACACTTGTGGAATTGTTGAGACAGGTGGTCCGGCCCAGCCAAAGTGTGTGTGTGTGTGTGTGTGTGTGTGTGTGTGTGTGTGTGTGTCTGTGTCTGTGTCTGTGTGTGTGTGTGTCTGTGTCTGTGTGTCTGTGTGTGTGTCTGTGTCTGTGTGTGTGAGTGTGCATGTGTGAGTGTGTGTGTGAGTGTGTGTGTCTGTGTGTGTGTGTCTGTGTGTGTGTGTGTGTGTGCGTGTGTATGTGAGTATGCTTGAATTCTCCCTTTCATCCTCTTTTCTCTCTGGGTCACAAAGAGTTAACTGAACTCCAAGCCTCTGACCTGGCCAGAGAAGGGCCCTGGAGCCAAAGAGAAACTAAGTGGGTTTTTTTGTTTGTTTGTTTGTTTGGGGTTGTTTTGTTGGTTTTTTTTCTTCTAGTTTCCCTGCTGCTATCATATCAGTAGGAGTCAAATTACCAGAAGCCAGCGGCTCGTAGCCTTAGAATGGCAGAGTTAAAGAGTTAAAGGAAGAGAAAAAATTACCAAAAGTAGGCAGTTTTTGGCCACACAATAGCAAAGAGTTAAGGAAAGAAGAATCGCCATAGATAAAGCAGCTTTTGCCCCTATTGCTGACTCTTTACCCCTTTGCTGCCTCCCTCAGGAAACTGGGTGCTTGGATAAGCTCTTGGCATAAAGAAGAAGGGAGGAGCATTAACTAACTATAAAGATGCCTGGAAAAGTCATAAGGAATCATACAACTAACTGTCTGAAAATAATCTATAACACACATAATTCTGTATATAAATATACACACAGTTTTAATGGACTTATCAGGGTTGATAATACTACCCACAAAAGCCAAAGACCATCCAACAAGAAGCCCCAGTACCAGATATAAGAATCCTTCTTTTGAGTTGTTGGTCAGGGCTCAAAAGACTTCCAAGACTTACAGCCTATTGGCATTGCCCATCAGAGGTCCCTATTACTGTGTACTTCAGAAAGAAGGCCCAGAGGTTCCTGGCTCAGAACTGTTATTAGTGTCTTCTCCTTGTGGACGAACTTCAATGGTACCAGAAGATGACATGCAAGGTCCCCAAGAAGGGAGATCTACCCAGCTGTGGTGCCTAGGAACCCCATCAATGACCAACATGACAGGATAACCCTATGGGTGCAGTGGTTGCCATCATACCCTGGCAGTAACCCACAGCTCTGTAATTGGACTTAAGACCCACTCGACAAGAAGGAAGCCATGCCTGGTACTGGAAGTCTACCTAACTATTCAGTGCAAGTGAAGTCATGGATAGTGAAGAAGAACCCACAAAAACTAGTTTGCCAAACAGCATAATCCCTAACAATCTGAACACTTGTCCCCATGACAACAGATGCCTGTAGCCTTTTTTCATCATCAAGAAAATTTCTCTTTACAATAGACAGAGACAACTACAGAAAACCACACCAGTCAAAATGTGCAGTCCTTGAAGGATACATCTGAAAAACACTCCTGCACCCAAGGGTCAGGGAACATTGTGAAAGAGGAGCAGGAGGATCCTCAGAGCCAGAAGATCAGGGAGGTTAGGGTGGGATTGTATCTCACAGTGATGCCAGAAGCTACAACTGTAAAGTCTCACCAACGTAACTGCCTAAACATCAGCTGAACAACGATGACACTAATATCCACGCCCAAATATACAGGAAAAGCCACAAAACCTCAGTCATACCCAAATAAATAACTACAGACATCTGAGGAATAGTGAAAGCTGGAGAGACAGACTGTCCCAGGGATGAGCACACTAATTGGCTTTCCAGTGTCAAATGGTCAGTCCTGAAAACATCTATGCAGAAATAACATCATACACCTGAGCAGGAGATATTTAGGAATATATGTGTGTGTGTGTGTGTGTGTGTGTGTGTGTGTGTGTGTACACATATGCATCTAATAACATTCAATGAAAACCATGAGGCCATGAATCCGAAAGAGAGCAAAGAGGCAGTGGGTGAGGTTTTGGAGGGTAGAAAGGAAATAGTGAAATGTTGTAATTATATTATAATCTAAACAATAAAATAATATTTCAAAAATCTAGCAATTAAAAAAAATGAGAAGACATCACATATCTTTTAACCTCCACCTTGGGCCAAATTGCACATGTGCAGCTAGGAGAAGCCAGCCTCCACACTCCCTGATATCCAGAGTTACTAACACCACAGTCAATACTTCATCCTATCATCAGCCCTTCGCCCTTTGCCCTTCGCCCTTCACCCTTCGCTGCTATGCGGCTCCCCAACCACTCTCTCTAACCTCACATGCGGTATATTCTCAGCTCCCTCAACAGGACAGGCCATTTCCTCTAACTCCGCTGATTCAATGATGCGATTGCTGTGGCATCCCACTGTTCTCGGGGACCCTTCCACGCATCCCTGTTCTCAGTCTTCTTACCTCTAGCTCAAGCCCGCCCATCCAAAACACACTGTACCTATCAAGCAAGACCTGAACAACCTAAACAAAACACCAAGAAAGACAGTAGATTCCAGCCACCTAGAAAGCTTGTCTGAGCCTAGACCTAACAGGAAACCTAGATAATGCTGAACAACAGGGAGGGGCAGGCACGAAGGCTCTGGGTATTAAAATGTCAAAGGAAAGTCACAGCTAAGGTCACCCCCATTGACTCTTGGGCACCCCCTTATCCCAGGTCTCTCTCTAGTCCTGGAGATGCCCCCACCTCCTTAGCCCCATCAATTGCCGATTTCCATTCATTTTCACGGCTATCTAGCCATCTCTCCTAGTCTTCTGCACATTTGATCATGAATCCCCCGCCCCCCCCACTTACCCCTTCCCTGCCAGTTCCATCCCTCCATCTGCCTCTTCTGACTATTTTATTCCCCCTTCTACGTGAGATTCGAGGTTCCTCTCTTGGACCTTCCTTCTTGTTTGCCTTCTTTGGGGTTTGTGGAGCATAACATGAAACGGATTTTATGACTACTGTCCACTTGTAACAGACATGAGTTATTGTAACAATTTGATGTACTATATATGTGTGTGTGTGTGTGTGTGTATATATATATATATATATATATATATATATATATATATATATATATATATATATATATATATCCCACATCTATACCATGTGTCAAGTCTGTGTGGTTAGCATTTTATAACCTTAAACTTTCATCATTTCTTCTCATTTTTAGAACCTAGAAACTTCTAGTTGTCTATAAAATATTTAAGATACTAACTGGATAGTTTACCCTGAACTTAGTCCGAGCTACCTTGACATTTGTTATCCAGCTTTAACTCCTCCTCCTCCTCCAATCCTTTCAAGTATCTAATCCTCGCCATCCTGCTCTCTCCTGTGAGATCAATGTTTTCATCTTGGAACACAAGGAAAACACGTGGCATTTGGTGGAGTGCCAAGACGTTTTCGAAGTTCATCTTTCAGTGCCTTCAAGGCACTCAACTTGGCTTTTCATAAAAGTCGATTAAAAATAATTAATCACTCTGCTTGGGCAGTACGTTATCAGTTTGTACAATATAAAGTATATTACAAAATTAAAACGCGGAGTTGAGTTGGAAGAAAACTCTTATTGGTTACAAGCACACAAATTCACTAGCGTGGGCAGAAAAACAGGGTTCCTGGGGTGTCTCCTTGCTAGTTGCCTGCATCCAGGTTTAGTGCCCCATCCCCACAGTGCCTTCTGTAGAACAGACATGAGAAGCTGGATCCAGAGAACCAGCTCTATGGCAACCATGTGGGGTTTCTTGTGAGGACTCGATGTTTGTTTGAAGAACACCAGTGCGTCAGGAGCATAATGTTGACTGATTGTTTGAAAGACCTTCACGTGGTCACAGCAAATCAAATGGAGCTTTGGATCGCTCAGGTTTTGTTTTACAGCTACGACTCATTTATTAAGTGAACTTAACTTCCACTGTACTCTGCGCAGACTTTCATCTTTTATTTCAATATTTTCATTAGCCTGCTTTCCACCAGTGTGGTCACAATGCCAACAGTTCAACTGCGAGCAATTGTGAGTCCAGAGCCTGCAGCCCTGCAGCCATTCCCTATCAGGAAGCCCTGGAACATTTGTCTAATGAACAAAGATATACTTTGTCCTAAGTCCTTAGTTTCCAGCTGTCAGCAACTATGAAGAGTCCTAAACTAACCCAACATGGGAACAGCAAACATGCTATTTTTATACAGAAACTCATAATTGGAGTATTTCCCCCAAATAATTACTGTAGCCAGCCAGTCGGTTTTTGTCTCTGATAACAAAATTCCCAAGTGTCAGATGAGGTGAATGCCAAGCTGGCCGGTCTCTTGTGATCCTTACAAATTCATGGCAGTGCAGACAGTAAATATGACCACATGTTGCCACCTAGTGGACACTTTCTAAAATGGCAAGCTAATGAATTTATTGACTAAATAATGTAGTTAGGATCACAAACCAGGGCTGATGGGACCTTAGATGTCATCTTGTACATCTTTCTTAGTTCACAACATCACATTGTGCTGTAGACTCATCAAAATAAGAAATAATAAAACAAAAAGATCAAAATGGGAAGGCAAAATTCCTAATATGTATTGAGCATTCTCTGTGCATACCATGGCTTTCCCCCCAGATAATCCCCTAGGATCCTTATAAGGATCCACTAAACTGTTATTAGCATGCACCCTTCTCAGAGACTAAGAAACTCAAACATAGAAGAATTAAGTAAGTTGCCAGCAAGCCGTGTGCCAAGGTTTAAATGCAGGCTGCCTGCCATCAGGGCCCAGAGACTCATCCTTCAGCATTCACTTGTGAAACATAGGCAATGGGCCTTGGTTTATTAAAGGTGCTGCACTTTGGTGATTCCAGGCTCATTGTTGCATATTTGCAATATTGCACATGGTCCAAAGCTTTAAGGAAAGCTGGCAAGAACCCTCTCCACTGCAGTCATTTTGCAGGAGCGACGGTCAGGCTCTTCAGTAGCTCCGAGAAGACATCCTCCCCTCCACTCCTGTGTTGCTCATCATCAGAAAGTTCTATAGGTCACTGTTGCAAGACTAAAGTCCAGATATCAAGGAGGTAAACTCTTAAGTTGAATATTTGTCTAATTCACCCATTCTCGAGGTATTTCCAAGAAGGGTCAGCCCCTTTTGACAAAGGTAGAAAAAGAAAGGGTGAATGCTAAGACAGTGTCCTGCACACAAAACTAAGGGATGGATTTAGCTATCAGGGAAATGCAGATTAGTGATGTGTGTGTGTGTGTGTGTGTGTGTGTGTGTGTGTGTGTGTGTGTGTGTGTGTGGTGTGTGTGTGGTGTGTGTGTGTGTGTGTGTGTGTGTGTGTGTGTGTGGTGTGTGTGTGTGTGTGTGTGTGTGTGTGTGTAATTCTAGAGATGCCTCAAGCTTCTAAAAACAAAACAAAACAAAACAAAAACTATACTAGAAATAGAACTGCTATGTGACCCAGCCATACCATCATAAAGCCAAAAGACTATATTGTACTACAGAGACAACTGTATCTCCACATTGATTGCTGCTTTATTTACAATACCTAGGAAATGGGAGCAATCTTTCCCATCCACCAATGAGTGGATTAATTATAACGTGGCACTCAGTGAGGTCATGTAGGCCCAGAAAGTCAAGCTCTGTGTGGTTTCTCTAATATGTGATTGTAGCTTTAAATTTGTAGATATGCAGAACTTGGAAAGTCTGTAGAGACTTGGAGTCAAGGGGGGGGGGGTCATGGTGGGAGGGAGAAAGGGTCCTAAGAGCAGGGAGGAGAGGGTAGAACACATGAGTGCAAAAGCAAATTCGGGGGAGGGGGTAAAGAAGAAGATGAAGTAAAATTAACTAAGACATCAAGGTATGAAGAAATCACATGGAAGCCATAACTTACAGGTGAACTGAAATACAATTCTAAAAACTGAATGTGAATACCATGTGTTGTTGGGTAACGCCGATTCCCTTAGCCATGGGTTGATGACCCCAGAGCCAGCTCTAGAATTCTGCCTTAGGAGTTGTTGATGAAGAGGTTCCCAGAGGCTTTTTAAGCTATTCAGGCTGCAGTCACTTCCTCCGGTTGTCCATCAGAACTGGATATGAAGGCCCTGTGGCTGAAGGCACCACCCATCTTGGTTGAGGAATATAGAGATGTTGTGCTGAAAATGAGTATTCCCTCCTTGTTGGCTGGCCTTAGTAGTGCTTGTAGTTGCTATAAAGGCAGCTTAGAGGAAAAAAAATCAGCAGTGGCATTTTCCAGTTTTGAATACTACAGCACCAACCTATCAGGCAGGAGGTGCATACTGGTGCAGCCAAGGAATAATGTAATGACAGTAACCAAATGACATACAAACTCGATATGAGGCTCAACCCACAGGAGGGAATTCATGCCTGTGACTACAGTGACCAAAGACCCATAACTGGGGAGGTTATAGGTACTACATATGAGTCTACTTCTTTTACTTTGCTAAATGGGTCAAGAGGCCACTTGGATATTTATGTGTACACTTATAGACCAGTGTTGCCCTAAGGTTTGATCCAAGAAATGTCTCATTATAATAGATAAGAGTTAGTACAGAGACTTTTGGGTGGCTGGTCGAGGTACTGAGGACATGTGCCTATCAAGTCAAAGACTGACAAGTACTCAGCCTTACGTGGAACCTCACATCACTCTCTCCGAGGCTCAGAAGAAGGGACAGAAAGGATATAAGAGCTTCAGAGTGGGGAAGAGGGCCGTGAAATATTGTCTTGGGCATTGCATGGCTATTGCTCTCATGAACTCATAGAAAATGTATTTGCTTGTATAGGGCCTACAGAAGACTGACTATTAAATATTACATCATGAATAGGGAAGGATTTCAAGCGAGTCCACTCCACCCAGGGGAGCTAATGGCAGTTGAAGACTTCACTGGCTTCAGCAACATAGCTCAGGCTCCAGAAGACAGCTTCCCACCTATGTATGCCCACATCAGTGGTCTTGGTGAAACCTGGTGGGCCACACAGTACAAATGAAAGTAAGATAAAGGCAAAGAGACACGAAAGCTAAGCAGGGTGGGAGCCTGGTGTGGTTGCAAACATGTTTAATTCTAATACTCAGGAGGCAGAGGCAGGTGGATCTCTCTGAGTTTGAGTCCATCCTGGTTTACATATAGAAAGTTCCAAGTCAGCCAGGGTTATGCAGAGAGACCCTGGCTCAAAATAACCAACCAGTCAAACAACTAGTCAACCAACCAACCAACCAACCAACCAACCAACCAACCAATCAACCAATCAAACAACCAACCAGCCAACCAGACAGACAAATGAACAAACAAAAACCTTATGGGTATGAAATCATTGAAGAGCGCATTTCATACAAAATATGAAAGAAGAACATCCCCTGGTCCCAATCCAGGGATTCATGGACTTTGACCATAGATGGATTTTAAATAAGGACAACAGACCTGAAAAAAAAAAAATCAGAGCACATTGGGGAGTGTGGCCAGAGGCTATTATCTGCATGTATGAAATTGCCAAAGAATAAATTAATTTAAAATAAAGGAAACTCACTATATTCATTTATTTACTTTTTAACCATATAAGCAAAGTAAAATCAATAAGCTGGTTCCAAGTGGGCAGCTAATGAAATTAATGTTGACTAAAAATATATATATATACTGGCATATAATTTCTACATGCTATGAGAGTTCTTCCTCCCGATGCACCCAAACAATTTGCTCAACCCTTTATTTATAGTATTTATAGTTATATTGTGATGACTATTTTATTCTATTAGCGTCCTCCTTAATCTCTGCTACCTCCCAAGCACAGCCTCCAGACAGGCTTCTAGCAACAGCAAAAGGGATGGTTTTTTTTTTTTTTATCGTCTATTCTCTGGGGTTTTCCAGGTTCATAGCATTTATTCAATAAATGTTTTTTTGAGTGACTAGAATACAGTTAGGATTATCTAAAGCTAAATTCTAACTGGATGGCAGAAAAATGTCTGTATATTTGATACCCATGTAACAAAACAAATTAAAACCCACCGTATTCAACCCAATGGCATGTTTGCATAGATTTCATTTTTTGTTCAGCACTTGAAGTTAAAAGCTTCCGTGATTTTCAAGGTAATTTATGTCACCAAACAAAATGCACATTTTGAAAATAAATAAGTGAGTCTGCTAATGAGGAATCATGGTGCTATATATGCAAAAATTTCAAGTCAATGAAATAAAGATATAGTTTCTATGACAATTGAAAGCAAATAGATGTTAATAACTATGCCTTTCACAGCAAAGCCTTGTTTGCATTGGAAAGGACTCTAATTTTGCCACTGAATCTGACACGATTCTCTTATGACTAGATGTAGGTTATATTGTACTTACTGTGTCTCTGCTTGAATACATGGCGAACATCTTAGCATCATCACCTCCAAAACAGACCTCCTATCCTTTCCTTTGAACCCACTCCTTACAGCCTTCAATCTTGAGAGAGGACAGCATGGCTCCATTCTTTCAGTTCTTGCCTCCAAACAAGTGAACAAGTAACACACAACTTCAAATCCTTAAAAGGCTGTAAGGGGGAGCTTTTCTTGGCCTCACATCTGCAGTGTTAGCCACATGGGCTGGGCTCGGGGACTCATGGCTGTGTTTACTCACACTCTTGGAGCTACATGTTCAGTCTACCTTTGATGATGTTTAATAGCAAGAGTCATCTAAAGAACAATTTTAAGGGATGCGCCTCAATGAGAGTAGATCCCACTGGCTAATATATTTGAATACTTGGTTCCTATTTGATGTTGAACTGTTTAGGAAAGATTAAGAGTTCATAATTAAGAAAGATTAAAGATTAAGAACAGTTTAGGAAAGATAAACTATTTAGGAAAGATGAAGAGTTCCTAAAAGTTGGAATTGTGCTGCGAGTGGTGGCGCATGCCTTTAATCCCAGCACTAAGGAGGCAGAGGCAGGCAGATTTCTGAGTTTGAGGCCAGTCTGGTCTACAAAGTGAGTTCCAGGTCAGCCAGGGCTATACAGAGAAACCCTGACTCAAAAAAACAAACAAAAAAACAACAACAACAACAAAAAATTGGAACTTGGGGCATGCTTTGAGATTTCCAAAATCTTGCCACATTCCCAGTATGCTGTCTGTCTGTGACTTGTGGATCAAAAGATGTGAGCTCTCCTCTGTTCCTGGTGCCATGACTTTGCTCCACCACCATTGACTCTTACCCACTGAAACCATAAACCCAATTACATGTTACTCTCTTTTATAAATTGCTTTGGCTATAGAAATACTAATGTTTTCATAGACCGTCCACCAAACTCCCATTTCTGCCCCATTCAGACTCTCGGGTTTTTAATTAAATTTATTCTTTCCCTTTGAAACTTGTTCTCATCACAGAGTAGAAATTTATGATGAGAGTTGGTAAGCCCTAAGTCATAAAGACCCTATCAGAGTCCTATATTGAAGTACAGAAGCATTGAGTTGGGAAACAAGATAGAGGTCCAGCGCTCAGCAGATTTCCAATACAGTGGGGCTAGCCTGAAGGAGCCTACAGTAAACAGGATAAGACAGAGTGGGTTTAGAGCTAATTCCAATCATGTAGACAAGGAACTCAAGGGAGGAAATATACAATTAAGAAGACACAGTTATTGCCCTGAAAATTATCAAATGCCCCCAATGGATCCAGAGAAACAGTGCTAGTATATCATGTTTAAGACTAAATGAAAAAGAAAAAAAAAAAAACCAACAACAACAACAACAAAACAACCCAGGGTTTCCAGGAGCTTTGACATGTTCTTCCAACATCAGACTCCCATCTACCCGACTCTTAGAACACTCCCATTCCGCACCACATAATTGAGCACCTAATTATATTTTTCTTAGTAATGCTTGTTGTTTTTTTTTTCAGGATGGTTAGTCCCCTACTCCCACCAGATTGTAAACCCACTAAGGCCTGTGAACATATGTGACTGTATAAATTTGAATGAGACCTTTGAGATCCTCTTCTGTTGACAGCTGCAGAAGAAGAAGGCTGACAATTTGTGGCTTGTCCTAGTTCCCACAGCCAATCTGTGTTTGGAAAATTTCCTATAACCGCCCTTTGATTGGTGGAGAAAGGAGGTATAATGCAGAATAACCCCCACCCGCCCCCCAGAGATGTGGTTACAATATGTTTGGGTTTTCTCACCTTAGAGACAATGTAAAACGCTGAAATTTTTAGTCTAGATTTTTAAGGTGATGTGGGCCAGCTATCAATTTATTATATCAAATAATAATAATATCATCATTATTATTAATATTATTAATTATTATTATTTATTATTATTATTTTGTGCTCATTGAGGCTTGAATACAGAAATGATGGGGACCCTTTATTCTTAGGAAATTCTTTTCTAAACAGGATGAGAGATAAGGTCTGACCATGAATGAGAAGCAGCAGTTGGAATCTGACCTGTCTTTAGTAGACCAGAGGGGAAAATGGAAGCATAACAAGACTCTAAGTCAGGATTCAGAAGTGAGAATGCCATGCTGCAATGCGATTAATTAGGCTGTGTCCTGATGTCAGATGGTCTTACTGGATAGAACAGTGACTTGCCCTGAGGAACTCTATTTTACAGGCAGTGTTTGACTCCAGCTTACTGCAAACACAGAGACAGGATGCCTCTGTACCTTGGTGAACTCATAAACAACCCAGACTGCTTAGTACCATCTGGGAGCCACATAGCAATAACTTTTTCCCAAAAGGAAAGAGGTGCCAACCTATAAATTTATCAAAGTAGTCTGTGATCATATGAGCTCATGAGTGCCTTAAAATAACTCCAGGCAAAACAAGCCTGAGACTAAGAAAATGGTGTATAACCCTTGCCTGGATTCCATGAAGAAGAACGAGCACATATAACACTGGGAAGGTGGTAGTCCCTTACCCAACTGTCATCTGAACACTTGGTCTCTGTATCACAAAGCCAACAAGTAGCGAACTCCCAACTCAGGAGACTTGAGTTGGAGTCCGTCCCCATTGTAGACATAGCCTACTGAAATGATTGCCTGTCCATCTGCTCATGAGTTTATCTGAACCCAGCTCTGTTCCTCACCTCCATGGTCCCCTTCCTCACTTCTATAGTTCAGCTAGATGCTGAGGTTAGGCTTAAACCTGAGACTCTGAGACCACAGTCCTTAGCATCTTTAGCAGACCTCCAATTTCTTGCTTCTGCCTCTAAATGAAGACTTGTTGAAACTCCTTAAACTCTATTAAAGCCTCTTTAACCCTTTGTAGATGTATTTTATGTCCAATATGTAATCTGAGAGTTATATTAGTAATTAGTGTTGGAATAGACTACCCAGTACCATATACGAAAATAGGCATGGATACATGTATCTATAACTCCAAAATTGAGAGGCCAGTGTTGTGGATGGCCCTGGTGATGCCTGTATTTTGATATTAATTCTGCTTTCCCAGGAGGGGTTTTTTGGACGGGGACAGCAAGAAAGCAAGATGTAGCTACAGGTGTCTCCCAGCTTATATGGTGAATCCTGGCGGATTTGAATCACTATGGCCTTCAAGATTAGGATTCTAGTTGTTGAGCCCAGGTACAATTGTTTTTGAACTAAGTTTTTGTGGTGTTTCCTTCACATGGAAGTTTGACTGGGTTCAAGAGAGAAAGGGATGGCAGCAAAGCATGGTTTTGCCATATGTGCACCACAAAGGCCATGGGGGTTTTGAAGCATGGGGCTGGCGTGGTAGTGACCCACTAGTGGGAACTTAGCGAGCTGGGTGGAGAGATTATGGAGCTCTGAGTCAGAGCCTCCACAAGATAAGAACTGGCCGGCAAAACTGCCAGGGCTGAGAGTAGCTGGGTGTAGCACAGGAACTTGCCATTCTTTTTAATATTTCCCGCAACAGGTCAGAAGCAGGGACGTCCCTGGTTCATCGAGAAACCCCATTAAAAAAAATAGGATTGAAAAGATGGAAGAAGACATCCAAAATTGACCTCCTCCTTTATACGTGTGCACATACATATTCATGTGCACATGCATATACAAGTGCATATAACACACACACACACACACACACACACACACGACTGGAATAAACAGAATCTCTATTGTCCTTGAGAAATCATCAAGGGAACTAGAACTACTTGGAATAATCGCTGCCTTCAAAACCAAAAAATATAGTTACCTAACCATTGTTAAGTAAGTTCTGCTGCTTGGAAAAGATACAAGTTATGTTCACCTATATTTCTGGCATAGTGTATTTATGGCAGAGTGAATGAAAGATGCCTTTAACCCAGCTGACTAAACTTGGATATCTTAGGAGATTTTTCTATCATTCGAGCTTAACTAGAGAGGCCTGGTTTGTGGTAACCATTAACCATGAGGGCTGAGATTGCAGAAAGACCCCCACCCCATCCCAAGATGGCCAGATTTTGTGGCACACATATGGTAATCCTGACATTTGGGAGGTTGGGGCAGGATAAGCGCAAGTTAAGACCAGCCTGAACTACATAGCAAAACCCTCTTTGTAAAATTGCATGTTAGGTTTTGTAGACATCACTGTGCCCTGTCACCTCTTACTGTCAGTCAAGATCAACCCTGGTGTGTTCTTCAACATAGTGGTCGATGGTGAGCCCTTAAGGCATGCTTCCTTTGAACTGTTTGCAGATAAAGTTCAGGAAAACATTCATACTCTGAGCACTAGAGGAAAGGATTTGTTTATAAGGGTTCTTGCTGTCACAGATTAAAGTGTCATGGTGGAGACTTTATAGGCCATAATGACCCAGATGGAGAGGGAGAGGCCATCTGCTGGGAGAAAAGTAAGAATGGGAACCTCATACAGAAACTGATGGGCCCCTAGTAGCCTGTTAGCAACAAATGCTGACCAAACCTAACCCCAAGGCCTCATCTGTCCTGCCAACAATGAGAGGTTGAATGGGATCGTGAAGAATATACTGTTGTTGCCTGGCTTCCTTCGCTTAGAGCAATCATTTTTATATTAATATTGCTCATGCAATGGGGGATTTGGAGTGCTTAAACTATTTAACTCTTCAATTTGTTTAATCCCTGACCTGTTCATGGGTATGTGGATTATTTCCAGGGTCTACCTTTGACAACTAAAACTGCATTGCACATATGTATACAAAACTTTCTATAGATGTCCATTTTAATCTCTTACTTAGGTGCTAAAGACGGAAACTGTTAAGTTGTATTGCTCTTGCTGTGTTTCATTTTCTAAAGAGTGGTGGCAGTCTGCCACCCTGCCAGGAGCAAGAATTGCACTTGCTCCCAACCCTCACCCACAGTTACTGAACAGGGAGCCTTGTCACTGTAGACATTTTATTAGATTCACCCTGTGGCTCCACCTTGTACTTCTTTAGCTAATGATATCAAAACATCTCTTTATAAGCATATTTAATACCTGTGTATCTTTCTGATGGTTTCATTCATATATAATATGGACTGTGATTATAGTCACCCATATCCACCATTGATCTCTGTCACTCCCCTTCCTTTCATCTTAACTCCTTCCCACCATGGCTGCCTGCAGATACATCATGGAAGCCGGTGACACTCTCTCCTGCAACAGCCATCAATAGCCAACTGCTCCTCAAGAAAATATGGGACCTCATAGGACCTCCTCTATTCACGTTGTAATGTTGAGTGGCCCAGTCTTATGCGTGCATCTATTGGTGCTGTGTATTTATGATTGCAGAAGCCATATCATATCTAGATGGCGATATTTCACGGCACTCCTCCTCAACTTCTGGTTCTTATTATATTCTTGCCAGCTGCTCTCATCCCCATCATGATGTCCCCTGGGGCCTTGGGGGGTTGATATAAATGTCCCATTTAGAGATGGGTCCTCACAAGTCATTTATTATGATCACTTCATCTAGATATGAGTCTCTGCATTAGCAGTCACTCTGAAAAATCGAGCTTCTCCCTCACATCGAGAGCAGCATTTATCTATGAATAGAAATGAATATGGAGGAAGAAGCTTTGCAACATGTCCATTTACCAAAACATTCATGGTATGATCCTCTATTGGGTCCATAATCTCTGCAGCCATAGGCTTTTGACTGAGTTTATAGTACTAGATGTCTATTTGCTCCAGTAGAGCAAGCCTCAAATCCAATCATGAAGTGGTTGGTTTTGCTACTATTAACCTACTAGACATATCTTCCCTGACACACTGTTATTGTACAAGTAACGGTGCACAGTTGATACGATCATTGATAAAATTTTTTCTCTCAAGTGTATTTTTCTGTTGCTGTTGATAAAATTCCATGACCAAAACCAACTTTTAAAGGAAGGGTTTTCTTGCTTTACGAGTCTATAGTCATAATCTTGTCATAGTCCGTCATCAGCAGATGATGTTAAGACGGGAACTCAAGAAGGGCAGCAACCTGGAGGCAGGAGCTGATGCAGAAGCTATGGAGACGTGTTGTTTACTGACTTGTTCCATGTGACTTGTACACACTGCTTTCATATATGCCCCAGGACCTCCTGCTTACCGGCACAATGGGCTGGGCCCTCCCATATCCATCACTAATCAACAAAATGCCCATACAGACTTGCCAAGCCTATGGAAGCAATGTCTCAGTTGATGTTTCTCTTCCCAGATAACCCACACCTTGACTCAAGTTAACACAAATGAATAAGAACACGCCCCTAGAATTATCTTCTAGTGCTATGAACGTTAGTCGATAGGAAGGGAGCTTCCAGCTCAATTCTAACTTGATTTCTCTGTGTTCTACGAAGCTGGTATGAGATGCCTTCATTCTTACCATCTAATTTGGTGGTCAACCAAGAGCACTAGCCATATCCAGTATTCTTGGGGTGGGACTCTGGGACTTCTACTCCCAACAATTCAAAAAAAAGTATCCCACACCTGGCACTGGGGGGTTTAGATTTAAAAGTCTGTGATTCTGAGGACAGCATCATCTACCTATTATGCCTTTATTCCAATATCTTTATATATCTTTAATATATTATATATTATATATACATATGTATATGTATACAAATATATGTATACATACACACACGCATATATGTGTATATATGTATGTAAATACACACACACACACACACACACACACACACACACACATATATATGCCTTTATTTGCAGGAGAGAAGGAATATTTATTGAACAAGCCAAATCCTGTGTCATCATCTGACTCTTCTGACAGCTTTTTCTCACCCTCATTTTCCTCTTCTGCAGCAGGGGCAAAAGCAGCAGCAAGATCAACAGGGCCAGCAAGATCAACAGGGCCAGGGGCAGCAGAAACAGCCACAGCCCCGTCAGCAGGCACACCGGAGAGCTTGCCAACACCCTGCCTGAAGACAACATACAAGATTTTTCCCTTTAGTTCACTGATAGCCCTATGACTGGTCACCATCCACTTCGACTTTCGTGCTGTCTAGGATTTTCTTTATGTTTTGGCACTGGGAGAGGAGTTGCCCCCAAGGGCACCCACGAGGTCAGAGGTGGCATAGGATATGTCAGCTGCAGCGATGGCCCTCATACTTGCAACCTTCGTGATATCAGGCAGCAAAACGCAATCTCTCATATTTTCTTTGTTAAAGTATCTGTTGAAATATTTGGCCCATGTAAACCTAGTAACATGCTTTGTTGTAATTGAGTTTTTTAAGTTTTTAATATATTATGGAGACAAGCCCTTTATTAGGTGTGTAATATCAAATAACTTCTCAAAGTCCCAAGATTGATTTTACTCTCTCATTTTTGCATTTTTTTTTGTTCTGTATTTTTAATTTTCATTTTGGCAGAACCATACTATGCAGCCCTAGCTGGCCTGGAACTTGCTATGTAGACCGTTCTAGGCTGGAAATCACAAGATCTGCCTACTTCTGCCTCCTAAAGTGCCTGGATTAAAGGCTAACTGACTGCCAGCCTAGCTCCAGGTTCAGTGAAATACCCTGTCTCAAATAACACAGTGACTAGAGCTGAGCACCTGATGACCTCCCATAACCCCAGTGAACACCAGCACCTGTCCTGGCACACACCATATCCTGTACGTGTAAATACTACATAGGTAGCATCTACTACACTCACATACAGAAGGATGATGTCAAGTAGATATCATTGTTTCCTTCTTTATTGTAAGAGGGAAATGTCTAGTTCTGCCTTGTTCATACACAGTTACCAGTAAACTTTTCTTATAGGTCACCATTATCTCTCAGAGAAACTTGGCTCCTATCCAAGACACCGCTAATCGTGAAGTGTATTCAGTAGAGAGGTGGGAACAGGCACCTTTCCTGACTTTGTGCAAGCTCAGGGTCCTACGTGAAAAAATTGACAGCTCATCATCAGACTGAGAAAATTTGGTTCTATTCCTTCTTCGCTGAGGATTCTTATGGGAGTAAATTATATCTGATGTTTCATCAGCATCGCTGGATGCTATCGTGGGGATTTTTTTTCTTGTGATGATGTGACATATGGCAATGATTTTTATCTATGTGTTTCATGAAGAGAATGAAGATCAGTGCAGAAATGATTCTGAATCCACTGAGACCCAGCAAGCAATAGCTGAGTGATGCCTGACCAAGGTACTAGAAAAGAATTGGTCGTTCAAATGCTGTGAGTTTGCCCCTTCATCCCTTTTGTCCTTTATTGGTGATAAATTCATGTAAGTCAATGGTGCTGCTTGCAGCCAGCTGGTGGTCACTTTGTTCATGAAGTCTCACCAACACAACAGTGAGAACTGCAAGCAAAACCATGACCATGACACACACACATGTTGCTATACTACGTTAACAACAGAAGCTCCCATTGCATCTTGAGAAATTTTCGCTTCAGTTCTCGGTTTGGAACTTCTCGTATAGGACTTACCTGGAGAAATGCATTCCTTCAGAAGCTTTACGGTATCAACAGTGTTTTGGTGATGAGAATTATTTGTGTCCGTGACTCTTCTTCCACTATAGTCCCTCCTATACTTCTAATGTCCCCATAGACAAGCCCTACATGGCAAGGGAAATGCTTCTGGTCTGCTATTGTCATTCAGAATGAATTTCTTTCAGGACATGGGTGACATGCCAATGTTGCTTGAGCCATCTTGCACTGATGCTGTTGGGATTTTGTGAGGAGCGGGTGTGGCCACGGCCCCAAGATGGCGCCAGGGACTGCTGCCAAGTCTTATGATTGGCACCTGACTTCCTCATATCCCTCAAGATAGCCACGTACCTTGAGCTGCATTACGCAGATGCACCACGACGTAAGATCGGATGATGTGACGAATGTTGTCCTGAGCCAATGAAGTGTGCCTACATGGACTGAGGTGATGGGGAGTGGACAAGAGGGTATAAAGGGGGATGGCCAAGAGAGGTCGGGCATTCTTTTTTCCTGGACATTGAAAAGTTCCTGAACAAACTGCCTTGAGAAGGACATCGGTTTCATCTCTTCTTTTCTGCTGGTCGGAGACAGTAGCAACAGTATTTTGCTTTATTCTATTTTCAGATTTGCCTATTTTATTTTGTGAATGTTTGCCTGCAGATATGTACCTGCACTGCACGCATGGCTGGTGCCTGACAGAGGCCAGAAGGTGGTATCTGATACCCTGAATCTGAAGTTACAGATGGTAGTGAACTACCATGTATGTGCTGGGAACTGAACTTGGGTCCTCTGTAAGAGTATCAGGTGCTCTCAATGTCTGAGCCATCTCTTTATCTCCAAAATCTATACTTCACTGTTATTACCATTGGTTTGGTGAAAAGTACAGCCTGCTTCAAGTGACTGATGACGTGGCATTTTAGAACTAATGTTATCTATAAATTGGAGATAGCCTCGATATTGTGCTGTTATATAATATTATTGTATTCACACCACACATCCTGTGTATATTTAACAATATGTATAAATAGTAAATGCTGTAATGTAAAAGAGTTACATTTTGCAAAGCAAAATGGAACTTGTAAAAACAAAACAAAACAAAAAAATTGCAAGCTGCTACTGAACTCTCTCAGACAGCTAAAGTGGAAGTTGATTCTAGAAAGGCCATTATGGGGGTAATTGCCCAAGAGAATGTTTTCTTACACAGGAAATTAAAGACAGAGAAAACCTTATTAAAAGTAAAAAAAAAAAAAATGTAGGTTCTTGCATCTGCCAGGACATGTAGCAGAGCTTGCACCCCTTCTGGGAGTAATGACTAAACTGAATCTCAGTTAGATCCAGAATTTAAGTTGAATTTCAAGAGGGCAGAACCTTGAATAAGAAAGGGGAAAATATTCAGGATGTTTTATACAGTGAGGTTCCCCCTTCCAAAAATGATATTTTTAAACTGTTATTCCCCCCAAAAAAGGTAAAGTGAGGAGTTTATTGCTTATATTAAATGCAAGATCAAAACACTTGGATTGGTACTTTTGAAAAATCTGGTTCTCCACCCATATTCACCATATGTAAGTGACTCTAGAAGCTAGATATGCTAAGATATTAAAAAAAATGCCTGTCACTAACATTACTCTTGAATTCTTAGCAAAATTGATAATTATTGACATAGGAACTTGGGTGTGTGTGTGGATGCATACGTGTAGTATGTCGTGTATGTGATATGTGAATGAATATGTGTAGTATGTCGTGTATGTGATATGTGAATGCATGCATGTAGTATGTTGTGCATGTGATATGTGAATGCGTATATTTGAAGAGGAAAAAAAAACAAGTCAAAATTAAAAATGTTAATTGGACAACATTTTTGAATGTCTTAATTACAGTGATTCCTCATTTGAATTAATTTAGCAAATAATCAACTTATTTTCTCTTTGGTCTACACTCTGCAGTCCTCTGGATTCAAATTCTGAGGTGCAGCTTTATTGACGCCACCGCTTCCCCATCTCTGCATTAATTTATAGGAATAGTGATTATACTCTGTCATGCAGCTAGACATTTTTTGGACAAGATGTCATCTACATTCATTAACAGCTCATTTATTTGCCATTATAAGTTTTGCATAAGTGAATTTTCCAGATAACCAAAATTAAATCCGTGACATTTTACTTTAACCATGTTGATGGAAAGAGCTCAAATTCCCTCATTTCTTACAGAAACTATTCTTATGAAGATGCCAAGTGAGTCCGGACAATTTTGAGGAGGAAAGTATCTCATGGACGGGAATTAGACTGTGATGTGAAATTTAAATGATGCACAATGACATACTACTCTCACAAGATGTTTAAAGAAGAAAACGGTCACACTATAATGCGGAATAGCAAACCAAGAATGCAAAACTAAATTTTACACCATTTCAGTAACAGGATATAGGGTTTGCACAGAAAGTCTGGACCATGACGAAGTATTAAGAATGTTTTCTTCTGAAGAGAGGATTAGAGATGATTGTAATGTATTTCTCCTCAAACTTTTATGTTATTTACCTAAGCATATTTTTTTTTACATTAGGGTTTTCCCCCAAAGGCTGTTGTTTTATAACTTACATAATAGATCCCATATTTGCCCCTTATTACCCCGTGCCTATTACATTTTAAGTAATGAGTAAGTGACTATATCAATAATGATTATCAGAACATCCATTCATTTGACCTGAAATCATTCCCAAGGCAATTTCCATGAAGAGGCTGCACTTGAAGTGTATCAAGGTGAAGTCCATCTTGTAGCTTTCTTCTGTCCCATATTTATTAATTTTGTAGTCGTTTATAATAAATACAAAGAAGTTTTTTAGGGAATATAACACAGGTACCTCAATTGGTAGCTATAGTCTCCAAAGCAAAGTAAGAAACATGCTGTTTACAGCTGTTCTCCGAGTTAAACCTGTTAGGTGAAAATGGATGGTAAGAGTCAGCTATCGTGTGATTGACTGCCCACATCAATCATAAGAATGGAAATAAAGTCCAAGAATCTGTGATCTGAACTATGATATCTGCTAACAGCTAAGTCTTTCCTTGAATTCTTCGTGAATCATCAAACAGCACCTTCACTAGAACACTTCATTGTAGTTTCTAAGGGAGCCATACTTAATCTTTGTAGTCACCGAGGCCTGAATGACCACAGTGGAAGGGAGTGTTGTCATTTGTTTGGCCACAACGAAGACTGTTTTAAATAATAGCTACCAGTGTATGGGCGTGCATGTGAACAATGTATTCTCAGAGAGTGCTGGAGTGTTCTACCTAGATTCCTCTTAATTCATTCTATGAACAAGAAATTTATATTCTTCTGTGCCTTAATTCCCTCACTTGTAAGAGATGCTAGCATTAGAATCTACCCTATGAGGTCTTTGAGGGCATTAAAGGTGTTAAATCAAACACTTTTTTAAACCATAATTCCTAAGACATTTTATATAGTCAATAATTATTAGCGTTTACTTATGATTCATAATTAACGTATCTCTGAATGTAAATATTCATAAAATCATAATGAGCCAAAACCATCATGGAATAATAGCAAGTCCAGAACAGGAGTCAGGACACAGGAATCTGCAGGCCACTCTAGGCTCCCACCTCTTTTAAGTATATAAAAAAGTTATTGGGATGTAGCCTCATCCGTTCTTTGCAAATTCTCTGTGCTGAAATCTTGGCTATAATGGGAAGACATGAGTGGCTGCAACTCAGTCCTAGCAAGTAAAGCCTTGAACGCCACCTGTACTGCTCTAGAGAAGCTGCCACCCACTTGTCCAGACCTGAAAGAGCAGCCAGGAAAAATATATGACACTTGAAGGAAACCCCGTATGTGAAGAAATAAGATAGGAAGAGACAGCCTGAGGAATGACTCTGAGTCACTGCTTGGCAGGAAAAGAAGCAATAGTAAGGTTAAAAACCAAGGGGGAAGAACCTCTACCACACAACATCAAGGCACGGACAGCAGTTGGCTTATTTGAGAACAAGAAGGAATCCTATCAAAGAGAAAGGGGGAAAAAGAAAGAAAACTGGAAGTTAAGATCTTACGGTGGATCATGGAGAACTAGGAAGGCCATCTTTACTTTATATAGGTCTGTGAGATTAGGCAGTAAGAAACTACTTACTCAAATTAATCAATAGTGCTCTATCTAAATTATTTTTTAAAAAAAACAACAACAATCAACCATGCATGTGTGCTAATCATGGATGTTGATGCTCATGGGGCTGGAGAAATGGACGGCTCCATCACTAAGAGCTCCCACTATCCTTCCAGAGTTCGGATCCAGGTACCCACTCTGAGGGGCTCACAACCACCTGAAACTCCAGCTCCAGGAGATCTTATACCTGCCTGTAATCTCTGTGAGGATCCACATACACATGTACACAGACACCCACAATATACTTTGGCATGCACACACCCACATACACATACTATGTGATCTAGAAACATACAATATGAAATACAAAAATATATTAAATATTTACAAAAGAGCATTGATGCTAGTGATAAAGTTACTAAGACTCAGAAAATGAAAGCTGGAAGTCAGCCTAACAGAAAGTTGTTGCAAGTTCAGGGGTGGACATCTATGATGACAAGAAATGAAGGCTATGGGAACTGTTCTGAACTGCCTTACAGTCTCTGCAAAGATGAAAAACATTGCTTATTCTCATGACAAAAATGCCATAGAAACTATCAGGCCAAGTGACTCTCCTGAGGCTCAATACTGAATCCATGACTGCAAAGCCATGCCTCCAATCATTCCTTTTGACTTAGGGTTGGCCAACAAATGAAAATATCAAAATGAACACCCAAAGTTTGCCCAAATGGTCAAAGTATAACTATGTAAGCCACATTACATATAATGAATGCAAAGCCCCCATTCTCAAGTGATGGATAACCTCATATGCCCAGCTGGAGGAGAGTAAGGGCCAAGCTGCTTGGTGGCCCTGTATTCTAACTAGAACTCCTAAAATCCCCATGAGTCTTCAATCAACCTATCACAAGTTAAAGTGGTAAAAACTGGAAATATGTGTTTAGACACAAGCCGCTTCTATGCAACCCCAATTTCCCACAGGATCATCAACATTCCTCTACATTTGGACTGTGTATTCTATTCTCTCATCAATCTTTGGTAAAAGACCAATGGGTACACAAAGGCACTTGACTGTTGAACGAGGCTACAGGAGTACAGAGCTTTTACTAGTTTCTATCTCTAGAGATGAAAATTCTTGCCTTGTGCTGTGTTCTAACTTGGGAACCAGTGGATGCCTGCTTAGATGTTAATTAGATGTATTCAGTACTGACACTCTGAGCTACGAGAGTTTTTTCTCTGATATGCCTTCTGTGGTTCCATCGTTGTGAGGATGTTCTTGGGAGAGTGGTGTGTGGAAGCTCTGCATTGTTGCACATATAGTTGGACTCATCAAGAGCATCAAGGACTGGGAAGTTGAATTGAACTCAGTTTAGACTACAGCATCATTTCGGTTGGACTCAGAGCAAGATGCACGAGCCAAGGATCCCTGAAATGTCTTCTTTCTCTTCTTCAGTCTAGGAGGATAATAATAATGTGTTTAATAATTACTGGCCTTGGGTACTTAGTAATGTATAAGTGAGGGTTTTGCTGCTGTGACCCTCTCTCACTACTTAAATCCATAAATAGTTACAGAGGATAAAAAGGTCAGAACGAGGCAAACCCCTCAAAATGCTTGCTTTGAATGGCAGGCGTATACAGATTCTTATTGTCATCATCGGCTTTGCAAAGTTTTATTTTTCTAAAAAGTGTATGTGTTCTTACAGAGTGGAACAAATACGAAATAAATTACATTACACTGGCTTATTTAATTTCTTCTAGCATATTTGAAAAAAAAAGAAAAGAAAACGAAAATTAGCTTATTTCCTGATATGACAGATGGATGTCTGGCAACTACATTTTAAAAATGATTTTAATAAATGAGAGTAGGCAAAATAATAACATTTTTCTGGCATTTAAACCTATTATAAATGAATAAAAAAGGCACAGTCTTACCTTAATGAAATATTTCAGCCAAAAAGTCATTCATTTTTATTTGTTATGTGGATAAATAAATGTGATTCTCCCTGAGTCCCCTCATTAATTCCACTTCTGTTTTTCCTCTGTCATTTCACATTTCTCTCTATCTCTTCTCTTCTCTGGCTTTATTGTTCACTTCAAACAGCAATCATAATTGTTTGAGTACATAAAATAAAAACGTTTGCCTTTGGAAGGGATGGTCTTAGCGTGATGTACATTAGTTTCCCATCATGCTCCCTACTCATAAATTACGTATATGTGAATTGTTCCACGGAGTTCATCAAAATTAGGTAAATATTATTCTAATTCAACAAATAGGTGCTAATGAGGACATATTTGCAAACAATGAGACTTTTTTTTTGAAATGCCTATGTTACCACCCATCATTTAAAAGCACATTTCTTCATGTACATACACTGAAATGTGTATTTTAGGCCATTATAAGTACTATAAGTACAACGACTGTGTCTAAGAACAATTTGTACTTTTGCATAGGCAATTTTCTCAGTCTATTATAAACAAATGCACTTTTTATAGAGCGCATTTAGATGTATTATTTCTAGGCTTCAAAGTGTACTCTTCTTATGAAGAGCATTAGAAGAAATGCTAATGGAGCCATCTTGTGGATTTCACTGGGGTAAGGGGTGAAGCAGCTTCAAGAGTGGAAATGCAAACAAAAGATCCTCCCTGTGTGCACAAGATGTGCCATCCTGGACTCCCAGCACTACAGTGAAGTCAATGAGGAGGCCGAGCTCTCACAGAGAATAAATAGGACCTAACAAACGACGACCGGCTGTTTACATCTACCCCAAAGTCAAAGCAAAGTCGTACCATGGCCATCTCTCCCTTCCTTCTTGTGGTCTTGGCACATTTGTCACTTACAGCAGGTCTTTTAATTTCTCGACAGAATGAAAGAAACATTGCCCGTCTTATACCATTTTGTGACTGACACGTTGCATGTCACATGAGACTTCTGGGGTTAAGTGTGGGGTTTGCTTCTGTTACCTTCTCTTACAGCATGTCCTGGTCATGTGTCCCACAAAGCAGAGTCCAATTCCTTCATGTAGTTCTTAAGGCTTGTATGAAATGCCATAGTGCCCCACTCTCCTGAGATACCCATCCCATCATCATGAATCGATACAGCCCACACTCAATGTGCATGCCCAACAGACAGACATCTTGAGAAAGGAAGTAGGTCGGGATGTAAGGTGAGCACGGTGCCGTATTTACAGCCTAACAGGTTTCCAGTTGCATTGGACTCAGTGTCCTCTCTCTACTTCTTAGCTTACCTACAAATTTCCATTTTTATCCATTGTAAATATTGTATCAGCTTACCTGAAGGGTTAGCTTTTAAAACACCCCCCACCCCACCCCACTCCACACACACACAATTCTGCCAATGGCTGAGAATTTGTAAAATACTGTTAATTATATATTTCTGGTTTAAACCTCCCAGAAATCGTGGAATGTGACCACCATTTGGAGATCAGGGCACAGGCTTCCCCATAACTCATCTTTCCTGCCACAGATTTACCAACCCTGCAAATAGAGAGATGAACAGAAGAGTCCCAACCCCAAAGAAGACTCAGTATCGAGCAGTGCCCTCTGCTATCTCTTCTAGCCTGTGCTCAGCATGGGATTGCTGTCCTAGTTGACTGTTTTCTGGGTCCAGTGATATACCCAGTGCTTACTGTAAGATGTAACGGGTAACATGGCTCACCTCTGACAATGACCAGGACTTGGACCAGGGACACCCTGCCTTAATTCTCTAATTCCTGGGGTGGCTGACAGATCTGGGGCTTCTTACCAACCATTCATTCTATGGGCTTTCTACTCCCGAGTATCAAACCATTGCAACTAGCCTCATTTCTCTCCTCACCTCTATCTGTCTTTCAGGATGCCAGTGGGCCCACTTCTGTATCTCAGCGTCACTCCTCAGCCTCTTCCTGGTACTTTCTGCCTTTTCCTGACCTAGACAATCCAGGAATGCAATTGCAGTTACAGTTTTTAGCCCAAGCATGTCATAGTTGAGAAGCAAGAAGGCATCTTATGGCTTTCGTTTTAAAGGTTTCAAATTGTATGAATTTCCCCCCTCCATTAATTTTGTTCTGAACCTGTAAGTGCCATCTGGGATCCTTTAAGTTTTCTCAATCAGTGTCTGTGGTTTGAAAAACACCCTCAACTTGCCTCATCGTTGGCTGTTGGGAGAACTGATGCTCTGTTCTTTGTTCTGCTCCGTACCACCTGAGAGGCAAGTCTCTGCTTACGGATGCAGAGACTGAGGTGTTTTTAATGGATGAGAGGGGCTGGGAGAGTAGCCTTGACACAGAACCAAATTAAACAGAAACGGGATCCCTGTGAGGCTGCTGGAGTTGGTGGGATCCTGGGAATCGTTTATACTCCTTAAATACAAATCATGGCTGCATCCCGTGAGCACGCGCGCGCGCAAACACACAGACACACACACTGTATACCTCCGCCATGTATCTGCTAAGCAACCATCTCCACCTTCCCCCAGAAAGGGAGCTGGAGCCTCAGCGGGAGTAAATGAGCTCCCTGCAGGTTTAAAAAGCTGTTCCCTGATCCAAACTGGGGTGCTTGAGCAGTTCCGATAATGAAATGAAATGAATTTTCGACAGTTATACAAGCGCTGTTCAGCAGACCCAGACAGGCATTTCCATTGGTGCTCACCCGGCGAACGAGTTTATCACAGATGTTCCATCTCTAAAGACGGCTTTGTGCTGTGGTTTAAGTATCTGTCTTTCTGAGCAGGTCCTTTCGAAAGGTTATCCACATCTGAGCATCAAACATGGTGCCCAGCCTGACTCCTCTCTGTCCCTGAGGCAACTGGAGCGAGTGCTTCCTTCTGCTGGGCAAGCTTCCAGAAGAATCACGAGACTGTAGGAGGTCTAAGGGCAGTGCAGTTCGAGGGGTCTGGGTGGGGGTGGGGTGAGCAACAGAGCCCCACCTGCATACACAAGCACACACATACCCATGGCTGAACTATGCCAAGAATTTCCTGATTGGAAGGAAGTTCTAAGTTTGTAAGGTTTGTACACATGAGAAAATTGCATTTCTAAGAGTGCACATGGCAATAAGAAAGGGAAATGCCAAACCGAGAAAAACACTACAATAATGACAGATAACGGTTCTTTTCTTTAATTATGATTGAAATTGGTCTTCTCCTCCAAGAAAAAGTAAATCTTCTCTCCCTTCACGACTTAGTCACTCACCAAAGATAATGTCTAATTAGCTAATATGCATATAAAAACATCTAAATCTATAGTGATCATAGGCAATTAAGGCACTATCGAATTTTTATTTTTTTTTCAAATTAAATAAAAATAATCACCGCTTATGTACATAACAATTGTTCTTTAATGTGAGTTTCATTGTTTTAGGAGTGCATTTATTTTACATCTAGGACAGCAGCAAACGTATTAGTAACGCGGGAAGATGTTCACTTCATTAATTATTCTCAGCTCTAAGAACACAAATACAGTTAGTTTAAACATATGATACAATAAATAAATGTGTAAGGAAAAAGCTGGAAGACCAAAGGTCCAAATGTTTCTTTTATGAACTAGAGACCTTGACCTTTCGCTTTTGTGTTTTTATTATATTTGACTCATTAAGCATTATTTTCTTCAATCTAACTTGTATGTAAAGTGTTGTATGCTTCATTGTGTATCTTCCTGCCTTTGTTGACTTGCTAAGACGTCTTACTGTACAATTGTTTGAACAATTTTCAACCCCACTTGTATTAAGTAGAAAGGCTAGAACTTCCTGGCTATGGCAAGCCAAGTCTTTTCCTTTAAGTTATGAAGTCCTGAGCCATCAACGGACTGCAGCCTCATTACTTCGCCATTAGACCCAATGTTAGAAACCCTTGTCTTGAAAAGAAGGACTATCCAGAGACTACCCCACCCAAGGATTCATCCCATAATCAGCCACCAAACCCAGACACTATTGCATATGCCAGCAAGATTTTGCTGAAGGGACCCTGATATAGCTGTCTTGTATGAGGCTATGCCGGTGCCTGGCAAATACAGATGCAGATGATCACAGTCATCTACAGGATGCCCCAATGGAGGAGCTAGAGAAAGCACCCAAGGAGCTGAAGGGGTCTGCAACCCTATAGGTGGAACAATATGAACTAACAGGTAACCCCAGAGCTGGTGTCTCTAGCTGCATATGTAGCAGAAGATGACCTAGTCGCCCATCATTGGGAAGAGAGGCCCCCAGGTCTTGCAAACTTTATATGCCCCAGTACAGGGGAATGCCAGGGCCAAAAAGTGGGAGTGGGTAGGTAGGGGAGCAGGGTGGGGGGAGGGTATAGGGAACTTTCAGGATAGCATTTGAAATGTAAATAAAGAAAATATCTAATAAAATAAAATTAAAAAAAAAGAAAAGAAAAAAGAAACCCTGGTCTTTATTTTCCCCGGGTATGTTCATGTTTAAAATCACCAGTATATTGTGTTGTACAAGATGACATTAGTCTATAGTAGTAGAACATATGCTGAATTTTCAAACCTTTCTTGTATTTTTGTGCTGGGTCCCCAAACACTGTAATGTCCTGGGCTCAGAGTGAATTCCATTGCAGAGTCTAGGTACACTTGGAGAGAGAATGGTAACCATTCCAAACTTTATAAAACTCCCCGATTTTGTGCAGTTTATGCCTCCAAGATTGAGGAATGCACCTGGCCTGTATGGGGTGGTCAGGCATATGGACATAAACTCATGCAGAATGCTGCTATGCATATAAAGATGGAGTCACGATGTCTTCAAGAGAGTCTGATATGATCTTTACTTACCTAAGTCCTATGACTAACACATGTGACCTCTGCTGAGCCTTACACCAGTAAATAGTAATGCTGTCAATTTAGAGGAAGCCCCTCCCTTCTTCCCTCCCTCCCTCCCTCCCTCCCTCCCTCCCTCCCTCCCTCCCTCCCTTCCTTCCTTCCTTCCTTCCTTCCTTCCTTCCTTCCTTCCCTTCCCCTCTTCCCTTCCTTCTTTTACTCCCCCCTCTCTCCTTTCTTCCCTTCCTTTCTTTATTCCTTCCCCCATCCCTTCTTTTCTTCTTGCCTTCCTTCCTTCTACCCTTCCTTCCTTCCTTCCTTCCTTCCTTCCTTCCTTCCTTCCTTCCTTTTTCTGTCTCCAAGGCTAGCCTCAAACACTTCATGTAGCCTAGGCTGGCTGCGAACTCATCATCCTCCAGCCTTAGCTACTCTGCAGTTGGATTTCTATCATAAACCATCAGGCCCGGAGACTACAGCCGTTACTATTTGCTCTGCACACTGGCAGCAATAAAGCCCTATCTCTTTTTTTTAATTATACTAAAATAATAATTCCATTTTACAAGTGATGACCAGAACTGGATGAATGTGAATTCTGATTTTCCATTTATCAATGATTGTTCCCGTATGTATGTTCAACATGTGTATGTTGGATAATTTAGGAACACTTTTGCTAATTCTTACAATACCCTCTGAGATGATAACAGTTCCATAATATTAAATAGAAAAAAGAACCTAAGATTTACCAGAGACTAAATAACTGCTTAGTATCACAAAGCTAAATTATGTGAGCCTCAGAAACATACTTGTATCTTCATTTAAACTCCTCTCTGGAGTAGATGGCACTTGAAAGATGACCTAACTTCTATGTGTCTCTTTTGTTGCCCACATTGCCTCTGTCTCCTGAAAGCTACTTGAATTTCTTACATGGAAATAGCTTATAAAACACGCAGGCAGGAGCTGACATCTAGTTCTTACATTCTTGGGTATTTTACATTCCTAACCACACACGAGGGGCACTAACATTTCAGTCAATATCCTGCTAACCGAAGCACAATCCATAGTAACATGATGGCCATGTGTTCATTCCCCAGAGCAGAGAATGCCTGACTGAGAAGCCACCTTCCCAGGCCCCTTCCATCCCTTACCTTTACTTCCATGCTTTTCATCGAACCCCTTTGAAATCGAAGTGAAGTTAACTCACTAAGGAACTGGAATGAGGCATATACCCTATAGCAAATATCACCATGTGTGCTTCAGTGAGTGAGTGGTTTGACTATATGTAAGTTGTATTAAGTGAAACTTAACCGCTCAGCTTTTGTCACTCAAAGCAGGAACTGCATTCTTGAGTTTCATTAAGAAAGTAGTCTTTTTTTTTTTTTCTTTTTTTTCTTTTTTCTCAAGACAGGGTTTCTCTGTATAACCCTGGCTGTCCTGGAACTCACTTTGTAGACCAGGCTGGCCTTGAACTCAGAAATCTGCCTGCCTCTGCCTCCCGAGTGCTGGGATTAAAGGCGTGGGCCACCACGCCCGGCTAAGAAAGTAGTCTTGAAAGCACAATTTTGTAAATTGCCTTCTTCTCTTTTGTTTTTGTTTCTATTTCATTTTCTACTAGTTTTCATTGGCTTAACCAATTGAAAAACTGGGAGTCTCAAAAATTTAAGATTTTACTGTGGAAAAAACATAAAAGATGGTCACAATGGGAAATGTGGGGCACTGAATACGTGAGAAACAATAGGTAGATTGATTGAAGTCTCCAGTTCGGGGAGTCCTGGGAAGATATCTCCAAGTTAAATTTCACAGCAATTGCCGATAATTTTAGTAAGCAAGAAAATTTAATAAGCAAGCCGTGGGATTAAGAATTAAACATACTGTGGAAGATCCAGACGTTTCCTCGTACCTAGAGAGAGAACTTGAGCAAAGTTTTATAGTTTGCCAGCAGAAGCAGGAACCAACAAAACAAGTGGTACAATTTGACAAGTGGAGTCAAAAGATCAGAATCTAGAACAATGAATGTGTCAGCATGAAGCCGGGCAGTGGTGGCACACGCTTTTAATCCCAGCACTTGGGAGGCAGAGGCAGGCGGATTTCTGAGTTCGAGGCCAGCCTGGTCTACAGAGTGAGTTCCAGGACAGCCAGGGCTATACAGAGAAATCCTGTCTCGATAAAACAACAAGCAACAAACAAACAAACAAAGACATTTCTAAAGATTATAGGACAACAGGATCCTCCAGTAGACATCAGTCTATCACCACAAAAATCTGTGAGCATCCCACAGACACCATTATATACAAAAAGAGTTTTTAAAAATTCTGAATTAGCAACCACTTATTCTCAAGGGACCCATTCATCCAATAGTTATCTCAGTCTAAAATTCTAAGTTATGGCTTATTGCATATTGAACATCAAATTAAGCACTGCCCCAACACCAGGCATAGTATACTGTGATCCTGTCACTCAGGAGGCCGAAACAGGAGGTAATAAGCTTTAGGCATGCCTGGGCTTCATAACAAGACAGAAAGAAAAGAGAGGAGAGGAGGAAAGAAAGAGAGGAGGGGAAGAAAAGGAAGAGAAGAGAGAAAATCTAGGAGCTGAGAGATGACTCCATTATTGAATTGCTTGCTATGCAAGCATGAGATGCTTAGTTTGGATCCCTAGTTCCCACTTAAAAGAAGCTGGGCATGGAACTGCTCATATTACCCCATCAGGGAGGTGTAGAGGCAGACAAATTCTTGTAGCTTTCTGGTCAACCAGCCTAGACACAATGCTGAGTTCCCAGCCTCTTGAGCTCCCAAGCTTTGCTAGCCTTTGTCAGATGACTTAACCTCACACTGCTTTCCTTCCAGGATGGTGAGCTCTTAGGGACACCCACTCGGAATCCTTCCCTTCAGGTTGATCTGTGTGGCACCCAGTGGGCATGTGTTAGTTATTACTGCACAGCTCCGACTCTGGCACCTGTGGGTGATGTTCTACCTTCAGGAAGTTGAGGACTGCAAAGCTCCTCCCAGATGGGCCTCTTCTCTCCATGTACATCATCTAGTTCCCAATAGGAAGGGAATCTGAACCAGGCTCCCTCTTTTGTGTGTTGGTCATGTTTCACTAACTAAACTCTTAATGTCTGGAGATGAGAGACAGGTTTTCACATCTTTTATGCCTCAGGTAGCAATCATTTGGTAATTTTATAACATCTTTTGGCTCACTGACTTCTTGGCCAATGAGAAAAGAAATTGAAGAAATTGCCAAGAAGAACTTTCCATCAGATTCTGTCTCACTTTCATCCACCACTTAGCCTTCAAGGAAGGGGAGAAATGTGAATATATTTTTTTTATTTGCTCACTGATGCCTTTCTGGTTCATGTAGCCTACCCAAGTTGGATTTGTTTACATTGTTCTGGGCTGAAATTTAGTTTGCATAACCTTCCCTTCTGGTAGATTCCTGCAAATTTCCTTGTGCCGAATGCCATTCCTCTCAGCTATGCTTTAGCACAGGGCTTTCTTTGTTCCGAAGAATTCTGATTCTGTCTCCCCACAGCTGGACACAGCCCATGCAGGAATGTGTCCAGCACTTGTTCAGAAAGGGGGGCACGGTGTGGTTTCCAAACCATCAGAGCATAATTTGAGTGTAGAGAAATGCCTATGTTAGGGAGATTTTTATTTCCCTAATGTCAAAACAGCAGCAAAGCTGAAACAGGAGCAGCAGGGGTATGAAGGGGATGCGATTCCTTTAAGCAGCCAAAGTGTGGCAGCTCTGTATATCAGAGCAACCTACTGCTCGGCATTGATTGACTATTAGCATATTATAATCTAACTTCATATTGCAAAGATTCTTCATGTAAATGGTTTAGAAAAATCTGTAAGCAATTATTGTTAATAACAAACAATTTGCAGCATCCGGGGATCACAAAACCTGGTACAAATGAGTAAACAATATCGTTCAGTGCTCACTGTCACAGGAGGGACACAGTGTGAAGTTAGGCAGGCTGATGGAGCTTCCACTGCCAGACGCAGGGGACAGTAAGGCTACAAGAGACTAGGGGTCAACGGGATTCACACTCGACGTATTCCAAGTCTCCAAACAGCAGCGAGCCCGTGGAACTCTTTGCCTTCCACTCCCTGTGTTTCTATACCATCCCTCACAAGTGTCTTCTCTGTGACCCATTACCCTTTGAAGAGTTGAGCAAATGCAGTCAAAAGCCACACAATGGAGGGCTGGAAGTGGCAGAGTTTGAACACCTGCGTGGAAGTAATGAGCAAAAGAAAACTGAAGAAAACCAATTATTCCTCGAGTAATGGATTACTTTAATCAGTAAGTAAGTGACTAACTGTTGTTCCACAGGCTCCAACGAGTCTTCTCTCTTCTTCTTTGCTATCTCTGTCAGCAGATCTCTTCTGAAATTAGTCCCAAGTTCGAGAAACAAAGACAGTAGAGGTAAAAATGGGGGGGGGGGGAATTAGTACCTTCAACTTCACAGAAACAAAGGAAAGATGCTCCTATTGTCTTCTGCATAAGTTCCTCAAATCCTGCAAGGCAGATGCATCTGGGGAGAATATATGCCAGTCACAGGGCATGAGGGAGTCCTCTGGGAACCCAGTGGGGAGGGTTTTAGATCAACAAGAATGACAGTTTATGGTAGTGGCTACTGCATGTAATACTCATTTGAAGGACCAAGCAAGCATCACTTGGGGAAGGTCCTTTTCCATTTGCACAAAGGGAAACTGCTATTGGGTCCACAGGGCTTTTCTTGTCATTAGAAGTCACCCCAAGAAGCGGGAGATAAAGAACTTTTCTTTATAACTCCTTCCATGGGTATTTTGTTCCCTATTCTAAGGAGGAATGAAATATCCACGCATTGGTCTTCCTTCTTCTTGATTTTCTTGTGTTTTGCAAATTGTATCTTGGGTATTCTAAGTTAGACGAAAGGACGGACCATCCAGAGACTACCCAACCCAGGGATCCATCCCATAATCAGCCACCAAACCCAGACACTATTGCATGTGCCAGCAAGATTTTGCTGAAGGGGCCCTGGTATAGCTGTCTCCTATGAGGCTACACCAGTGCTTAGCAAATACAGAAGTGGATGCTCACAGTCATCTATTGGATGGAACATGGGGCCCCCAATGGAGGAGCTAGAGAAAGTACCCAAGGAGCTGAAGGGGTCTGCAACCCTATAGGTGGAACAACAATATGAACTAACCAGTACCCCCAGAGCTTGTGTCTCTAACTGCATATATAGCAAAAGATGGCCTAGTCAGCCATCATTGGGAAGAGAGGCCCCTTGGTCTTGCAAACTTTATATGCTCCAGTACAGGGGAATGCCAGGGCCAAGAAGTGGGAGTGGGTGGGGAGGGGAGTGGGGGGGTATAGGGAACTTTCGGGATAGCATTTGAAAGGTAAATAAAGAAAAATATCTAATAAAAACAATAAACACAATAAACACATATCAGGAACTGAGACCACAAACACTTAACTAAGCTTATAGCAATAAAGTATGGCTATTAATTTTTTTTTTTAAAAAGAACTTTTCTTTAAAGTGTTCTGCATTGACTATTGTTTGCTGAATGTCAAGACCCCATAAGGTTTAGACTGAAGACTTTTATTCCTAGACCTCTGGTCTTCCTGAATACTCCTGAACCTCTTTCTTCTGCCAGGATACTGGACTTGCATAATCTCATCTGGGCAAATCTTTTAAGCCCACTTGTCTTGCAGGTGAAATTGTCCTTATGTCCATCTTCCTCCATGAGGCTCACCTGATCTATTCAAGCTGACTGATGTTACCCAATCCATCTAACAAGGGAGCGAAGCAGAAATGGTCCTCATCACAGGAACTTGCAGCATTTCTATATATTCACTACTTAAATATGTCTGTCCTACATCTGTGACCCTGACAGCAAGACCAGCTTTGTTTCTATTTAACTATTCAAGGGACGTTTCTTAGGTATCTAACTAGGATGCCAATTCTTCAAAGCCAGAAACCTTCCCCTTCAGGTATCTAACACATAAGCACATTTCATGACCAGTTATAACTGTTCCTTTATAAATATTTCTGGACAATCTATCCATAAAAATATCGCTATTAATCACATCCTTACAGTCAGAATTTGACTTCTGGGATTTTTGCTCTAGTGCTTAAGAGGTTTGGTGTTTTGTTTCTTTGTTTGGGGGCTTTAATGCTTTGTAGATTCTTTTTTTAAACCTTTCATTTATTCCTTGAATATCACACACACACACATACAGAGAGAGAGAGAGAGAGAGAGAGAGAGAGAGAGTTTATCCTGACCACATTTACTCTCCCATCTCCATTTCCAGTTCTTCCCAATCTCCCTCCCAACTCCATCCCATCCTTTTGTAACTATTTTTAAGCCACTTGGTTCAATGAGTGCTGTCCATATGGGCACAGGTGTGGCTTCACCTACTGAGGTATGGGGGACCTACCAGTGGCCATAAACCCTTTCCTCTCCAAGTGGGTTTTGGTCGTGGTGCTTCATCACAGCAACAATAGCCCTAAGTAAGACAAACATGGATGCTCATCAACTCATAAATGGATAGTTAAAAGGTGGTGCACATACACAGTGGATTATTTCTCAGGTGTAAAGAAAAATGAAAATTTTAGGATAATAGATGGTACTGAAAAAAATTATACTGAGCAAAGTCACCTAGGTTCGCAAACACTGCATGTTCTCTGTCATATAAGAGTACTCGTTTTGGATATTCTGTTTCGTGTGTGTAACATGGAGTACACATGGGGACTAGGGCACTAGAATCCATCCATTGGCATGGGATATGCATTCAGAGAGAAGGGCTGGTAGGATTCAGATGAGAGAGATAGGGGGAACACTGAGGTCAGGTGAGCCCAGACAGGCAGTGCAGTGACAGGATTGACAAAATGGCAGGTCAGGTGAAGACTCAAACAAGATGAAATGTACATGAAGACACTACATGGGAATCTGTGATCTAGTAGTCCTAGTTGCAAAGAAGAGAGTAGAGCATGTGTGGTAAGAGAGAATACCAAGAGCCAGAGGTTCAAGCTGGGGCGGGGCACTGTGGCTAAAGGGAGAGTAGACATTCACAGCAGATAGAAGTTTAGCAGCCACATGCTGGAGATGAGGAATGCTTACTCTCTTGTTGTGTTGATTTGAAGTTAGAAGGGAACTCATGACGTTTTCCCTAAAGAGTCTTTTGTTTACACTGAAATGACCTGAAGTCTATAAAATAAATATCATATGGCCACTATAAGACAATAAGCAAAAATGACACATAGTTGGTTTTATGAACAAACATCATTTGAAGGAGAAAACTAACTCTCGCAAGTCTTTTCTTATTTTCACAAATATACACAGAAAATTTTTAAAAATGTAGAAAAGAAAAAAAGTATGAGTCATTATCGAAATGCCAGCAACTTGTTTGGCATCACCTTTCAAAGATCTCACACATGACGTTAACAATTCAGCATCATAAGGAAGAAGCACAGAGTGAGTCTTTATGTCATCGAAGGGCATCTCAGAGCCTTTCTCAGAAATGTCTTTGAGGAACACACTGTCTGCACTGTGGTCTAAGTTCCCAAATACACATGAAAAATGACACTTTAGGATCAGGAGCATGCAATGACAAAAACTTGGAATGACAAGTTTGTGTCTTTCTGTAATGTCAGAATTTACTTATTTGTTTATTTATTTATTTTTAGGTTTTTTGTTTTTTGTTTTTTTTTTTTTTTGAGACAGGGTTTCTCTGTATAGCCATGGCTGTCCTGGAACTCACTTTGTAGACCAGGCTAGCCTTGAACTCATTGAGTAGCAATAAATTCACGAGTTTGGCGGTTTCATTTATTAGCTTGCCACATAGTCCATTTCCCTAGATCTGTGACCACTGGTAAACACAAGCCCATGTCTTTCTATCTCAATTACGAATATTAATTTAGAGCACACGTGACACAGCAGTTAGCATATATTTACATATATACATATATGTGTGTGTATGTGTTAATATGTATGTTTATGTGTGTATCATTGTATAAATTGCAGAATGTAGAGTTGCAGAGGCTGCAGAGGAAATGGAGATAGACATCTGGTACAGGTTAGGATAGTCATCACAATGGTCAAAGAGATATGAATGAACCCATTTGCAGACATAAGGCAGGCAGAGCTCCTGATGGAGGCAGATCCAGTGAGCTGCAGGGTTGCTCTATGCCACAGAGGCTCAGTACCATGGAGGTGCATGACTGTACAGATTAGGCAAAGACTTTATTGGTGAGAGCAGGATCAGATATGGGTGGACCATTAGATGGATGAACTGACTAACAGACAGCAAGTCAAATGAGCTACACCAGCAATGGATACTGAGTGGCGCTAAGGTCTGAGCATGAGACAATGGGAGCTCTTTGCCTGTCAGTTCCTTGACATACATACCAGGTGGTCAGATGACAGGTCAATGGGCCTATCACCCTCCCAGTGTTCCGTGACCTCCTTTTTATGGTTCCCAGGGGGGTTCTATATGATTTGTTGGTCTGGTGTGTCTCTTAAGTTCTTAGGACTGTTTTGTTTTAAAGATAGCTTTACAGTACCCATATGTTCATATGTTCCCAATCTACTGTGATTTTTTTTTAACTCTTAAATAATTTATCAGACTAGGGCCTCCTTGTCAGTGTTGCTCAGATGATGATGTCTTCAGGCACAAACAAAATGCAGATTCACTCTGCCTCTGAATTGCCGTCTAAATGGAGACACGCCCTGTTGTATAAAATGGAGTCTCCCAGGCAAGGAACAGGCTGAAAGAAATGTGGACTGCAACTTGTGGCCAGGGCTCAGCCTGATTTCCATTTTTCAGGTTCCACAAAACGTAGAAGGCAGTGCAACAGCTTTGCCGACTTGAGCACCTTAGAAAATATGTGGCTGTAGACATTTGCAGTGACTATTGGTTCAAAACTGTTTTTTGTTTGTTTGTTTGTTTGTTTTAATTCTTTGATAAAAGGCTCCTGGTTGTGTAATTATGTAAAGACTCTCTCTGCACACCGCACCGCAGCTTTATTCTCTGTAATAGTGTGTGCACAGCGTCCCTTTCATGAGGTCTATCCGGCTTTCCTAGCTGGCCTATCCTTTAAGTTCTTCAAAATGATGACCAAGGATCGACTATACTAATTCTCCTGGAATCATTGAAATATTAAGGTCCAGGCCTTGCAGATCACGGGAGACATTACATATTGCAGAATCCATAGCAACAGCAAAGGGAGAGAAAACCCTGATGGTCTCTTAGGAAGACGTCCTTATGCTCATGTCCAGGGTTGCCCGCTGACCACCTCAATTGCCATCAGACCCAAGTCCCTGCTTTTGCTGGAGAATTAACATCAAAGCAAGCTGTCTGACAGGGTCATTGCCTTTAACAACTTTCTCAATTAAACCAAAAGAGTTCTTTTTTATCCGCCTCAAATTAAAAATTTATGTCCTCGCCCAGAGCTACCATATGCCCCTAGTTTCAAAATCCTCGGGCCACACATCCTACGCTATTGTTCTAAGAACTACAGACACCTGAAATGACTACAAAGGCTCACTCCTCCAGCCAGGCACCAATCAAACTACTAATTGATCACACGTGCTGTGCACGGGGGAGAAAGTGCGTAGCAGCACGGGGCGTCCTAATCACTTCCAGAAACAGCCTCGCCAGAATTCATGAATCACAGCAAGCATGTGTCAAGGCTGTAATTGGGAGATTATGCCTCTTAATTGTTATTTATTTTAAATATAGACTCCTCAGAAAGGAATGCTTTCTGAGGTCTTTGTCACTCGAAGCACAGATGTCCATCCAGTAACATCAGTGTCCAATCGGAACTCAGCCAAAGGGGGGGAAAAACAGCAAAAGCAAAACTGTATCTATCCCAACTTGACAAATGCAAATCATCTCACTTTTAACAAGAAGTTGGAGTGACTCTAACACTCTTTTAAGGTGGGGGATGCCCTGGAACCTGGCCTGCCTGCAACAGGATCAAATTTCCTTTCCTACAACCAAAAGCTACTTACACTCTTCTGACAATTATGGTTTTACAGAACTAAAAACCATATATAATTAACAAATTGGTGTAAGTGATATGAGCAGATAGTGTAGTTCTTCTCCCCAAAATAAACGTCATGAATTGCAACAAACAGAGAATATATAATGACTGAAGAGTCCCTACCTAAAGTCTTTTTGGCCCTGAATTAGGCTTACTTCTTTTGATGTGGCTACAAACTACAGAAAAGTATCCCAGCCCTTGTCATCTAGGAGGACTCCCTTGAAAGTCAGCCACTTCGTCCTTAACAAAGAAAGAGAAGGGATGGGGAAAACACTCTGTCTATGCATCTGTCTCCTATGTCGGTTGCTTTTCTCACTGCTGGGGAAAAGTACCTGACAGAAGCAACTTGAGGAAGTGTTTATTTTGCCTCACGGTTTGAGGGCATCATCCAGCAGCCTTGCACCAGGGGAAGGGCCACAGTTCCTCATACTACATCTGTCGTCGAGACACAGATGTATGCTGGTTCTCAGCCCCTTTCTTCCTTTTCCCCTTTTCATTAAGTCTGGAATCACAGCCCATGGGAAGATACTACCCACACTGAACAAGCATTGTCTTTTCTTCAATCAAACCTCCCTGTAGACACCCACATCCACGGGTCAGAGATGCATCTCTAAAATGATTCTCAATTCAGCCAGGTTAATTCTTTGACAGATAGTTTTGATATTTAATAAGAAGTATTTAGTTCATGATGAGTATGACTTTTATGTGTTATCGGGGATGGAATTCAGGGCCTTAGGGTATGCCGCCAGCCAGTCTCTCTGCCATGGTACTGTTGCTCTCCCAACCCCCTGGAAATGGCTATTATAGACAACGGAATGAATATGACAGAACCTGGACGGTGTTTACAACCCTGAAGAGTGGCTACAGTAGAACAGAAAATGTTCCTGGTCTGTGGCTGTGATGCTCTTTGCTTAGCTGTTGTTTACTTCTTGGGAATCTACAATAAAAACCCCAGCATAGAGCAAAAGGCTATGCAGTGATCTGATAAAGCAAAGGTTTGAAGAGAAAGAGGCATAGCACTAAAGAAAAGCTTTCAAGTTCTAATGAACTTCAGATACAGGTCATGTGTTTCTCTTTGATCCTCCCCAAATCCGTCACCATGGGGGGCCAGCACCTTTCTCCCTGTGGTATTGCCATTGCCAGACACAGCTTTTTCTAACTTCTTTCAAAGCTGTCCTCAAAATGACCTAGTAAACATCACAGGACTGTGGTGGTGTGTTCCGATTTATCCTCCCAAGCTAATTTACATTTTCAATGTTGCTATCTCACGTGCGATCTACTCTTTATCTTCCAAACTCAGTTCCTAAGAATCTTGAACCATTTCTGAACAGCTGGAAAACTGATTTGCGAATATGGTTTGCATCATTTGATAGTTTAAAGCTTGGTGCCCCAGCCGTGCTGTGCCAGTAGAAGATGTGAAAAGGTAACAGCATCAGTGTTCAGTTTGTCTTTGTGAAGATAGAAAACGCACAAGTGAAGATAAAATAGGCTTGTGTGTGTGACTTCTGATAGGATTTTACACAACAACAAGCACAAGAAATGGACAATTTGGTCAACAGCCAGGCTTCATCAAGAGCTGTGTGGTATTTGTGGGATGGTGGAACTAACAAAGTTGATAGCTCATGAATTGGATGTTTTTAATTTCTCAAAATCCTTTAACCTCCAATTCTCTGCCCAGGTTCTCTGTAAATCAAGCTAGAAAATGAATCAGTAAGATACCCAATGAGGCCCACTATATTATTTATATATAATATGAATATTGTTCGCATATGGGTGGGAGGTGAAATATATTTCCAGATGCACATTTGTAACATGCCAAGGCAGTTTAAGGATATATTTTGCTTATTCTTCTTATACCCCCAACTCATATTTAGAATGGCCATGTCTGCTCTCCTCCAGCAGTATGGATATGTAAGAATTTACAGTAGCACACCTCAGTTGCCAGTGCATGTAGAACAATTCTAGAACATTTTGACTCCATCACTAGAATGAAAGCGTATTTTCACTGTTCAGAGGATGTTTCTGGGAGCCTGAGACAGGGTAGCATTGTCTCTTGGAGCAGGGTAGGTACCATGAACTTAAGAGCTCAGTTGTTGTGGTTACTGCATCCCTGTGACTGGGAAGTCAGGCATCATGACACAGTTCCAAAGTCTAAGGGTTTGTATTATGTCAGCGGCAAAGTCCTGGGTTTGGAATCTGTCAAGGCATGTACAAAATAGATACCAGGAAGTATCAAAGGTTGCACACTGGTTAAGCCTCTGTAGCACCAGCCGAAACAATTCTTGGGTGTTTCTGGAAATCTGTTTGTGACTTTTCTAAAGTCTCCTTGATTGGAAGTTGAGCCATGACTGTTAATGGTGAGTCTGAAGACGCATTACCGAGATTCAAATTTGGTCCCTTCCATTTTGAAACTATATAATAGTAAAATATTATACCCATTCTACCCACAAAATTTATTGAACTAATATTTAGGCCTCTGAGGACAGAGAGATGAAGACAATTCCCTATATTAGATCATTTTGTTGAAACAATAAGATTAGGCTCTGTTTCTAGCTGAATCTATAAAGGTCAATTTTAAAAGTAAAGAAGAAAGAGAAGACGACTTGTTTATTGTTTGTATGTGTATGTGTTTCATGGATTTATATATAATATATGCATTGCAGAAACCCAAAGAGGCCAGAAGACGGTGTCCGATCCCCTGAAGTTACAGTTACAGAGAGGCAGAGCTGTAGTGTGTGTGTGCTAAGAACACAGAGAGGCAGAGCTGTAGTGTGTGTGTGCTAAGAACTGATTCCTAGGAACTCGGAAGGACCAGCAAGTGCTCTTAACTGTTGATTCATTTCTCCAGCCTCCAACAAGGTTTAACCGCTTTACTTAACTCTCCTAAGACTCTCATGAGCTGGGTCTTATCATTACATACAGTTCAAGAGGCTGAAGCTCATGAGGTTAAATTCCTAAAGGTGACAAAATTAGTCAGCATCCAGCCATCCCATAATCTCATAGCCACAGTGTGAGCCCACTGAGTCCATCCAGTGGAAAGTAGCAGGCTTTTGTACCTAAAAGAATTCCTTATTACCAGGACCATCAAGACCACAGCCAAGGTACAGCTATCTTGACTAAAGTGTCCAGGGAAGGTGAGTGTTTGCAGTTAGCCAGTTATGCCTCAGTAAAGTTGCTCCCAAGAATGAGATGTCAGCGGGGATTAGGTTAGCTTACCTGTGGAGGTAAGGATCCACAAATTATTAACAATGATCTTTCCTGTAAGAATTCATAAGAAATTGTTTTCGCGCTTCCCAACTGATCTCAACTGATTCATCTAGCTTTGTTTTAATTGGCCTTTATCTCTTTAAGGAAAGAAACTGGCTAATAATTTTGGTTTCTCATTTGTGGGAGAGGAAGAAGACATTAAGCAGACTCATGTTTCAAGACAGTGCAGAATATCAAAAACACAAAAATAGCTGCTCTAGGTTCGGACCTGAGGCCCATTTTAGTCCGTGGTGTGTTCACAAAATGAGTAGCTTACTTAATTATTGTCCTGAGTATGACCATCTGCTGTGCTCTGTGAAAATACTGCCAGCAAATCAGTTCAAGACCCCATCCTCTTTTTATTCTTTCTTTCTTCCTTTCTTTCTTCCTTTCTTTCTTCCTTTCTTTCTTCCTTTATTTTCTTTCTTTCTTTCTTTCTTTTTCTCTTCCTTTCTTTTTTTATGAATCTAGAGTTTTTCTCGGGGAGACACACAGACATTTATCTTCTGAGCATTGTGTAGGAATAATGCCCATATCTTTATAAGCCTATTTTATCTTCACTTGTGCGTTTTCTATCTTCACAAAGACAAACTGAACACTTTGCCTATATCTATCCATTTGGTCACTAATCTAGGGGCTGCAGAAACATCTAGTTTCCCTCCACTTATTAGCCTTTGAATCTTTCCCAAGGTGAGGGCAATGCATGGACTGAGGCCTACATGTGGTTGTTTATGGTTATGTATCAGAGCCTTCTCCATAGTCTTTGGTATCTACAATTCATGTCTTCTCCAGTATCAGGCATCAACCTGAATCATACGGCCATTCCCTCTCCCTACATGCAAAAGATTTGATTGATTGATTGATTGATTGATTGATTTTTATTAGATATTTTCTTTATATAAATTTCAAATGCTATCCTGAAAGTTCCCTATACCCTTCCCCTGCTGACCTGCTCCGCTATCCACTCACTCCCGCTTCTTGGCCCTGGCATTCCCCTGTACTGGGGCATATAATGTTTGCAATACCAAGGGGCCTCTCTTCCCAGTGATGGCCGACTAGGCCATCTTCTGCTACATATGGGTTTCTTACACTTATACCAGTTGAGTCCAGCCACTCATGTATAGTCAATACAGCACCAGCAGATGTCATGTGAAGGATACTCTATTTCTCAGGAGTATCCTTCAACCCTGGCGACTTAGCCTTTTCCCTAGCAATCTCTTTTTCTTTGTCTTGGCTATAATATGAACAGATCAGACGAACAATCATAGACACTTTAGACTACAAAAATCACTACAAATAATGTCAGAGATGGTTGGACACAGCAAAAGAAAGTTCAGGATCAGATGCTGTCATCTCTGCGTCAGAACGGGTGGATGAGACAAAGAAACAAACTTCCATCTTGCTCAAGTAACTGTTATTCTTCTGTATTCTATTGCCACTGGCTTCATCTAACACAGGAAGGCACATCTTTTGGCCATGGCCATATATGTGTGCCCCTCATTCCCAGGGTCTGGAATTTTTCTTTGTTTCTCTTCAGAGTTGCTGATAATTACTAAGTGGGCATTTGATTTGACAATTTGTCAGGAACTATCTTCTGGCATCTCTCTTGCTTTGTCATCTTAAACTCCTATCTAATATATTAATTGGCCTTGACATGTCGTGTACTTTTCATGTTTTACATTTTAATTTCTCACTTAATTGGGAGTTCCTTCTGTTGCTGAGTCTCATTTATGAATTATAGACATCAAACCTCAGTGACAACTCAGGAAGACAAATGGGACTTTGAGTTCAAGTTTGAAACACTCTCTTAGTCTACGCCTTGTATAAAAAAAAAAATTATCAAAACATACTAGCATGAGGTTTATGAGCCTGCCTTGAATCTCCAATATGATATTGGGTGACTCAGTGTCTCCATTTGAGAATGGAAACAACAATGATAGATGGTAATAATATTGATTAGATTAGTATTAGATTAGAAATACTGTTGTTTTGGGAATTTTCCTTCATAATTAGTTTCACTAACAAATGAAAAACTAAGACCTAGAGAAAGTGCATTCTTTAAGGTCACAAACATAATGAGTATGGTAGTACACTCACGTACTGGTACCCTATGATCTTAATAATACTGCCTCCCTGTAGATGCTGCCATAGCAACACTGATGCTGCTTAATCTCTCGAAAATTTTCTCTGAAAGGCTACCATCTACACTACTCATTCTACACTGACCATAAACTAGCCACAGTTGTCTCAACAAGATTTGCATAGTGATAACCCTCATCGATCCACCACCATGAATGGGGAAATATGACAAGGCTCTACGGCTAGATGAAGAGCTATAGGTAAACAATAGCTACTGAGAGAGAAAGAGCCCACTTTCTCCAGAGACATTCCCTGACAGATTATCAATTCCAGGTAGTCAGCTCTAAACACAAAACTAAATGAACCCAGTAGGACATACCTGTATGCATGGACACACATGCACATACACACACACACACACACACACACACAAAATAATAGTTAAACAACATAAGGTCATGAATTTGAGAGGAAGTGTCAGGAGTCTGGGAGGGGCTGAGAGAGGGAGCAGATGGAAATGATCTGACTATGGTGCCCGTATAAGAAATTCTCAAAAAAATTAAAAAGTCACATTTAAAAAAAAATACAGCATGTATTAAAATCTAAAATTAGAGGAAGTCACAATCTACATTTTAAAATATCTTTGATATTCAAAGATACACAGTGTATTGAATTTAAGAAAATGCATATTTGAACTATTCACTCAAAGATGCTAACATTATTATTATTATTTATCTTGCTCTCCTAGGAATGGAGCCCAGAGCCTCATGCATGATATGCACCTCTACTAGTGAACTGCATAGCCAGCCACTTGATTCTGTGAGTCCTGGAGAAGAGGATTCTATTATCAATCTGAATTCTCTGAAGAAGGAAGTTAAGGATCAGAGTAGGAAAGTGGCCATCTCAGGGTGCCATGAACTGCATGTAATATCCCATCTGTTTTGAGCTTAGGCCTATGGTCTCCCACCATAGTATGCTGCAGAATTTCCTAAATCTTAGCAGAGATCAGTGGCAGAATTCAAATGCTGACAACCTGACAGTTTACAACGCTCTCTTGGGAAAGTCAAACGAAGAATAACTATAGTTAAAACATTGCATACTTATGTCAAGTAGAAATACATTCATCTTCAGTCTGAATATTTTTCAAGAACAAGCTAGTATACCTGAGATTCAAATGTCTGTGTGAATTATTATCGGTGGGTAGGCAGCAGGTCTTCATTATTTGAGGTGGGAAAGGAAAGACTGGATTCACATTGAAAAAAAAAAAGTCCCTTAATTTTCTTCACTAATCAAAGAAACAAACCAGCATGGATAAAAGCCCTCTCTTCCTCAACTGCTGACATGCACACTTCTATCATGTCTCCCTACAGCTTCCTTCCTAGGATCAAAGCTTGAGTGTAGAACATATAGATTTTCAGAGACTTGGTTCACAGAGATGTTGTCCTCTACATTATAGACCCAGGTGCAGAATCAACTAATATTCTTCCTAATGTGTTCCCCTTTTTAATAATAAGGGGAAAGTTATAATCACTTTTTAAATAAGTTTTTCCCCACTTGGATAAACAGAGTTCATGAGGAGGGATCTCTCTGGTCCAAAGAATAGCATTTAGCCCGTTAATGACTGACCCCCATAGTTTACTAATCACATTCTCATCTGGCTTTGGTGGATTAATATTGGTACTTGGCTCACTTATAAGGACTATTTATTATCACTTTTTCAAATTAACACTTGATTGGCATTCAGCATAACTTCTTCTGGGGACAGGATTTTCATGCACCACTAATTAAGCTAAGGAACTCATCTGTTCAAAAGTTGGAAGAATTAGGATTATGCAACTAATATTTTTTGCCTCAAAATTGCTCTATACTCATGTATAAAGTTTCTATATAATGTGATGAAATAATTATTGTAATTAGCATCTTAATTTGAATTTAGATGTAATTTTTTTTCTTTTTTAGAAATCTAAATTAATTCCCTGGGAAACTGATGAGAATTTTTCAAAGTAGAAATAAATGTCTGTAATAAATCAAGAGATAAGGGAACAGGAAGAGATTATTCTGCAATTAAAGTTTACTAAATTAATTCCACTTAAACTCCTCAGAGTTTAATGTGAAAAAAACTAAGAAGTGTGTATCTTCTTCAATTAAAAAAAATACATTGGAAAATTTGAAGGCAGAGAAGAAAAAAGAGACACATAATCAATATTTCCCTAAACACAAATCAGAAAATAGATGTTAATATTCCTCTCACAGTTTGATATTAAAAATATAAATAAAAGACACCAAACTTGAGTAAATTAAATGGAACTGTGGACAGGTGATTGGAAGTTGCATGTATTTGTTTTACCCAAATGAATGTAAATTTCATTAGTTGATAATTAAAAGGAAATTATATAGACATTACAATTACTGCCAATGGCATAAATTATGAAGCTGGATAGCAAAACAATTTAGGAACTCATGTTGCTGTTACTATTGTCAAACTGGTTACCAGAGAAACCTGTGATAAGTAATCTACTCTGTGACTATGGAAATGAGGCCTTGATGTGTTGCTAGGCTGTTAAAGCTAATGTCATTCTATAAAACAATAATGTTAAACATTATTAGTTTTTTAATTATGTCAGTTAATTGGAATTGTTTCTGTTAATTGCCTATGATTCATCTCCAGATGAAAAATGCTCAAGGAAGAGTTTGGGCTTTGTCTGTCCCAACATGCCATCTAAAATAAGGGCTGGGTTTCAGACAACTGGAGTTTATGAGAACAATTAGCCTGAACAACAATAGGAGACATGGTCAAATTTATCTGCAGCGGAGACCACAGCAATGGAACCAATGTTCAAGGGTCCCTCAGCTAAGAGCCAGCACTTTATAAGCATGAACTCCCAACAATCATCCTGACCCCCACACACTGGCTTTCAATCAGATTTTCACCAAAATTCTGAGGCATAGATTATTTGACTTTTGACTTCCCTGTGCCTTCTACAACACCCTCTTTCTTTGGCATGAGGATTATACCTGGCCTTGGCATGTACTAGGCAAATACTCTACCATCAACCTTTGTCCTGATTCTTATTTTTACCTTTTTTGTTTTTGTTTTTGTTTTTTTAAACTAGAAAGACCTCACTAAATTGTTCAGGCTGTCTTTACATTGATTCAATGACTAGGCTCGCTTTGAATTTGTTATCCTCCTGCTTCTAAAATACTTAAGAATTTCAGTCTTGTACCAGGCCTGACCACACATACACACAAACACACATATATACACATACACACACATATATACATATACATATACATATACATATACATATATACATACACACACACACACACACATACATATATATTACTGTACTCAGTGACCAACTTAACAAAGAACAGATCATGTGTTGGACACTGTAAATATACAACTACAGGAAGACATAGGCAGGTAGGCAGGGGACTTCCTCCTGGGAAACTTGGACCTTAAAACCAGTAAACCATCGTAACACATTGAGACCATCAACACTTCAAAACCACCCCATAGCTTCCGTCAAAGACAAGTGTCAACCTCCTCACCCCACCCTGTTCCGCTGCACTGTGGAAAGTGAAGAATAAGATGTGAATGCTTAGTTTTAAGGCTCTGTTTATGGCTTTATTCCTGGTGCCCAGTTGACTGGATTCATTGACTATGGCTGAAAAAGAAAATAAAACATCCTAATATGGATTATGTCCATTGGTGTTAGGTATTAGTGATTCACTATTAAGAGGTGGGTTATGAATAAAGATCATTGTTTAAAAATAGCAGGAGAGATGGCTTGGCTGTGCACAGTTTTTAGTTTTCAGTTTTGAGTCTTTCATGGGACTCAAATTTGGTTCTTAGTACCTATGCTGGGTCTATCAAAGTTGCCTGTAATTCCAGCTCAGGAGACCCAACAACTTCTGGTCTCCACATGTATCTACATGCCCACATATATAGATACAGATGCATAACCATGAATAGAGATAAAATGGTTTTAAAAATAGGATACTCTTTCAGCATGAAGAGTATAGAGAAACCAGAATATGAGACAGGAAAGCCACCATCACCATCTATATGTGAGGCCTAGTTAGTCACAGGCAGGAGCTCAATCTATCTGGTGCTCCCTCCACAAGTTCTGGTTCTAAATCTTTTTGAAACTACATGGATTTATCTTGTATGCCCAAATATCTGTGACAGCCAGAGAACAACTTGTGAGAGTCTGTTCTCTCCTTCCATCATGTGGGCCCTGAGAATCCAACCCAGGTATCAGGTTTAGCAGCAAAGGCCTAAGTTTTTGAGAACATGTTGCTGTGCTTTAATAAACTACAGGACCAAGAGGTGCCAAGAGGAAACTGACTCTGTGGATTCTCACATATCCACTGGAGAGATGCTTACAATGTGATGATCAGTTCTGCAGGTGAGTGGCGGTAGCCACAGGCTCCCAGTCCAATCCAAATCCGAGGAATTTCTCCAGCACATCTTTCTTTATTTTCTCACCTGTTCCTTCCTGAGAAGTGTGGAGGGTGTTTCTCTCTCCATTCACTTGTGTTTACTGTACATTATGTTAGCCCACCTGAAAATGATCTTTATTTTATTCTTTTCTGGATGTTCATAGCACAGAGTTCATCTCATAGTTCTGTTAACTTGATCCAGTAACATCAAATCAGATAGCAACCTGCTGGCATAGTACTTGCTGTTAAGAAATCAGTCACAAGTGGGGAGGGAGGGAAGAACCTGGGAGGGAAAGTGGACAGGGTAGGGGGGTAGTGGGATGGGAGAGGGAAACCTGATCTGGTATTGGAGGAGGGAAAAGGACTGAAGCCCTGAGGGCCACGAGAAAGAATGTAAACAGGCAACCTCAGGAAATAGGAGGTTGGGGGAATCAATTAATCTAGACAGTAGGGAGAGGGACCTTATAGAGCCCACCTCCTGCAGGAAGACAGGACCTCCCAGAATGCACCAGAGACCTGGGGGGTGAGAGACTCCAAGGACTCAAAGGGAGGGACCTTAGATGAAACTCCAGACAGTAGGAAGAGGGAACTTAGAGAGTCCATATCCAGCAGGAAGACAGGACATCAAGTGAGGGTTGCTATTCCACAATCACACCTCTGACCCATAATTGTTCCTGTCTGAAAGAACTACAGGGATGGAAATGGAGAAGAGCCTGAGGATAAGAAGGTCCAGCTGCAGTCCCAAAGTGGGATTCAGCTCAAGGGGAGGTCCTAAGGCTTAATACTATTTCTGAGTTTCTGGAGCGCTCACAAAAAGGGAACTAACATGACTGCCCTCTAAAAGACCCAACAAGCAGCTGAAAGAGTCTGATGCAGATATTTGCACTCAACCAATGAGCAGAAGCAGCTGACCCCTGTGGTTGAATTAGGGGAGGCTGAAAGAAGCTGAGGAGAAGGGCGATCCTATAGGAGGACCAGCAGTCTCAACTAACCTGGATCCCCAGGATCTCTCAAACACTGGACCACCAACCAGGCAGCATACACCAGCTGATATGAGGCGCCCAACACACATACAGTAGAGGACTTCCAGGTCTGTGTTCATTCAGAGATGATGCACCTAGCCCTCAAGAGACTGGAGGCCCCAGGGAGGTCAGGTGGGGTGGAGGGTGGGGCATCCACAGGGAGACAGGGTGGGGTGTGGAGCAGACAGGGTTGGGGGAGTGCATGGGAGGGCCCGTCGTGGAATATGGAGCGTAAAAACTAAATTTAAAATAAGATTAATTTTTTTAAAAAAAGAATATATTCTGAAGCCTCAGGTATAGTTACTGGTAGAGTGTATACCCAAAACATGAAAGCTATTAATTGAAAGAGAGAAAGTGGATAGAAAACAGGAAGGAAGAAAAGGAAAATAGGAAAAGAAACCAAAAATGTTATCCAAGATTCAAACTACTTGAAGCTAATATATTAGATTCCTTTCTTTGTAGCAACTAACCACTGTAGATTTGACCCAGCCCAAACTCCATTTCTTGATAGGCCTATATATATTAATTGACTAACACAGAGCCCATCTCTGAATGTTATTAGGGCACTGACCTCTGTTTTCTGAATGGAGGTTCATCTTCTCCTTTCATATGATGTTTCAAGACATTTTGTTTCATAGCCAAGTATGATCCTTTCCTATATGTGGCTCAGGTTTCATCTTTGATTTTTAGGCTACTGGACATCATTGAACAATCCAGCAATATTAGGAAGAAGTAACAAACATAACAGCCCAACAGCTGAGCTCATGAACTCAAGTTAGTCTCACCCATCTCTACATAGGCCTACGGTTTATCACGAGATGCCACCTCAGAGGGGACCTGCTCAGTTCTCTGAATTCCCTTTCTTCAAATTGCAGGCAAAAACTTCAGGCTACAATAATGAAATGAGCAAACATTTTTGTGTTAAGTGTGTAAAAAAGATGGAAAAGGCCTTTAGAAAAAAGCCTGCTGTAAGCTGGGTGTTCAATCCACAGCAGCTGCTATCACTAGTTTTGAAGTTCTCTGGTCTGCCAAACCAAGGCTTTTAATCCAATGCTAACAGTCTACCCGCTCACTGTTGACAATCTCCCACTTCTAATTGTTGAGGATTTTAACCGTCCACATGCTTAGTTTCTTTGTGGCAGGAAAGCCCGTCGTTGCCTTCGTCTGCCTTCTGCATTGGCCTGTAATCATTCACTGACTTCGTCATACATGTTATACGTGTTATTGTCATACATGTCATACATGTCATAAATGTTATAGTCATACATGTTATCATTCACCACCCATGTGCTGCCTATAGCAGGCTCAGGTCTCGGGGGAAGAGCAACAGTAGGAGCAGAGAAACTCAAATGTGGCCCTTCGTATGCAGTTTCTCATGGCGATGTCATCAGAGAGAGAGCAGACAATTACAAGCACAAACATGCCCTGTGTTATGATGAGTGCACACTATGCAATTTGATTATCCAGCTAAACCCAGAGATCTCTCGGAGAAGTAAAACAGAGATAAGATGATAAGCATTCGTAGGGAGCTCCTCTGTCAAGCAGGGGAGAGAGACACTTCAAGCACAGGGACCAGCGTGTGCAAAATTTTAGAGCTGATATTTGACTCTCACCCCCAAATTAACTTCCGTGGAAGTGTGTCACTTCTCTGGTCACTGGCTCTCCAGACTGGATCAGAATCGTGTCCATTTGGGCCCTTCATGGCATCCTGTACTTTGTTCTCATTGCTCTTTCCAGTAGTCTGTAATCTCATTAGCTTGTTTTTCTGTCTCTCCCCCAGATCATAAAAGAACAAATCACAGTCACGGGATAATTTGATTCCAGTACTAACCTGGTGCCCAAGCCAAACCTTTTCTTTACTCACTGAGAAATTGTATGCTTAGTCCCTCCTTCCAGGGTTAGTTAGTGTCTTAGTCAGGGTTTCTATGCCTGCACAAACATCATGACCAAGAAGCAAGTTAGGGAGGAAAGGGCTTATTCAGCTTACATTTCCACGTTGCTGTTCATCACCAAAGGAAGTCAGGACCGGAACTCACACAGGTCAGGAAGCAGGAGCTGATGCAGAGGCCATGGAGGGATGTTACTTCTTGCTTCCCCTGGCTTGCTCAGCTTGCTTCTTATAGAACCCAAGACTACCAGCTCAGGGATGGCACCACCCACAATGGGCCCTCCCACCCTTGATCACTAATTGAGAAAATGCCTTACAGCTGGATCTTATGGAGGCATTTCCTCAAGGGAGGCTCCTTTCTCTGTGATAAATCCAGCCTGTGTCAAGTTGACATACAAAAGCAGCCAGCACAGTTAGTTACTTACTGATGGTTTTCTTTAACTCTGTTTTGTTTACCATGATGTGTCATATCAAGGTTATTTGATGATCTGGAATATTGCAGAAATCCATCCATTGAAGGAGTTTCCAACTCTTTCCTGGCACAGGATTACCCGGATGCTCCGGTACTGCAGAAGACAGAAGAACCATGAGCCCTGTCACTGAACAAATCGCAATCGAATGCAGAGCTTCTCGACCTTCCCAATCCTGCAACCCTTTAATACAGTTCTTCATGCTGTGGTGAGGCAAACCATAAAATTATTCCTGTTGCTACCTCATAACTGTAATTTTCTACTATTGTAAATCATAATACAAATATCTGATATGCAGGATGTCTGTTACGTGACCCCTATGAAAGGGTCATTTAATCCTTAAAGGGGTCATGGTCCACAGGTTGAAAACTGCGGATCTAATGGACAAAACAAGAAAAGTAGATTCATAAACACCACACATTTGTAGTTTTTCAGAGCTAAGAAACCCTTGAAGTTCATTTAGACCATGTCACTCATTTTATAGAGGAGAAACAGACCAGGACAAGACAGAACAGGCTTTTCCACTCTACTAGTCCCCTGAAAGACACCTTTCAAAGAAGTGTTTGAAGGCATTCAGTACACATCTATGAGAGAAAGACTAATGAAAAAACCCCGTTTAACAGTCCTTCCCTAGGAGCCAAACAAAGCCATGATCCTAACTACAGTGTTTGGACTCCTTATGGGAATGGGGGCTGTTTCTCATCCTAAACTGCTTTTAGGAAGTGGTCACAGTGATTCCTGTTGGATAGCAGGAGGAACCAACACAGGCAGAATACATTCTACCACATGGAAAGTCCTGGAAACTTCCATCCAGTACATCTTTTACCTACAATCTGAACTGATAGGTCGGCATGGGTGCATCTTAGACGCTCACCATCTCTACGTTACAAAAGAAGCATTAAGACTGACTTTTCAAGGGCAAGGAAAGGACTAGACACTATTACCAGGGAAATAATGAATGCTGTACATATTTCCCCCTTCAAACTATCTCTCAGCTTGCTTCACGTGCTCTTCAATAGTCAAGTCTGCCAAGCAGACTTTCTGTTTGTTCTCCCAAACATGGTCTCATTCCTTGTTGTTTCGGTTTTTGTAATTTTCCTGATTGAAGAACTTGGCTGAGCACAAGCATCATCAGAGATGATTTCTCTTGTTGCAAAATCAAAAGGCTTTGGTGCACAGCACAAATGATCCATTAGGCGCCATTGTCTAGAGTTCAGGAAAACACCTTCTGCAGCATTGTGCACTAATGTGGGTGGCTTTTTCTTTCTCTTTCTTCTTCTATGGGGGAAGCACGCCTCCCAACATATAGAATGACTTGCTTTTCAGTATGTGGGCATTTTATGTATGATTAACTATAGTTGAGAGAAACTGTCAATCTTCAAAGTATTCTCACAAAATGGCAGGATCGAGTTCCAAAGAGCCTGAGAAACGCTGTCCTTCTTCCAAGTTTATCAGAAAACCTAGATCAAATAAAATTACCAGAGAGAAAAGGATAAGGATTTGCTGTGTATAGCAAAATATTTTCAGAAAGGCAAGACAGAGTCAAACACTGACTTTCCAACTTTCTAGTCTGCAGCTCCAGTCTAAAAGCAGAGACCAGAAAGTAAGAACACTCCGAAAAAGAACACTCCAGAAAGAACACCCCGAAAAAGAACGAGATAGGGTAACTCACAGGATCTGAACCGAAGAGTCATGATAAATCTTAGTAATCAAGACAGATTAGCAACTGGTCTAAAGACAGACAAAAGGTTGAATGATCAGTATACAGAATAAAAACATAAAAACAAATATATATGATATATAGATAACTGATTTTCAATAAAAGTTAAAGCTAACAATTCTGCACTATTTGTGTAACATACGGTGTCAAACAAATGGATTCCCAGAAGAAAAAAAAAAGGAAACTAAACTTTTTTTTCATTATACCTAATGAAATATAAAAAGCAATTCCAAGGAGGCCATACCCACATGTATAAGGAACAGTGGTTTGAAACATAGAAAACTACAAAAAGGAGTAGGAAGGAATCATGTGGCCTTAGGTTAGTCAATGACGTACTCAGTGTCAAAAGCATCATAAAAACAACAGCCTCCAAGGATACCTTCTGTCTTTGTCATCATTTCCAATGGTGTGGAAAGACAGGTGGATGGGCCCACTTGTGAACCACATTTTCCTCAAAGCTTAAAATCTAAAACATCGAAGAACTCCCCAAAACTTAACGCAATGGCAGCCTCCTTTTAAGTGGGAAAAACAGTTGCACTGACTTCACCAGAGAAACAGGAGGAAGTCAGTATGTAAGCAAAGGAAAGACACTTGGATTCATTTGTCATTAAGAAATGAAAGATAACATCAGAAACACATGTGCAAGTAATTTAATTGTTTATATTTTTGTTAGTGTTGGTGAAGACATGGAGTGACTGAAACTCTGGTGGCAGGGACATAAAATTGAAAAAGAATTCTGGAAAAAGTCAAGCCACTTTTTGAAAAATTAAATATATACCATAAAACTTGATATTTCCATATCTAGGCATTAGTGCAAGGGAAATGTAAGCTTGGGTCCATACAAAGCCATGTATATAAATGCTCACGGTGGCATTGTTTTGTAATGAGGGAAACCTGCAAACAACCCACTTGCTATCTTCTGCTGAATGAATAAGAAAATTTTGTGGTCATTGGTTCACAACCTTCCTAATGCTGAGAGTCCTCTTGTTGTGGTGAACCTCAACCGATAAATGATTCTCACGGCTACTTTATCACTGCAATTTCTGCTACTGTTATGAACATAACTTCAACATCTGATATGCACAAAATCTGATATGTGAGCCCTGTGACATGGTCATTCAATGCCCTGAGAACCACTGCTCTAATGAAACAACAAAAAGTAATAGCAATAACAAGAAAAAACAAAACAATCTGAGTGAACAGGTGCTGAGTATGATGTCCAATGAAAGGAGACAGACAAAAGCGAAGCTCACTTTGGACTCCACCTACTAGAATTTCTAGTAAGTCTAAAGTAATCTATAGTGATAAAGGAAAGCAAAGCAAGACTTGCCTGGAGAGAGAAAGTGAGAAAAGGCAAAGGGACAAAAAGAAACTTAGTTGTGTTATAGATATCATGTTCATTATCTCGAGGACAGTGATCATGTCTGGCATATATAAATATGTCAAAACATTAACTTCTTAAGTATATGCAACCTATTGTACATCAATTATACTTCATTAATACTGCTAAAGCAAAAACAAACAATACCATATAATAAGGTTGGAGGTTGATATTTAAAGGCTAACTCTGATAAAGAAATTCTAACACAGCACACCAGCGTAGCAAATAGAACAGCTTCCCAGAAGTTGTACACAAATCTCAGTGTAGGTTATCACATCACTGACTATATTCATGCACTCCCTATATTCAAGGTTCGGTCCTAGGCAGAACCATAAGGAGTGTGTAGATTAATAAACTAGACCAAGGACGTGATGGTACTCTTTACAGTAACTTAGAGTAGGAGCTGGTAGATGTTTACACAAAACGCTCTGGAAGAACAGAGAAACCAGGTTAAGCCTACCAAGATATTCAAGGAAGGACTTTGCATAGAACATTCTCTGAGAATGGGCTAAGGCAAGAAGAGGAAAGAAGAGTCAGCGTTCTAAGGTAAAGAAGGACTCTCATGAGCAAAGACAAGATAGTGTCACAGTAACCGATAATCAGAGAGTTCAGATCCATCAACATTAGCTGGGAATGACAGTGTGCTGGAGAGAGGTTGGCACTAAAGTACACCTCAGTTCCACATTCTACAAACTTTCACTAAGTGGCTTCTATAGAGCTGGCTGCATCAGATTAGATAAGAGGTGAGGTTTCTGACCTCAGAAACTTCCAGTGAAGAGAACAAATCTTTCTAGAGAATTCTGGTAGTCCTATAGTGGACGACAAAGACCATAGTGGAAGAGCCTAGACTATGTCCCCTGCCCCAAGGCTTTATTTGGGAGACAAAAGAAAACTATGAAGAAATTTAGGTTTGCATGGGTAGGCTCGCCTAAAGGACTTGATGGGCCTGTTAAGAGAGGATACCTAGAGAAGAAGAAATTAGTCAACTCATTATTACACAAAATAGGACTGGAAGCAGGAGAAAAACCTGTCCAGTGGCAGAGCAACTCAGTGGAGTTCACTGAGAGACATGTCAGCTTTGAGGTAGTATAAGTAGACTTGGTGCAGTGTAGCAACTGTGTATAGCCAGTGGGCCCCCACACAAATGAATGCTGGATGTGAGCTGTGTTCTGAGAATCAGATTAAACGGTTTGAAAGCTGAAGAGACAAAATTTATGCTGTATTTGTTGGATAAGAAAATTGCCTACATTTTATCTAAGATATCCTTTGTCCCATCTTTACTGATTTCTCTTACACAGACATACTCGAGCTAAGGTACTTCCCCAAACAATTGCCAGAATATCAGCATAAACTCAAAATGCCAAGTCAAGGACTAGTGAATTCATAAGTATTTTAAAGCTAGCTTTCATGAGTCCTTCCAAAATGTTAAGCATATAAAATATAAAGTAATAAAATAAAATGTAAAATTATAACATCCAAAATCATATTTAATTCAGCGGCTGAAATTATATATAAAAAAGCTCACTCTACATGTAATGGGGTCTCTAAACAAGCCCACATTGTTTACAGAAACAAAAGCAGGAAACATTGAAAAATAATAAACTGATATCTTGGTGTGAATGTCTTCAATAGGAGGGAGGTTAGTAGCTCTCTTTGCAAAATTATAACTTTCAATTTACATCAGTGATGGTGCCACTTGTCTCGAAGTATTGTTTTGGTTTGGTTTGGTTTTGGTTTTCAAGACAAGTCCTCTCTAGGTAACAGTTCTGCCTGTCCTGGAATTGTCTTCGTAGACTAGGTTGGCCTTGAACTCACAAAGATCTGCCTGCCTCTGCCTCTGCCTTCTGAGTTTTGGGATTAAAGGCATGCACCACCACTGCCCATCTCTAAGTATCTTAAAGCACAAACAGACACAGCTTTCGCCCACACCTCCCATGAACCTAAGACCTGAGCTATTTGTAAGGACCACAAGTCAACTCAGCTGAAGCCTGTGAGAGATGAAGAGCTGATAGTCCTCAATATAGCAATGCATCATAAGCCAGGCCAAATATCCTGGCTGCTAAGGAGAACAGAGGAACATCTGGCCAAGCGTTCCCATGATTCCTTGCACTTCCTCCGTTATGGAAACGTATTTTCCTGTTGCCCTATGCTTAGAGAGGCCTTGAGTTCTCTCATCTGAGGGAAGCTAAGAGCCATAGAATCTACTGAGGGAACTTGGAACTCAAGCAATGAATGTTAACTGTCATACAATTAATTTGGAGTGTTAGTATGTCCGTTACATAACCTATCTTATTTCTGTACCTCTAAGTGAATATCATGAGGAACTCAAACATGATACGGATGTCGTCACTGAATGTGAGAGCCTCTCTTTTCGGCAGGTGCTAAACTGAAACAAGCAGAGGCAAAAAGTAGAGGAGGAAAAAGTCCGAGTGTCTGCAGCAGGGGAAGAGTACGGTGACGTGTTAGAGGCAGTTCTCGGCTCAAACAGTGAAGTTCGGGGACTGCCTTTGGGGAAACCTTCAACTCTAGAGAATCGCATGGGAGTGGACACACTCCTTAGCATCCTCGGTAAGTCACAGTTAGCGTGTCCAACAGGAAACCTCCCAGTGGGTTTAACCCGAATCTGAAAGTCCCTGTGTAGAAGGTTAAGGCGTAGTGAAGCAAAAGGCTTCGGGGAATGTTCAACTCCTGTCAGATGGTCATAGCTGAAAATTAGAAAAGAAATTTGAGAAGTTGAGTAAGACAGGAATTTGTCCCTGTCACTACAAGTCTTACTGCAGTACCAATTAGCTTCCTTCTCAAACAGCCAATTAAAATGTCCTGAACGTTGAGTCTACTAAGTGAAACTTTTGTGCTTGTATTAGAACTGTTTGAATACACTATGGGCTGACCGATACAGGACAGATGCCCACAGGGGTCCATGATGACCAGTAGCTGCAAGAGTCTGGATCAGGAATGTTATTCCTAATCTAAAGGAAGCCCCTTCCCTTATCCTGCAGCGATGATACAGACTGGCATCTCTGTCTTTGATTTCACTCCCCTGAGTGGCACCCAGGTTCAGCCATACTAATATTTTCTTACGTGCTCCTGTTGAATATTTTGCAAACATAATGTGTGAGCTGAGGCATGCTCACTCCCTGCATCTGTCAAAAAGTCTTTAATAAAAATACCCACAATTTATTTCTGAACTCAGAATTTCATAAGAGGGAACAATTTTATGTGCTAAAATACTGATTTGGAATTGTCTTTGAGGAGCTGGGGGACCGTCACAGCAATCAAATGCAGGAGTTATTTGCCGCTCTTCCGTTTAGTGTATATTGCCTCTCAATGAAGTCATCTTAGGGAAGAGTTTGTGTAGCCTTCGCTTTATGCTCAAGTTCAATCATCAAGTCCAAAAGAGGGACTGAAATTCTCACTAATCAGAGCATGAACATGTTTTATAGCATTACAGAGGGTTTGAAGCACCGAGTCCACTCACTAGGGGGATGTTTTTATTCAGAATGCCAAGAGGAAATGGCACCTCTCCTGAGAGCTTTCTAAAATCACAGGAGCCGAGGACCAGAGTCCTCATGAGCAAAGATATTATGAAAGTGTAGCATCTTCTACAGTCATACATTAAAGGAAAGGGCCCTGTATTCTTCCTCACTTATGGTTTGCAGCTACATCCTGGGCAATTTAGGATGTAAATGAAAGACTAAATGACTAAATGCCAAATTACAATTTCCATGCTTCGATCTCCATGCGCCACTGCTGGATGGGGCTCTTTAATATTCTACAACGCCTGTGACAACTACTCCAAGTGTTGGATATGCAATTTCAATCTCTTTTCTCTGAGTCTTTGTACCTTTTAGTCTAACAACAAAGAGGAACAAAGATCCTAATTATACCCATAATCATTATTATCTGAAGAAGTTCCCAGTAATTAAATTTTAAAGAAAATTTATTTAATGAGCTTTCTACAGTCACATCCAAGCAATACACATTCAAGTAGATAGTGATTAGTATGAAATAGCACTAATTTGAATGACTTGATAAAAGCTCCTACTTCACTACTGTGTTTTTAATAATTGTGTAATTACATAGAGAATTATTCCTGTAAATATCGCTTGTTTTATATAGAATTGAAGACATGAAGATGTGTTCTATCTGGGACAAATTTCCAATATTTTGAAGCTGTATCTTCTTGTATCAGCTAAAAAGTTAATATGTATGTCTTAATTACCCAAACACACACACACACACACACACACACACACACACACACACACACACTTGCATTGGAATATACACCTTTCATTTGCATGAGTTGAGAGTAAATCCTTAGCTCAGTCGAAGCAGAGGTGGAGAGAAAATAAATCTTTGCTGAAGGAGAGCATGGTCATTACCAGTGAATGAGAATGAAAAGCGTATTTCGGCGAGCATCTCCTAATTATCCCATAAGAGAGGCGCAATAATTGGCATAGACGATATGGATGTTGTCACGTCTGTATCATTTCCAGTGATTCATGGCGCTTTAGAAATGGTATCATGTAATATTGTGCATTTGTTCTTTTAATTTCGGGGCAAAATAAAACGCTGATCTTAAATACAACTCTAGAGAAAAGAAATACAGCTCGTTTATGTGAATATTTTGTGTTTCAAATTGTGTGACTAAGATACCAACAGACATATTATGTATACACAAACGAGACCAGGCACAATGAAACAAAGGATCCACATGGTGGTCAGTGACTCGGGGGACCTATGTTCAACAACTAAGAAAATGGTACAACCTTAAACAAACCCTCCATACCCCCTAGGCCTCAGTCACTTCATTTGTAAAATGAGATCACAGATGAAGTTTATAAGGACTTTCTCAACTTTCAACTGCAATTTATTTTTTAGTGACAGTAGATCTGTGAGATATTTGCCTTCCTTTTATAAATAGAACCACTTGTTCAATATGCTCTGTTTTCCTAAAGTGAAAAGCACAAAGAGAGTATGCCCTTCTCTCAAAATGAGATAGTTAGATTCAAAGCATCTAATTCAATGATAACGATAAGAACATTCACTCAGCATTGTGTTCAATACAGCAACGGTGCAATCAGGCAGTGCAAAGAGACAAGACAGAACTGGAAACACAGGTAATATAGAAACTACAGATTTAGTGTCAGGAAAATCAAATTCACATGGCTCTGCTTCCTAACAACCACCAGGCAGTTCTTCTCTTCCTTGCACAGGTTTTGGAGAATGGGAATGGGTTAGGAAGGTTGAAATACACGTGTTAAGATCTCAATCTCTCTTCATTGACACATCAGGAAGAAGTAATTGGTCATGGTCTTTAACCTTTGGAAACAGTGCCTTCAGCGATTGGAGGTGGGTCGGCAGAGCTGGGTGATTGACAGGTATGCTATGGTGAGGCAGCCAGAAAACTCACTCGATCTCAATCTCTCTGAATGTCCAGAGGAAGTGTGGCTCTCCTTGAACTAGCAGAGTACATGAAGCATGGTTTGAATCGCTCTTTGGCCACCATAATTATTAGGCTCCTCTTTGTTGTCAACGTGGCACAACAGAGATATTTATTCTACTGGAAAGTCCATGGTGCTCCAAAATTCCGATGCATGCTTGGGCGAGACACACTCTATTTATCATTTGTCTAGAGATACGAATCTGAGGGCTGTCATCCTCACTGAAGTTTGGGCTCTTTGGAGGATTCACAGAGACTTTCAGGGATCCGGGGCTGAGCCAGGTGACAAAGTCATGCTTGTGGTGAAACCACAGAAAGTGTGCCCCCAGGTCCATTGCTACTATTGTGCCTAAGTATAAAAAGAATTAAGGAATTCACATGCAGGCTTGTGAGCTCATTATGGCTGGGATCATATCATAAGTTTTGAACCCAGTTAAGCAGCCACGATGGGACTTTGAAGACGTGCCCTATCCAGCCAGTCTCTTGAAAGAAGCATACAGCCAAGAGATACGGAGGCCATTAAATTCTCCATCCTTAATTAGAGGACATCAAAGAAAGAGCGATTAAATGTGCTGTCCAATTTGGTGAGATCCTTTTGTGAAATTTTCATGGCACCTGAATAAAATCCTCAAACCTTAACAGACATAAAGAAAAAATAAATAAACTTCAAAAACGATTAATATTGAGAGTGTCAAAGAGTACCTGATACTTCAAGTTTACAGTCATAAGCTACTTTGTCTTGAATTATATTTAATTTTTTTCAGTTCAGTTGCTACCACATTTTTACATGGCTGTTTTGAGTTCATGAACTCACCCTCATTTTTGAAGGGATTTTTTTTTTAATTTTAAGACACAAAAATTAACATATCTCAAAAAGGGTAACTCATTTGGATGAAATTCGGATAGAGCTATTTCTTCAACAAATGCATTACTGGAGCAAGCAGGAATCTGCTTGAACCACCTTCAGCTCTTCCTGGAGATAAAACAAGCAAATTGGAAAGGAAGAAAGATCCCAGAGGTGAGTTTGACAGCAACTCATTGGGAATCCAAGGAGGCACCCCTTTTCTGTCTGATTTTATTTTCTATGCCCATGATGTATGAGAAAAGATGCTTGTACAGAAAAAAAATAATAAAAGCTGAAGCAAATAGATTTTGATTAGTAAGGAAATGGTCCTGATTGTGTTTCCAGCGTGGCTCATTCTTCAGCTTTCCATTCAAATGCCTTCTCTTTCATGCCTTGCGCTCCCCGAGCAGCTAATGTAGCCTAATTTGTTGGTTCTGCTTTCACTGTGGCGAGCATTCACCGTCCCTACCTGCACCCCTCCCGTACTTAAAAGCTCCAGGAGCCTTTGATGCGGGTGGGTGTTTATGTGGGCTTTTTGTGAAGTCCCCGGAGATTGAAAAGACACCTTTCTTCCCACTCTTCACGGCACTTAAAAGCACATTCAACTTCATTCCGTTCCATTATGTACTCACTGAGCAACCTACTATGTGCTGGGCAGCAGACTAGGAAGCCCAGGGTCTCAGGTGATAAGCTGACTCTCTCTCTAGTGCTGTTTTTTTGGTACACCGTCTTAACTTCTTCTATCCTGTTCTCTTAATGTCATCATAGATGTTGCAGTTTGAATACACGGCACCTTAGACCAGTTGGTAGCAAACTATCAGTGTTAATTGAACACTGGACTTTGACCGTGAAGTGTACCCAATGGCCAGAACAGTACCACCCCTTACATGAATTCAGCAGCTCAGTCAGCTGGCATTTAATTAGTTAATAAACAGACCGTTTCCTTGAGCGCGTGCATTAGCATCTAACACCGGCTGGCAGACGAGCCTTCTTGATTGATTAAAATATACATTTAAATATATTCCCTTAATTTATATCAGTTGCAAAGTGAGGCAGTTATCTTTATAACTGAGAGCATTAGCGTAAATTATTTAGTATCTTCATTCTAATTTGCACCATATTATAATATCTATCTTGATCGCAGAACTAAATAAATCATCGGTCCCAAATTATAAGCACGTCTTGAGTCCTGAGGTGTTTATAGAGCTTTTCCTGTCTTTGCCTCATAATTTTTCCAAAATCGGCTGAAACGCTAAGAAATATTAATAGGCTCTTTAAATAAAGGTAATATGCTATTTACAACTCGGTGTCCATTTCCCTAGAATGAGAAGCTTGGAATTCAGTCTATAAACATTTGAATATTTTCTCACGAGTTGAAAACGGATAAGAGTCCTAGCTGTCTCAAGGTATAAGGAGGTTTTAGGTCACTGCCACTGGCTGCTTTTGTTCGTTTTTAGTCACTACAGAAAATTTCCACCACATATCACTAACTACAGCAGATTATGTAACCAGCTTTGTATGCTGTCCCTGGAGCCACCAGCATAAAGGAAACGATTTGCCAGTAGTCACATTACAAGGATGAGAGGTATCTGCAAGGCTAAGCTAGAAAAATAACTGAAATAGTTATTTGTGCAAATAGATGTGAAGAAAATATTTTCAAACTAATTCTGCTGATAATGAAATATATGTTCACTATTCAAAATAGAAAAGTAGGAAGGAAAAAAATCAGTTTCTTATAACATCACTAATTCAAAACTGCAATGGTTTATCTTGACTTGTGGTCTCAATGGGTTGCAGACCATCATAGTGGGGAAGTCACAGCATATTTCATGGTGGAGGGAGCATGTGACAGAAAGTGTTCACATTTGAGGCTGACCAGGAAATAGTAAAGGTAGTTCAGAACTAGAAGCAAGTAGTAACCTTCGAAGGTGTACCGCTGGTGACCTGCTTCTACCCGCCAGTCCCCAGATCTCAAGTTTCTGGAAATTCTCCAAAGAGTTCTAGTAGATGAGCTCCTAGTGTTCGAACATAGTGTGAACCTGAGTGGAATATTTCAAGTTCAAACTGTAACATAAAGTCTAATTGGAACTCGGCTGTCTTCATACTCTTACAAGTGACTACATTTGCACCAGGATGACAGGGAGCAGCAGTCACAGCCAAAAATGCAGTGCTTAAAATTGAAGATAAGACATGACCCTTTACAGAAGAAAAGTGCTCATACTCCTTCTTGATAATGTAAAGTTATGTGTGTGCTTGTGTGTGTGTGTGTGTGTGTGTGTGTGTGTGTGTGTGTGTGTGTGTCTGTGTAAGAGCCAAACGGAGAGACAAAGAAAGACAGAGAAAGAGAGAGACACTTATTTTCAGGTGGTCAACCTAAAATATGCTAGTTACCTGTAATAGAACTAAAAATGTGAAGAAAGTGAAAACTGGGGGAAGCCTACTATTACTGCATCTAGTTTATAGGAAGGGATTCATATAATAACCAAAGAATTATGTAGCCAGTAGCATCACAGCTAAAGGAAATTGGCTCACACATGACACCTTATTCCATACACATAACATCCTCTGTCTTAGTTAGGGTTTTGATGCTGTGAACAGACATCATGACCAAGGCAGCTCTAAGAAGGACAACATTTAATTGGAGCTGCCTTACAGGTTCAGAGGTTCAGTCCATTATCATCAAGGTGGGAACGTGGCAGCATCCAGGCAGTCATGGTACGGGTGGAGCTGAGAGTTTTGCATCATCATCTGAAAGCTGCTAGCAGAATACTTGCTTCCAGGCAGCTAGGATAAGGGTCTTAAAGCCCACACCCACAGTGACACGCCTACTCCAACAAGGCCACACCTCCTAATAGTGCCACTCCATGGTCCAAGCATATACAGACCATCACATCCTCCAAAGCAAAGTAACTCTAAATTGTCCCCAGTCATGTGCGAATCTGCCCAGGAAATCTGAAAGTAGTTGTTGGCAGTGACTGTGGTCTTTTTCCAGGTTCTAAGGATGGTGGTAGCTTCACTGTGCTCAGTGATGCTTAGTTTCTTGAAACAGCTGATTTCTCAGATGAAGCTGTAGGATAGAGAGGAAAACTACTCATTTTTCTTCTCTATTTTTTTTTTCAGTAAAATTTATATCTAATGAATTACTCAATTGTTTCTCTAGGTCTAGTCCTTGAGAACTACTTAATGACTTAAAGGTCTGGTTTAGATTCCACTGACAATTGCCACACATTCTTCATTTATGGAGGGCCAATCACATAGAGGTTACTAGGTCCATGTGATGCAAGCCGGTGCTCCTAAAACCCTCTGCTTCTTGCTGTTAATTTGTAGCAATTAGAAGAAAAGCATTTAATTTTGAACTTGCCTGAATCGTGTAAAAATTTACTTAGCATTTTATATGTCCACTGAGAACCAATCAGGAATCAGAAACCACACATTTGAACAGGGAAAAGGAATATAGTCATACAGAGTTAAAATAACAGGAAGATGACCAGTAAGACTTAGACACAGAGTAACAGATACAAATAGAAGCCTTTTACAGTGGTTGAGATAGAGAACCCAATAAAGTTCTCCACCCAGGTACGTCTGAGGCAGACCTCAATGGTGGGTGAGTCTGTGGTTCACTAGCTGCACAGAAGCAACTGAGGATCAAGATAGACAGGACTTACTAGAAACTTGACCTCTAGAAGAAGCCAACGCAGGCATTAACTAGGCTATTGACCCTTTGCAAAGTATGTGTCAGATGTAAGATGGGGACATAATCCTTCATCTTGCTGGTAGCACTCGTCCCTCAGTTATGAAGGCTTCAGATGATAGTGCACTGAAATCATTGCCTTCTGCTGCTCATGTTAACCATGTTAAGCCGAAGAAACTTGGATCTGCAAAATAGGGAGTGGAGAGTTTGACAAGTAAAACCCTCCAGAAGAGAGGGTCTCTGTGAGTTCCAGGCCAGCTACATAGTGAGATCTTATCTCCAACAATAAAATAAGTGATTAACTAATCAGTTAACTGACTATAAGTGTCTGTGGGGTCACAGTTAGTTTGACACAGGGGTAGAGCAGCAGCTATCTAAATGCCACTGATCGGAAGCTGACCTTTGCCTATCTGAAATACCTCATAATGTCTCAATGAGATGCACTATTTCTTAGCATTTTGGCATGCCTCATCTTTCTCATGCATCCCAAAGTATCACATATGTGTTTGTTATCTGTCTTCTGGTTTCTGTAAATTTGCGTTGTATTTGGAGATTTAGAAGAGGCAGAATAGTCTGTATGGGACTACTAGGAAGTTCCTTCAAGTGGTCTTCATGTGGTAAGTGCATTGTATAAGGTGAGTCTGATGGGAATCCTGGGAGGGGAGTACAAAATTCACAATGAAGCAAGCTCTTGGGGCCATCAGACTTTCAGATACTGTTGTTTATCTCTCTGCATATCCTTTCTTTCTAGCTACACACGTTTCATCCATGAATAGCTTTGACATTTCATCTCAAGATATACTCTCTATGAATTCCTGATCTTCATTTGTAAACTCATCAATTTGATAGAAATTCTACATAGAAGAAAAAGAGAAAGCTAATTTCTAAAGCTCCTACTAAGTGTCACATACAGTGGCCTCGTGTGTAGGTGTGAGTTGCAAGATCTCTAAAGCATCCTTCCTTTTTCTTGTGTTAGTGGCTCACATGAGGATGCTGCTCTCTCACAATCAACTCTATCTGGACCCTGGGGTCCAACAGCCTTCAGCCATAGACATAATTGTCTATTTATTATTCCTGGTGGGATAAGAGAACAACTCCAACTGCTTAACACTCAGGAGAGTCAACAAATATCTAAGGAACATTTGCAAAGAGAATTAAAAAGTCCAGGGCATGCTTTACTGCCATTGCTCCTGCAGGCTCAGAAAATGGTACAATAGGCAAAGTGTAGACATCAGGAAGACTGAGTCAAGGGAGGACAAGATGGCTGAGCAAGCAAAGGTGCTTGTTATGCAAGCTTGGCCAACTGGAGTTAGAGCCCTAGAACGCATGTGAAGGGAGGAGAAAGTCAGTTTCACAAATCACCCTCTGACCTCCACAAACACATGGAATCAGCCCTCCCTCAATAATAACCAAAAACACTTAAAGAGTGCTGTCCCAAAGAAGCTACTGAGAGCCAGATGGAAAGTAGTTCAGTACTTAACCCACTGGTCTTTTCGTAAACTATTCCTTTTCTATAGGCCTAAGAGTCATGCCAGATTTAAGGAGAATGAGCGTCTTCAAGCTAAACCATCTCTTTCAATAATATATTAATATCCAAAAGAAGGAAGCTTCGAACTTGTGGATTGACAGCTATTTTAAGTTAACTGTAAAACAGCAATGCTGCATACAAAGAGTGATACCTTAGAGCTGGAAAGAGTGAGGCGGTTTGTGCCACTGTACCCAAAAAAACAACCATTCGTTCTGCACCATGTTGGGGAGAACAAATTTAAAGGCCAGAGTGTTGCAGTGTGGAATCTGGAGCTGGCTACTTTCTGTCTGTGGGCAGCCAGATTCTTACAGTGTCCATAAAAGGCAGAGAGCAAAGAGGTAACATATACTCACTGTTCCTTCTCATAAGGACATCACTCTCATTTTTTCCAGTTCCACATTCATGATATACTCACCTCCCAAAGGCCCTGCATTGGAAACGAGGATTTCAACATATGCATCTTGATGGATTCATGCAGCATCACTGGAAAATATACCTGATTTCATGCAACCACCTGCAAATGTAGATGGCACTGTGCTTAGCTTACAGACAGAGCAGAGCCTGCCCAGCTTGAAAGGTTAGTGGTAATTTTGAACATAGGTGGAGTCTGCCAATGGTTAGGTTTGTGGTTATTTAACTGGCTGGGTTTTAGTGTTCATAGTCTATAAAACAGAGATGGACCTATATGCAGAACAGAATTACACGTGGCCAGCCCCTGAAAGCTTTCAACCCTGTAAGTTCTAAGGAGGCCATTCTTGCCATCAAATAGCCTCTTCCCCACAGGAGGGCTTGAAATGTCAACCCCTTTTAGCACGTCCTTAGCTATGTCTCCAGGCGAATGGCCAATCACACCTAGATGATCAGCACTTTGAGGACAGGGATTTATGGTGGGAATCGATTTGTATTTTTATAGCATCCGGTGCCTATCCACGACGCTGAATGGATATCTGTGTGAACAACCTTGGGCAAGTTGAGAGGCAGCCGAGATCCCCGGTATTCTGCTCTGTGAACTGGCTGGTACAGAGGGTAGGCAGAGTACAGCATCTGCTCACAATGATTTAGCTGAAGAAGCGTAAGAATTTTTAATAATGGAACTCCACTAGGGCGCATTCTCTCCAGTGATGATATTGATGGCATTCGGGGTAGCAAAAAGAAGACGACTCCTGAGAGAGGAGACGCTGTATTGGGAGATGGAACAAAGAGTCGGAAAGGCTGGTATTTGTACAGAATGCATGGCTGAGGAAGCCCCCGTGCTGTGTGATGCATGCCTCTTTGCTGTATATTAAGTCATCTGAGAGCTTGTAGAAGGAGATTTTGTCCTTAGGAAGCAATTTTCAGTCAAGTTCCAAAATAATGTCAAATACTTATCTTTTTAAATACATGTTTATGTATTGTAATTAACTTTGGAATCGGCATTTCTAATCCCCGGTGCCTAAGAAACTCCCTAGTAGTAAGTTAGTTATTTAGGGAAGGGCATTCATTCTGGGCCTGTAAATTTTATTTAAAATTGAGCCTACTTCCTGCTGTTTGTTTAACAGTCCCTGTGTTCTTTGCAGGAAAGCCATGCATCACCCTAAATGTACCTAACTCCCTACCAGCGAGCAAGTTGGAGGCAGAGGCCTCAGAATGTAATACCAAGAAGAAATTTGTAGACACGAACACATGCCCAGAGTGCAGGATTTCATTCCTAGCCAAGATGTATGTGATTTCTGCCTTCTGGAGCTTCTCGGCCCAGCTTAACACCCATCCCGTGGAGAGCGCGACTCTGCGCTTGTTTGGAGGGATATGGAACAGAGAGACTACATAACTGCTTCCCGGAGGATGGGGGGGGTATTGCTTAAACATAAGTTAATAATGCTAGACATGATGGCATGCTCCTGTAAACTAAGTTACTCAGGTGGCAAACCGGAGGTTGGCAAGTTCAAGGCCAGCCTGCAATGTGGAATGAGTTGATGTCACCCAGGGTTGCACAGCAAGATTCTCTCTCAAAACGGTCTCCGTGTGCATGGTCCTATATGAATCAATTGTCAGAGATAGAGAGTAAAAGCTATTGGGTAATTCTGACTTCTTGCACTGGTGGGGTCATACACATGTATCATAAGAAGCTGAATATGAAACATGACCTGAGGGATGTTCCCAAGTCCTGGGCAGTTTCCACACATAGCTCACTCTTTTTTTCCTCTTCTCTTGTCTCACCTTCTACATTGTTTTCCATAAATAATCATTCCTTTGGTTAAATTCCCTTTCCCAAATGTATGTGGTTGCAATGTTAGGGCTTTCATTCTCTCACAGACTTATCCTACATCTGCTCCTTTTGTATTAGACCCAGGGCTCCTACCATAGATCCAAATATTAGAGCCAGCTTCACATTAAATTTTCAGGTTAAAAATTATAGAAGGATGAGTGGCTACACTAGGGAGGATGGATACAGTTGGAAAGACTTTCCAAGCTGGGCTCAAAGGCATCTGGAAATAAAGAAGATACAATGGGGAGGCTGTGGAAAGCAAAGAACAGAATTTCTGGAACAATTGTAGTGGCCCCAGAGGCTCGGGTTTCTGTAAAGTATTGGTCTGTGTTTCCAACAACAGAACATTGTGCCTTAATTTGACAATGTTGCAACCCAGTATAAAGTGATGTGAACTTACATCACATATTACAGAGAAGGTCAGCCATGAAAGCAAATGACAGCCACACATCCCAGCCTGCCTTCCTGGACCCTGGCAACTTACAAAACCAATTACAGCAGGCTGCACCACTTTACAGAATTCACAAGCTATAACCAATTGTTCTAGAAAGAAAAAAAAAATTTGAGCCACATGCTACAGCTCCCTCCCCCACCTTCCATTAAATCATAATAGTATCTTTGGCCTAATGTCCCCTGTGAGACGGGTTGCGGTGATTTGTGTAGAAATTCTCACTTGACAAGCAGCTGCAAAAGCAAGCTCGCTCGGGTTGACAGGCAGAGCCGCGCGCCATCCACCCAATAACTCAGAAAGAAAAAGCAAATCAATAGACATAATATTGCAAAACACTGCAGCAGGATAAACACAACCCTCACATCTATTTGATTTTTCTCCCTCATCTGTCAACACAATTGAGAAGTCGCGCTTGCTAATTGTCTTCAATTGGCAGACTCTTCCGACTTTGACTGGAGCCGCGACACTTGGATGTCACAGTCTTCGCGGCTCGTGGTCGCCAGCCTGGCAGCCTTGGAAGCGGCCTCCATTTTGGGCAGGATGCGTTCATCTGCACGACTTCTCTCTGGATGAGGCCCGCTCTCCATTATGCCGTTCTCCTCATCATTAGCACCGACTGAAGAATCTGTGCCATGTTCTCTGTATCCAAAATATTTGAGGGAGGCAAAGAATCCCAGGAAGTCTATGAAAATGCGTTTCTTTTGCCAGCTAGCATTTGCAACTGCCAGACTTCCTTGCATTCAAATTAGATTACCCAGCAGAGAAAGGACAGAGAGACTGGTTTCAAACTAAGCTTTCTTTTGTGACTATAAAGGGCTATGTTTCCTTTCTTTTTCTTTCTTCTTTTTAAGTATCCTTGATTTACTTCACGAAATCGTAGGCACCGTCCACCCCCTTCTTTATCTCCTACAAAATCATGTCACCATAAAGGTTTCTTCCTGCCCCCTCCCCTCCTCCTGCCCACCCACCCCAGAGGACGGGGACAGTGAAGCTCTTGTGTTCCACACACCTTGCACAGTCAGGCCTGGCAAATACTGGCCATATTGACCAAATGTGCCCTTAGTGCTCCAAGGGCTTGGCAGTGTCCAGCTCTAGGGGGAAGTAAGGCACATTGCATCCTGCCTACTCCAACAACCCGGAGACTGTGCAGGCGTGGTGCTAATTTGTCCAGTTTCTTTGGCAATGGTTGTTCAAGTTGCTTTTTGGCAAGATCCTAAGAAGCAGATCTCTAAGCCTGACACAGAATTCAGGTGTATAGGACTTAGAGGCCAATGGGAAGTGGTGCAGCTACAGTATCTGTGGCAAACAGGGTAGCTAAGCGGCGCTCCATCTCACCTTTCAAATACCTTCATGTTAACTGCCAAGAGGAACTGTATGTGTGGCTGCCTCCTCCAGACTCCTCCACCCTCAGGGCAGGGGTTGCATCTCCTCCATTTGCAAGCCACGCCTCAAAACAAACTCTTCCTGCCAGTCCAGTACACTCTCCCCAAGACCTTAGCTGTAATTACAATCTGCATGCACACACGCACGCACGCACGCACACGCACGCACGCACGCACGCACCACTTCTAGCACACTAACCCCCACGTACTTAAACCCAGTTTCAGTAGATAACAATTCAGGTTTAACTTCCTTCACTCCTGTTTCCTCTCTCACCGTAGCGTCATTGTTAAGCAGTTTCCTGATATCCGACCAGCCATTCACAGATATTTCAGTATCGATCTCTCAGAGGAAATTGACGTATAATTCTAATAAATCTCTTGATTTCAAAATTGTGTGAGGCTCCCCGCTTTGGGTTCAATGTACTGTGCTTAGCCCTGACTAGATCAAAATTAGTGGTTCATTTTCAGACTGTCTTTCTCCTTGAGTGGAAAAACAAAACTACACAAAAACAGAACAACAGCAACAACAGCAAACAAACAAACAAAAATCACAAGGAAACCCGACCACCCAGATCTGTAGGTAGAATCAATGCACCGAGCAGTGTGTCTGCTTTTACTGGTACTAACAGTAGCCCTTTCAACACAGATAATATGAGTTAGCCAGTTTGCCTGTCACATCTCTTGGAGACAAACTGTCAGGATACTGAGAGGAAAAAATTACAGTAGTGTAGTGTTTACAGACTCTTTGTTCCTTCAGAAGCAAGATATAAAACAACTACAACAGCAACAACAATAACTACTACAACAACAATAACTACTACTACAACAACTACAACAACAACAACTACAACTATAGTCTCAGTTTTCAGTGCCTGGCCTCAAGGGTGGTGGGAATCCCAGTCCCTACTCCCTTCTCAGCGTCCTATGGAGGATCACATGTTTTTACACTGCTCAGCCAGGCACTCCTCTTTCTTGCCAGAAAACACAGCTTTGGGCTATAAAATTACTGCCACTGAAGCAAACCACGGTCCGTTTCCATCACATTTCTCAGCTGCTAAAGTCATTGTCTTTTTTAGACAACGTTTGCACGTTTTCATTGGTAAGTAGCCACCCTCTGGTTTTATTTTTGATGGTTAAAAAAAGGAAATGGATTTTATGAGGGCTCAAAGTTATTTTTTTACACTGAAAGCTCGATTCTAACTATGCACTACACTTTTTTCAGTTGTAATTCTCTCTAAGTTTTAGTACAAGTCAAACAATTCTGTCATCTACGTCACAGTGTGAGGAAGCAGTTCTGATGTTCCAGCTTGACATTACAGCCTCACAGAGTAACTGTGGTTTTTATCTTCAGGCTTTGGGTGGTGTCAATTAAAAGGGTGGAAACTAAATAAATAATTATTGTCTTTAGACATGAGACTCCTGAGAAGGAAAGACTTTTTTTTTTCCATTTTTAGGAGTCACAGATAAAATAACAGATTGCCAATAGGACAATTGTTTAAGGTGCCACATCACAAAATAAGACCAAGACAATTTGGGTTCTAGTGGCCAAGGTGCTACAAAGTACCCTGTGGGTAGACACTCAACTCTGGGTTCCCAGGGTCTACAGTTATCAGTATCTACATATACCCAGTTCAGTTTAGACACTAAACATTGTTTCAGAGTAAGATTGTCCTAAGTATTGCACTGGATAAGTCTACACTTTAATAACTCTCATTGTTTACGTGAAATTCAAATCCAACTGGAAGTTACACATTTTCATTTGCTAAACCTTGTAAACCTACCAGAGGCTTATCATACCCAGAGCCCCAAACTCTCATTTGGAGCTGTACCTTCCAGTGTCCCTATATCAACTTACAGTAAATTGTTTTTGTTGTTTGTTTGTTTTTGCTGTTATAAGTTTAACAGTCAAATTATTAAAGATGTATTGTTTCTCTTTTCCATTAATTTTACAAAAGCATTTTAAGTTTATCATATTCTTCATGAATATCTCAGGATGACGGCAACTATGTATTTAGAAGAGCCACTTTGGTGTCCTTTCATGACTATCAAACTGGAAAAGAAAACCAAACCCTGACTCTGTCCTTCTCTCTAACCAGGAGCAATTCTCATCACATGCATACGAACAGACAGACTGCTGGCCAAACGACTACTAATAGACACCACCCTCAAGAGAGAAGATAAATTAATAGCCAAAATCTAGAAAGAAAAAAAAAAATCAGCTCTAAGTAATCTCTCTTTTCTATCTAAACCAGAAATCTCATTAATCCTGGTTCCTGAAGCACTTATGTCTGAAGGTTGGTCAATTTTGAGTATGGAAATTTCTGAAACAGATCTGATGTTTATGGGTCTTATATTCTAATCTAGCTGCCTCTATTGGTGATTCATGATGTTTGTGATTTTGTATAAGTTGTGCTTACGTATAATGTCCAAGGGAGGAAAAATGGAAATAAACTGTTTTCTTAACTACTTGGTTTCCCTTTGCTGTGTATAGTCTTTGTGAGGCTGTCAAAATTAACACACTTAGTTTTGGAGCTTCAGATCTATTACAAAACGGGGTTTTGTTTTGTTTTTCTGTTTGGTTGACTTTTCTCTGTCTTTTAAATCTGCAATTTTTCACAAAGTTAATGGAACCCACGCATGACTGCTCTACTTATAGTAATAGCAAAACACTGTTTCGCCTTATCGAGGTGAATGGTAGTGGTGTATGCTTGAGCTTGCATGTGAAAGACTACAAATGGAATGAACCCTCATCTCAGGGCAGGTGGCAACTAAAAGAGTCTCCCCGAATTCTTAGTTTTAATGATAATTTAAATGTTGTCAGGACCCCAGGCAGGGAAGGATAAAGAAACAAACTCCACTGTACTAATAGTGAATGTGATAATGGGAGGGTACCTGGTGAAATTAAACTTCTGCAGCCTGCTGGGCTAACCCAAACTTGCTAAGCTACTAGAACATTAATGAGCAAGAGATCTTAATTAAATTGTTTGTAATTAACTCTCCCAAGAGTAACAAGTCTAAAAGTAGCGCAAACTGAAATACCTGTAGCACTTACAGGCAAGAGAAAATGTAATTTTGACACAAGTGACATGCTTGGATACAGGCAGAGTATATGTGTGCCTACATGTTCATCAATGCTCATGAATGATGGAGACACCTTGACGTTTCTCATGCTCCCAGAACAGAAATATTAATTTCTGGAATTTAACTTGAAAAGGTTCATTCTGTCTTATGAGTGATAAGCTTGGGCCCAAAAAGAATCTAGGAATTTTTAATTAAACCGTATAACATTTTCTCTCTAAAAATGTAATGAGATTTAGATAACCTAAAGACTATAAGCCAGACTGACCCAAATGGCCTGATTAAGAATGGAGCAGTGAATAAGAATGCTTATCTACATACCAAAAATATCCCTGAATTTTCTGGGGACTGGGACAGCAATTCTAGTGGCCAATTTACTGTTCAGCAATACAGACCTGCAAATACTGGCCGTGACTCTGAGGCAGGTGGACTATAACCCACTGAGCCAACCACATTTGTATCCTGGTTCATAAAGGGCTTACTCTTGAGTTCAGGCATTCCGAGAGGAGTGGGGCTGTAGCATGCAAGAGGGAGAGGCTCCCACTTCTCTCTAGGAAGTAGGGGGCTCTCACATAGCAGAAGATGTTGAAAAAGGAACCTCACTCTTCTCCCATTGCCTCCGCTGAGAGGTGGCACAGGTGATTGGCTACTAAAAGCTTTCCCAATCTCCTCTCTCCTCTCCTCTCCTCTTCTCTCTCTCTCTCTCTCTCTCTCTCTCTCTCTCTCCCTCCCTCCCTCTCTCTCTTTCTCTCTCTCCAATCTTGAAATTCTTTTTTTAAAGATTTATTTATTTTCTGTATAAGCATACACTGTAGCTGCACAGATGGTTGTGAGCCATCATGTGGTTGCTGGGATTTGAACTCAGGCTCTTTGGAAGAGCAGTCAGTGCTCTTAACCGCTGAGCCATCTCTCCAGCCCCCAAGCTCCTCTTTTCAATTGTCTAGGGAAACACACAGTGGATTCCTCGTGGCAGAGCTACCATTTATTTACACACACTCTCAACCTTCCAGAAGACATGCTTCTCTGAAAATCCAGCAAGACTTCTTCAGGCCCTCCCTGCTTTCCTTATCCTTATTTTTCAGAACCCAGTAAGCAGCTGGTCCTCTTCCGTAACTCTGCATCCTGAGATTACATCACCCTTGCACCATGCTTTCTGGGCTCAATGTATAAACTTTGTATGTTTGTTTTGTTTCTTTGTTTTCTGTTTTCCTTCTCTCTTTATTTTCCATGTGTGGCAGATGCATATTTACCATGCAGCTGTCTATGGAAGCTATAGGTTGATGCTGGGTGTTTTCCTGGAATGCCCTCCGTTGTACTGATTATTTGAGATGTTCTCTCACAGACACTTGCTGCTTTGGGTCCCATTTGCTGGCCAGTAAACACCCAGAATCCACTTTCTCTATGTTCCAGTGCTGGAGTTGAATGCTCACACTGCCGCATCTGGCTTTTTACGTGGATGTTGGGTACCTGAATTCTCACAGCGAGCCATCTCCCTAGCTAGTATTTTAGTTTGTCTTTCAAATGAAGATTGTTGAGCCCCTTTGAGTATCTAACCCAACATAGTTAACATGCTCCCCTTCTCAATCGCTTATCTCTGAGCTGATTGAAACAATATTTCTGACTCCACTGTGATGTCCAGATGTTGCCCAGCCTCTCTGAGTACTCTATGCCACAGCGTCCACCACTGCCAATCATCGGTGACCACACCCAGAGCTTTGGCTCATTTGTGTTTAGACAATAATCATAGAGATAATCTTATGTATCTACACGGCTGGACCAGAGGGTGACTAGATGAGTGTTTAAAGGTTATTTTGGATTTAGCTGTGATGGTGTAGAGGATTAGGCTTGGTCAGTGGACTAATTAATGCTAGTTATCCTCCCAAAATGGGTGGGTTTCCCATGTTGAAGGCCTCTGTCTTTTCCTACCTTTGGATTCAGCTTCAAACAGAATCTTTACACCATTAGTCCTCCTGGGTCTCAGGCCTTGGAAGTCAGAACTCTTCTGTCAGCTCTCTTGGGTCTTGGCTCTGCCTCCTCCATTACCTCATGACTCAGTTCTTTATTCTTTCTCTCCACCCTCTGTCTCTCCTCTCTCCCTCTCTCCTTCTTCCTCTCTCTCTCCCTCCCTCGCTTTCTCCCTCCCTCTCTCTCACCCCTCTGTCTCTGTCTTTCTGTCTCTGTCCCTCTGTCTCTTTCCCTCTCTCATTCTCTGTCTCTCTCCCTTCTCTCTGTCTCTCCCTTCTCCCTCCAAGTATATGTGTGCATGTGTGTGTTTGTGTGTCTGGGGGGTGAGGGGCTGTACATGTTTTGCAGTGAACACCTTAGGTTTCCTTGGGTTTTCTTGCGGGTTCTTTGTCATCATTCAGTGCTGTGACTGCACTCCCCAGATGGTTGCCTGACTTTTGATCTTACCCTGATTGTGTGTGTGTGTGTGTGTGTGTGTGTGTGTGTGTGTGTGTGTGTGTGTGTGTTTACTTTTGTAGGCTAAATACTTTTATGTAGTTACCTACATTTCTCAAGACTTCATCTTGGCATCTGTGGAACTAAACAAAGCAATTCTAACATTGTCTTGAGAGTTCTCATTGTGTCACGCTGTGCCCAGCCTCTAGGACAAATTTCTCCAAGTAAAACACTAGAATCCTAGACAGCCTAGTCCTGGTCCTCAGAGTTACTATTCTTCTGAGTTCTAACAAAATAATGAGATCTGTGTTGTGAAGTTATAACGCAACCACGGGTAGTCTTTTGAGCCTCACCTCATCTATTGGCCATTTACAGCTGCTTTTTAGAAGGTGTCTAGTTGTCCCTCTGAATGAACATACCACATCTCTTTACTTAAATACACACTCTCAGTTGACTTTGCTTTTGTTTACCCTAAGTGATACTGATAGGAATCTTCTTGTGGATGTCCCTTGTGACTGTGCATGCCTATTTGTTCGGGCAATAGTCTTGGAAAGGCTTTGTTGATTGCATGATGTTTCTATTTGTATTTTCTCTTTCGACACACGTTTTGTTGTTGTTGTTGTTTACTCACAGGTTTCATCATCATGTTTTGGATTAACCTCTAAACATGAGTAACTTGAAACTGTGTTTCTTTTGGATTCTCTGCTGTTATCAGTTGCTTCTCTCATCACTATGACCAAATATCATGCAATAAGGGCATGGTTTCTTATGCCCTCCTGATCAGAAGAATGCAGGCACCGTGGTTGGCAAGGCATGATGGACGGAGTGGCTTGGCCCAAGATGCCAAGAGGAGAGGCACCAGTGCTCCACATTTTATTTCTGCTGCTGTGATAAAACACTCTGACCAAAAGCAACTTGGGAAAGAAAGGGTTTGTTTGGCTTATGTTTCTAGGTCACAATCCATCACTGAGAGAAGTTGGGGAATGAACTCAAAGCAGAAACCTAGAAACAATAACCACGAAGAAATTCTGCTTGCTGGCTTGATCTTGAAGGTTCATGTTTAGCTAGCTTCATGTGGAGCCCGAGACCACCTGACTAGTGTAGAATGCAAACAGTGGGATGGTCCCTCTCATGTCAATCATCAATCAAGACGTGATTCACTGCCAGATAAGACCACAGGGAATTTCTCCATTGAGATCCCTTCGTCCCATGAGACTCTACATTGTATCAAATTGACAATGTTGTATTGAATTATTAATTCTGTGAACCCTCACTACTGCGTGGTATATCCACATTCAGGGTGGGTCTTATCTTCTCAACTAAACTTACTGTCTGGAAATACCCATACCAACAAACTCTGCCAAGGTATGTCTTACAAATACCTTGAATTGTTTTCTTAATCTAATCAAGTTGGCAGTCAATTTGAGTCATGTCACTGTTCTTTAGACATGAGGAAATATAGATTTAGTCATTTATTCAGGATTCCAAGTGCCCCATGCCACTCCCTCAAGTATGGTCGGCCACCACCCCTGCCATGTGCCTTAGATCAAGGAACCTTTATTTCCAGCCAGAAATTTGGTCAGACTCCCAATAGGAAAATAAGTGAATTGTGGACAGTGAGTTTGCCCATTTATTTAAGGTCTCTAAGAACTCAGAGTGAGGCTCTCACCTTCTTGAAGGGTCTACTCCAGTTTTCTGGGTTTCAAGGGTGAAGGGAGGGAAGATTTTTAAAGGAAGAATAAAGTGCTTCTATGGTTGAAATTTCTCAGTGTGTGCCTTTGCAGATGGGGACCCTTCAAAGAGGAAACAAGCCCCGAGTACAGAAAAAGAAAACAAAACAAAACAAAAAACACACACAAAAAAAACCAAAAAACAAAATAAACAAACAAGCAACAACAACCTTCCCTCACTTCTCTAGCCAGAGTGTCATAATCTGCTTGTGATATTTTGGCCGTAACAGTCCCCCTCCCACCAGGGCAGCGGGAGGGGAGGAAAGCCCAAGTTTCACGTAGACCACTACACCCCAGCTCTCGGTGGGTTAGCACTTCTCAGGAACACCTCAAGCTCTGTACCCCTGAAACCAAACCCCAGCCTTTTCCTCAAACCAAATCCCCTTTCGGGTTTCTCGGTTTCTGTCAGCTGTGACAGTGCAGCCACACTGCTCAGATTCAAAGAAGCCATTCGAGGACTCCCTTTGTTTACAGAGGCAGTCAGCCAGTTCTTCACACTGGTCATCATACTGGTCACCTTCACGGGGCTCCTCTGCTCACCTTCCAGATTGTAGTTTAGAGTTCTTTAATATCTCCCTGCTTCTTCCCACTGCCACTTTCAGCTTAGTACTAACAGGAACGTTAAGTACATTTTCTCCTCCTGCATCAGGCCTCAAGAGTGTCAATACAAGCAGCCAGGGTAACTGTGAAGTGTGAGACATTTGAAGAAATAGTGAACAACCAGAATCTGTAGTGTGAAGGGATGTTTTCAAAGAATATAAAGAACAACAGTTAATGGCTAGGGTCTAGAATCATGGCTAGGAAATCCTAGGCTGTTTTAGAATTCAAGTTTGTTAATGCACTTTAGAACATGGCTTCGGTAGCACATGAGAAACGAGAGCCTATTGTGTGCTGCAGGGAAGTGAATAAAAAATAAAAGGGTCTTAGGATGCCTGGGATGCAGGTCCATTGTGTGGCACGCAGGTAATGAGTTTTGAATCATGAAGAAAAATAATCATGCATACTCTATCATGCAATTCTAAAATGTACAGTCAGTCTAACACTGCCTCTTTTCAAACAGCTCGTGTACCAGAGTACCAATACAGACCCCCATTCTTGAAACAGGTGATCCTGGGGGCTGAGGAGTGCTGAATAATGAGGACTCCAATTTGAATCCTTTGCATCTAAATAAAAACCTGGGTGTGGCCATCCTAGACACATTAATAGAAAATTTATACAGTAAAAATAATCATAAAGTTGTTACCTTAATAATATTTGCTTGCAGTGTGTAGTAATTGAGGGCTCTGTTTCATTCTCTGTCTCTTTCTCTCTCTCTTCCTTCTTTTCCCCCTCTCTCCCTTTTCTTTTTCTGTCTTAAGTACAGGCAGGTGTGTGCACACTCACACACATGCACAGGCATGCACACAGGGGCACACACACAGACACACATATTGTATTTGGGGATTAAATAAGAATAGAAAGCTTTGACTCTAAGGAGCCCCTTCACTGTTAAACTCTTGCAAACTGAGACGCTTACTTGCCCAGGCAATAAAAGCAGGGATTCTTTATAGGCCCCACCTCTGAACCTTGAGAATCCAAGAGTCAGAATTAATCAAGCAAATTTCTGTGTTAATCAAGAAAAGTTTGTGTTGCTGTTTTTAAACGCTTTTTTTTAACTTAAAAGTTTTTCTTCTAGCTAAGTGGTAAGGCCTTTGCAGTATCTCCTTGAATCAGGGACAACTTGGGCTGAGTTTTGGTGAGTCCCACTGTTAAGACCTCATTTATCCCTGGCTATCTTGCCCTTCCTCCCATTAAGCAGAAACTCAAGTGCTTCAGTCCGTAGCTCCACCTGACATCTTTCTCCATCATACTGTCAGGCAAGAAAGGAGGTTTTTCGGTCCCTCTACACCAGTCTTTCTGCCTGCTAAAACCATTCTCTGGTGTTATCAATGCAGGGAGAAGAACAAAAACAGTGCCCACGTGAACATCCCCTGACTTATTGGTAAATGCCAAGAGAAAAGAATGAAAAGAAAGGAAGGAAGGAAGGAAGGAAGGAAGGAAGGAAGGAAGGAAGGAAGGAGAGGAGAGGAGAGGAGAGGAGAGGAGAGGAGAGGAGAGGAGAGGAGAGGAGAGGAGAGGAGAGGAGAGGAGAGGAGAGAAGAGAAGAGAAGAGAAGAGAAGAGAAGAGAAGAGAAGAGAAGAGAAGAGAAGAGAAGAGAAGAGAAGAGAAGAGAAGAGAAGAGAAGAGAAGCAGTTGAGCCTTGCTTCAACTCATGAAATTGCAGAATCCACAAGATATGATAAAAGTAGGTATTATCATATGTAAGAAAGTTTCAGATGGTTAACACACAGGACACACAGTATGGAGTAAGTGCCAAAGGCCCTGTTGGGAGTAACCAGAAAAGAAGAGGGACAGGAACCCACAAGTTGATGTTGCTGAGTTGGTCTTAACTAAGCACAGGAGAGGTAAAGAGGGTTTCGTGGTGTTTAAAATACAAGTAGTGTCCGCGTCCCTGCTTCCTAGTGATGTAACTAGCCTGGAATCACAGCAAAGATGGATTCAGGAATCCTGGTTTGGGTCCTGTTCTATGTCGTAGGCTCCAATACCCACTTCATGGGGCACTGACACCGTGTAGATGTGTGTCCACTTTTCTCCCACTAAACTAGAACTCTCTTCAGTGATCTTTATCATAATTTATCAGATTATAAACCTTATTTCCAAACACAGTCTCATTCTGAGGTTAGGGTATTGGGATTGCAACACGAAAAGAGGCACGATTCAGCCTACAACATAAGCTGGTATGAAAAATATAATTTCACTATACCTGCAAAGTAATGCTAGGAGAGTTACACACAGTGCATACACTGGAGGTTCTGGACACTGAGGGTCAGGGACTAAATCTCCCTGCTTGCACCCTGAGCAGCAGAGCTTGCAAAATGTGAGTGTGTTGTCCTGCCTTCCAGGTGCTCGGACGTGCGGTCTGCATAAGGGTGTGGGCTGAAAAGGAGTTTCGTGGCATTTTTGAAAGTTTTCTCTTTTTTTTTGGCTAGCATTTCTGTGCTGTGTGGGACGGGATGCATTTTTTTTGTTGTTTTCACTTCCTACATTAGCAGTGGCAGGTGCACAATTATGGAGAACTTCATCCTTCCTTCTGTGCCTCGGGTGTTTGTGTGTGGTCAAAGATGCACCAAAGGAAAGCGACTCTCTGAACACAAGAGGGCACAAAGTGTCAAAGAATGCAGCCCAGGCCTCTCCCTCGATGTGTGCAGCAAGCTAGGGGCTGCCATGTCTTCCTTCACCTTAGGCTGTCTAAACAAGGATCCCGTACACCTAGCAAGACTGACAACTGCTGAAATCTATCACCTGAAGCCCTTTCCTTCTGTCCTCACTTCACACTCAACGGTCATCCGATCCTTTGTTTCCAGTGTCCCCAAAGCAGCCCCACACAACAGCAATATAGTCACTAGCACCAGGAAAAGGCGCCTAGGGAAGCCCCTTGGAGGAGCCCGAGCTGACACAGAGAGCCCGTTTCCTAGGAAATGGAGACGGGCATTACTTATTCATCGTTCAAGGCCAAGTGGATTCTGAATCACCGCCACTAATAGTCTAAACAGAGGTCAGACCTGTGTCGAAAATCTGGGCATATTTCCCTTAGAGCATTTGCATGTAATGTGTCTTAGAGCTAAGTATGAATCTAGAGACAAAAATCAGCCTATTGAGAGTCCTTGAGTGTTCTGTGGCTGAGAGTATTATGGAGCATCCCACTGGCTTCTTTGCTACAAGCAGAAGCTGTGATGTCTGGGACAGAAGCTCGGGGAGACTCGGACATTTTGAGAACCATCATGTCATCTAATGGACACTACGGCTACTAAGACAAAGACAGGATAAGGAGAACACCTGCTCAACCGGAACAACAATCTCATCTGAAGTGCAGACCGTGTGGGCTATCCACCTGCCAATCTAACAGATAGGAGCCTTCCCACAGGTATGCCACCACACCCCCATCCCCCCATCTCCCCCAGGCCTCTTCTTCTTCCTCTTTACCCTATTTCCTCTTTGATTATTTCCTTGATTCTATTTACGAAGGGGGGAAAAAATCAACTCTGGCCATGAAAGCCAGGTTTCTCCAAGTGCTTCTGAGTTCAGCTGAGATCAGAATTACCCTTTAGTCGGGGAAGAGACACCCACAGGAAGAGTTCTCAGCTCTGACTTGAAGCTCTGAAAACAGAATTCCTGGAGGTGGGTTGGGCTTGAGACTTTGGTATTCAGGGTGAGGCTTAAGAACAAGAAAGGAGTGACACATGGCAAATCACTTGAAATACAGCCTGATTTCCCACCTATTCCCATTGAATCTTCAGCTGCATGATAGCAAGAGCCCCCGAGGACAGGGCACATTAGCAGAAAAGATGACCATAACGCTCCCGAGTCTTTTAATTGGTTGGATCGTCCAGACCCAGATATGATTTTTACCTCCCATCCCTTGGATCTTAATATGATGGCAGACTAAAGAGGTTCCTTGATCTCCATCAGAGCTCATCAGTATAAAAAAGCCAGACTACAAGAGAGTTCTCTAGACTAGTCTCTAGACTCGTCAGCAGTGAATATTCCCTACCCAGTCTGAGATTGACTTTAGACTTCATATTTCCTGATTTTTCAAAGTGTAAACCACCATTGAGAAGCAAAAAATAGAACCTTTGCCTGGAAGTAAGAGTCCCGGCCTCAAGTGTCCACTTACAGACAAGTTCCTCTTGTCACAGGTGGCTTTCTTGGTGGCTCAGACTAACTTTTCATGAAATGGAGCACTTGTACACGTATAAAATATGTATGCATCGATAGGGCAGGAAACTGTCGGATAACTCCATAGACAGAGTGGGTGACTTTGCAAATGGAGTTGGGTGAGAGGTCTTCCCTGTCTTCCATTTGTCAGCTTTCAAATGTGAGCCTTCACATAGAAAAAGTAACCTTAACGTAAAAAAATCCAATTAAAAAAACAAATCACCCCACCTCCTCATCACCCCCTGCCAGCTCCCGTCCCTGCCTTGTGGCTTGGAGTACTATCGTCAATAAACCATTCTTACTATTAAGAAGTCACTCATTCCTAAAATGCAAGGCCAAAGAGTAAATGTGGTGTATCAGTTCACAGGTGCACTTTGGGAAGCAACAAGAGAGCGACTTTGAGGGGGACACAGAAGGAAGATGGAAAATAAAAATACAAACCCTTCCTCAGTCCAGAGACTTAACCTGAAAGACACTAGAAGCTTCTGGAAACCAGAACTTGTGCGCCATGCTCCTCTCACTTCCTGTCGAATATCACTGTGTGGCACTAACAGAAGCCAAATCCTTCTAGAATCGTGAGTCTCAACCTTTTGGGGGGAAGGGGTGTCAAAGGTCCTTTCTACAGGAGTTACATATCTTGCAAATCAGATATTAATGGTGCAATTCAGAGCAGTAGTAAAATTACAGTTGTGACGTAGCAATAACATTAGCTTTATGGTTAAGGGTTCAGCCCAACTCGAGGAACTGTCAACGGGTCACAGCGTTAGGAAGGTTGAGAATCACCACCAGAGTCACTGAAACCCATGCTCTTCCGTACATGGTTTCCCTAGTGTGGCCCAGATCACGGTTCGGCATTCTGGGATTGACTAAACATGAGACCTAGTTATCATTTTAGAGACATTGAATGATCTAGGAGATGAGACAAGAAAAGGGGTAAAAATAAAGTTCCTTTCTGGACCTTCTTGGAAGAGGTCCCAAGCCCATGACTTCGTTTGGAAATGGCAGGAGAAACAAACCACGCTGAAGCCGGGCTTTGATGGCAGCCCCAACTTCAGCGATGTGTAGAGAACTGCTGAAGTCTTCAAAGCGCTGCCAACTGGTGCTGCATATGCAAATGAGCTATAAATTCAGGGTCCAGATTCTAGGTTACGTGTGCCAGGACAAAGGGGACAAAGAGAGCATGTGTCTGTTTTTAGACTGTACGTTTTTAGCAGCTTATTTCTACATTGTCAGCTTCCCTGAAGCCATTATCTCAGAATTTGAATTAAAAATACACATCTATAATTCCACTGCCTGGGACCCATTCCAGAGAGACCATCCGTGTCTCGGGAGTTAGTATACGCTATAAAGCACTGTAAGGGTGAACAACACCCTTCTCATTGACAATGCTTTTTTTTTTTTAAGACCACCGAAGTCTAATCTGCTAACAATATGCTGATGCTGAGAGATACGCTGTCAGCACGACGCAGGGCTCACCGCAGACATCTAGGCAAGATGTGCTATAGAGTTATTCTCTCCAGGAAAATCTATCGCAGCGTTTCAAAAGGAAGATGTCATCCTGAAAATGTCTTTTTTCCTCTTGGCTTCACATGCAGGAACTAAGCCAGGGCTAACTCACAAGGCACTTCCTGGGCTTTTCATCCCATTTTGCTGCTACTCGGAGTTTTGATAGAATCACACACTTGGACTGGTTTTGCCTGGCTGAGGATATGACTGACTTCTAGTTTTTTCTTGAATAGGTGTTCACCTATGTAATCAAGGTCCTTCCTAATTTCTCTCTGTGTGTGTGTGTGTGTGTGTGTGTGTCTGTGTGTGTGTCTGTGTGTCTGTCTGTCTGTCTGTCTGTGTCTATGTGTGCGTCTGTAGTATGTTTGTGTGTCTGTGTATCTATGCGATTCTGTGTCTCTCTCTGCATGAAATGTCTGCATGTTTGGTAGTTGTATATGGGATGGATCCCTGGGTGGGGCAGTCTCTGAATGGTCTTTCCTTCCGTCTCAGCTCTGAACTTTGTCTCTGTAACTATGGAACACAGGGACCCTAATGAAGGAGCTAGAGAAAGTACCCAAGGAGCTAAAGGGGTCTGCAACCCCTTTAAAGGAGGAACAACAATATGAACTAACCAGTACCCCCCCCCCAGAACTGTGTCTCTAGTTGCATATGTACCAGGGGATGGCCTAGTTGGCCATCAATAGGAGGCGAAGTCCTTGGTATTGCGAAGATCATATGCCCCAGTACAGGGGAATACCAGGGCCAAGAAGCAGGAGTGAGTGGGTTGAGAAGCAGGGTGAGGGAAGGGAATAAGGGGCTTGGGGATAGCATTTGAAATGCAAATGAAGAAAATATCTAATAAAATGCCTTAAAAAAAGAAAAATGTTTGCATGTATATCTGTGTGTCTGTGTGTGCATCTATGTGTCTGTGTGTCTCTGTGTGTGTCTGCGTGAGAGAGTGTGTGTGTGTGTGTGTGTCTGTCTGTCTGTCTGACTGTGTGTGTATATTCGAAATAATTAATTATCAGTGGATTTCCAACTTCTCTGGAGATATGAGAGGACTTGTCACACCTTGGACCCTGTTTCCTTTCCGGCCCTGTGTTGCTGGAGTTCTGAACATATTCTTTACGACTCTTCCCGTCTCTGCTTCCTCATCCCTATCTTCAAATTATTTCCCATAAACATTTTAATTGTTGACATCAAACTAGAAACTGCATGTGGTGATGAAGACCCTGGCTTCTGTTTACACTGAGTGGATACTAGTAATGTTTTACAAAAAGGGCTATGTGTGTCAAACCTGAGACGTTGTGTTATTGCTTAACTAGAAATCCTGACGACCCACATTTATTACTTCTTTTAGCTGGCAGTAGGTGCTTTTCTAACATTAATTACTGAGTGAATAACTCTCTCTATTACATTTCATAGGCCAGGACTCCAGTTCCAGAGTTGGACAGGAGTTGGTGCCATAAAAAAGGAGGGGGTGTTTTACTAGCATTTCAAAGTTGGCAACAACAAAATTCTCAAATGTTGTATCACACACGAACAGGGCAGCCTGTCATCATCAACTTTTACTGAATAGTGATGTGACCTGGATCCTCAGATTGAATGAAAAAGAATAGGAAACACACACAAAAAAATCTATTTCCAACACTACCCTTCATGGAGCAGAAGAACCACAAGGTCCAGACGAGGAAGTGGTTAACAGTGATGCTATACCCAGGGAAGAACTGAAGCCGTCAGGTGTGATTGCTCCATGGAAGCCCCTGAGAGAGTGATAAGGCTCACATGCATCGAACACTCTCTCAGCGACCCATGGGGACATGAGACATTTCTTATAGTGTATTTTGTTATTTGACAATTTCATATATGTGTAATGTGATTCTGTCCCCTGCTGCACTATCTCTCTACCATTCATATCAAACTTCCATCTCACCCCCATCCTTACCCAGGTCCCTTACCCAGAATCATGACTTTGTGGTTGCTTTTATGACCTACTTCGTGTGTGTAATCAAGACTATTTGTGTGATGATTGCATTGAATCCTTCTGCTGGGACCTGGCAGGGTTACCGATAGATAGGATCACAACTGAAGACATGATTGCTCCTGTCTCTCAATCCATCAGTATCAATCATCTGCCAAGGCAGGTGAGGTTCCCTCAGCCTCTTGACTCATGCCCATGCTTGACTGTTGGCAGGCCATTCTTCTGCAAATTCAATACAGGCATTCATAGCTACTGTGAAGTCCTTGTTGCATGGCCGTGCCTTGCCTAGATGACTTCTGGCAGACCTTCTCCCTACCTCCCAACTCTTACATCCTTTCTGCTCCTATTCCCCAATAGTTCCTGAGTCTTAGCAGGCATGGTATAAATGTCTTATTTAGGGCTGAACATGCCCACATCTTAATGACCCTTTTGTTGTTGTTGTTGTTGTTGTTGTTGTTGTTGTTGTTCTAAATAATAATGTCCTCTGTGGCTCCGTAGTCCTGTTTCCTCTGCTTGTCTCCTCCCTAGCTCCCAAGGGTAAGGTCCCATCTTTTCTGTGTTCATTGGCCAGAAGGGGATAAGATTCAGGTTAAGGAAAGACAGGCTGCATTTCTGGGAAGAACTGTTTGTCAGTTTCTTTTCCACCTACTTTCAATTGATGGTGAATGCCTGCTGGGAATAGATTTGTTAACTTCTAGTTTTTCTTAAACTCAAATTACTTCAGTCAAGTCAAGACTTCAGATAAGTCTTAATCAAGTTTCTCTAGAAGAACAGAACTGATTGATAGGTTCAATCTAGCTATAATCTATCTATATATCTATCTAACTATAACTATAGATCGATAAATAGATATCTATATTTACATATAAATTTTTATATAGATGATATAGATATATAGGAGGCTTATTAGAATAGTTTGTGAGTGTGGTCTAGCTAGTTTAACAATGACTATCTTCTAACAGAAAGTCCAAGAATCTAGTAGTTGTTCAGTCCCCAAGGCTGGACGTCTCAGCTGGTGTTCAGAATATGCTAGAATTCCAAAGACTTGCCATCAAGAGCAAGGGAGCAAAAAGAGCAAGCTTCCTTCTTCCATGGCCTTTATATAGGTTGCCATCAGAAAGTGTGGCCTAAATTAAGGTATATCTTCCCACCTCCAAAATTCTGGATAAATGGTGGTTTTTCCCACATCTAATGATTTAATTAAGAAAACAATCTCTCATAGGTGTACCCAGCCATTGGGTTTTAGTTAGTTCCAGATGTAGTCAAGTTGACAACAAAGAATAGCCAGCACAGTAATGGTTTAAGCATGATGGCACACACTAATCATTAATGTTTTTTTAATTAAATGCCTCTTTGGGGATTTTGTGTTTAGTTAGTTCTCTCTGTGGTATTCTGGGCTTTGGGGCAGACACCAGTAGAAAAAAATACCAGTTTAGGTAAGTCTTCTTAATAACTCCAAGTTTAACTAAATCTCTTAGTATTGGGCCTGGTGAACATGGTGATAGGAATCATGCTGGTGTGAGAAGCAGGTGAGAAGCAGGCCGTGAAGAACTGAAAACTATCAGTGAGATCCCAAGGAACCACTGGGTCAGAGGAGGTGGCTGTGAATTGTGATTTCCAAGTCCGGGAGATGATCAGAGGGGTCAACTAGACAAGGAACCAGGCCACAAAGCCCAATTGCAAAAGCTGAATACAAGCCCCAGACCAGTGCTTTGTAAATGGGTTATAGCCCCAGAGTTGTGGGTGGGACCTGTGGGTGAGCTCAGCACAGGTTGAGCAGGGGACAATGCAGTTGAGCTTCATATGGGTAGATACTCACAAGTATACCTGTATGTGTTGCTGTTTTCAAATATGGGCAACTACCTAAACTTTAAGCCAAATAAAAGTATGTCTGTAAGCCAAAAGGCACCTGCCTCCCCTGACTGTATGAAAAGTTTCAGGTTTTAAGATGGAGTTTTGAAGATTTCATAAGTGGATTATACCATACAAGGCAGAAGAATGTGGGTGTCACAAGTGGCCCTTCCTTAACCACAACCAGGCCAAGTCAAGGAGTCATCTAAGAGAGGGAGCTACTAAGAACTACAGTAGGAAGCAAATTAAAGAGGGAGGAGGGGAAAACCAGCAAAGGCCCCTGATAGAAAGTTCTGGAACATCAAGCCCAAAATGAGGAAGGAAGATTTCCAGGGAAGAAAGTCTTCTAGAAACAGCTTGGCTGGTTTGCTTATTTATCTCCTTCGCAAGCTCACTTTTATTTTTAGCATAACTGATACGCTTGTAATCCCAATGCATCTTCCCTTAGGGGATTAAAGTCAGCAGCTTCCTCTTCAAGTCTTTGATTACATTTAAAAGGAGCTGGATGTCATGGCTTGTCTGGATTGCGTGTGACCTGGTATCTTTGCCCTTGGATCTTTTTCCCTCATCCCTCCTGTCCTTCTGGATTCCTCCAGAATGCAACTAGAGGGGACATTTGACTAAATAAAATAATTTAGGGCAGTTGGCCATGTCTATGGAAGAGGTGGGAAATAAGTCAGGCGTCCCAGGTCTCTGCTTTAACCCCACTGTAGAGAATCTGCCCCCGAGATCGCCTTCCTAATACGTCAGACCTCTCTATGGCTCCACCATATGTACATTTCCTATTAAATAGTGCAGCTTTCTATTACAGAGTACTACCGAATCAACAGCTTCAACCACAGAAACTCATTCCTAACACAGAGCTCTGGTTGCTGAAATCTGGGGTCAGGTATTGGCAGAGCTGAATTCTCCTGGAAACTCTAAGAGTCTGTCCCATGTGTGGCCTCTAGCTTCCAGAGTTTGCTAGGCTTGGATAACTGTCCCCATAAGCTACACCTGATCTCCCTGTGGCTTTCATTGTCCTTGAACGTAACATCCAAATCCCCCTTTGTACAAGGGCATCAGTCAGACTGCATTCGGAACCCTCAGTAATGAGACTGTCTTGACTACTTACATCTACATGGGTTCTATGTCCACATAAAGTCACCTTCTGAGGACAAGCACTTCAGAATATGAGTCTGAGGGTCATGCTCAACCCATAACAGAGAGAGATAGGCTTTTTCAGCTGCTGTAGAGATAGATTGAAATACTATGAAGAGTGGGAAAGATGGGGTCCACTTCTGTTCCTAATTTTCCTGAACCGCATTGTGATCTGAGAGTTGGGACAATTGGAAACTCCCCAATATCCAAGGCTGAGCGCTATTCAATGGCAGAGTCATCTTTTGACAGACCCTAGTCTCCTTCACTCCATATCTATATCTCTCTAGGGGCTACCCAGATAGTCCTTGACTCAAGAGAAAAATCATGAAGCGGAGGAGTATTCCACAGACAGGTGATAATACCACCAATCTGCTTCAACGGGGGAGTTAGCTGGAAGGAGAATATCCCAAAATCTGTTTCTCCACCCCCGCCCAAAAGACATTCATATCTGTAACCTCTAGCTGTTTGTCTTAGGAAAAATGGATAGATTCATCTACGCTAGGCTGTGCATGTTTCTTGTGAGTCATTTTCAAGCCATCTCTTTTCTCTATCTGGCATCCCCTAACCAGTCAGAACCTGTCTAGAGCACACCTGCATCCTCTGAGTCCCTTCAGTAAAGTTACTTTTGGTTGCTTCCAGGCAGAGACAACAGAGGTGCCTGGACAGTAAGGCAACTGGCCCTGGATGGGCTCCAAGGCCCCTGGCAGTGCTTCCCAGCCCAACCCTGCTTCCGAGCTGTCTAGCACATTCCCCAAACGACCAGCACAAACCCAGCTGACAGTTCACTCTTCTGAGCACAGCACCCACGCCTGCTTCACCAAGTTCATGGTATCTCATGGAACCCACAAAGACCTAAAGGGATCTGTATCTGCCTTTTTCTTGCGCAACGGGCCCATACCATGTTTCTAAGATTGCCCTTGGTTCACGAACTTCTACATTCTTACAACATCTGTTCAAGCTCTAGAAATCGGACATATCCAAAGCAGACTCTCTTAATTGTGAATTTGAGAATATTCAATAGGGAAAGGAGGCCAGACTTTACACTGGGTTAGCAGTGCAAACTGGTAAGGTTTTCCCTATGTATATCCCTTCCTAAGGATGTTAGAACAAAGACCACAAATAGGGTGGCTTAACACAATTCTCTCTTAGCTGTGGAGGACGAGTCAAAACTCACTGTGATGACAAGGACATTCCTCTCCGAAGCTGCAGAGGAGGGGCCCTCCAGGTCTCTTCCTACCTTCTACAGGTGGCAAGGAATCTCGGGTGTCCTTGGCTGCATGCTACTATCCTATTCGTGCTTTAATTTTAACTTTTTACATTATTTTTTCCACCTATGTTTGTGTCTGCACTTCAATGTCCCTCTTTATGGGAGGACATCCTTCATACTAGATGAGACTCTATCCTAATGATATCATCACAACCTGTCTCAACTCCAAAGACCCTGTTCTAAGGTCACTGCATTGGTTACTTCTCTGTTTCTTTCACAATACCAAAGCACCTTGTGAAGTAAAAGATTTATGTCATCTCAGAGTTCCGGGGAGTGTTGGAAGTCGGAGTAGGAGCTCAGTTTCCTACCTGGAGGCTGAAATTGGAGCAGAGGGCATGGGGAAACACTGCTTACAGGCTTGCTTGCCCTGGCTTCTCGGCTACCTTTCTTATATATCCCAGGCCAGCCTGTCTGGAGATGATGCTGCCCACAAAGGCCTGGGTCCTTTTATATCAATTAGCAATAAAGAAAACGTCCCACAGATATACCCATAGGCCAATTTGGTGAAAATAATTCTTGACGTAATATGTGTCAAGTTGACAACCGTTATTAGCCATCACAGTCACATTCACAAACACTAGGTGCTAAGACACAACTTTGGGAGAGACACGGCCCAACTTACAGCCCTCCATAGCAATAGAAACATATTCAAGTGCTTCCGAATTATGCATTTAAGTGCTGATGAAATCAGACTACAGAGACCTTGGCTCCAAGAACCTCAATAGCATTGTTATTCAAAGTCTATTGAAACATCAGAATCTATGAAATAGACCAACCCCTCTTCCAACCTCACCCCCTCACCTCTGTAAGATCTCGTCTAGCTTATGAGCTCCTTTGAGACTCGGCTGCCTCTGAGACATATTTCTTAGTATGCCTTTCCACTGATATCTCTCATTTTTATTTAAATATGCTTCTGTGAAATCTTATCTGATTGCTCCCTTGTTAGCTCATAAATATTTATTGAATATATACTATGTGCCAAGCAAATGGAAGTAAGCAAAAAGCACACACCCTGCCTTCCAGGTGCTCCTAGTTAGTGAAATGCACAGAAAACAATCCTGTTCTAAGAAGCTAGAGTATGGGGACAGAGCTGAATCCCGGTGTATGTGAGGTCTTTCTGCCATTCAAGAGATGCTGATAAGGATATCATATTCGGTATCTGGCCTCGTGTTTGTGTAAACATGGTGGATAGCCCCATTAATCCCATTTTGCAGATGGAAAAAAACCCGAAAGTCCCAAATTAAAGATCAGAGAAGGTTAGTAATTTGGTCAAGGTCACACAGCCAATACTAGGATTTGATCTTACATATGTCTCACTTGAAAATCTTGGCTGTTGACTTTAAAAACTGTGAATCCCACTTATGGCTGCATGAGATTCCCTTAGACCCAAATTTCTAATAGTGTACATGCCTGAAATTTTCCAAACCAAAAATATCTTTAAATAGAGAAGAGTAACTATTGACTGTTCCCCACAGACATGGGCCAAACAAAGAGGACTTAGTATGAAGCCAAAAACTGTGTGCTGAGGTGCTGAGTTCTTATCATTCTTGTTAGGTAAACTGAGATCCCGATTCATACTCTTATGTGTGTTGATTTCCTTCCAACATTAACATCCAAGGCGCATGTGTGCGCAAGTTCACACACAGGCAAATACAAAAAGAGAGGATGATATGTTTATTGTGAAAACTCCTATTCACCATGGTGGTTTTGCATATGTAATCTGGGAATGAATATTCATTAAACAAATAAACATTTTAAATGTCTAAGAACTGCTTGGGATGAATCTCCATGCACATCCTTGAACGCATCAGAACCTCGTTTTTTAAGGATTGTATGATTTCAACCATTGCCACATTATTATCTTAGTGACCTTATTATGATCTTATATAGAAAACACTCATCACCACAAATAGATATCAAAAGCAAAATAAAGTTACAATGAAGTGTTCCTTAATTCCATTTGAATAAGTAAAATTAATAAACGCAGACGGCATAAAGTGATGTTAAGGAAGCAAAGCTTCTGAACTCTTCCATTGTAAGTGATACTAGAGAAATGAAGTAACATGCAGGAAAACAAGCAGCCCCTCCAAAACCTTATATAGAGAAAGAGATGCTAAATGATCGGTATGAAGGAAGACAGACAGACAGACAGACAGACAGACAGACAGACGATAGATGATAGATTGAAGGATAGATGTTGCATATATGATAGATAGATAGATAGATAGATAGATAGATAGATAGATAGACAGATGATAGATGATAGATTGATGGATAGATGTTGCATAGATGATAGATAGATAGACAGACAGACAGATGATAGATGATAGATTGATGGATAGATGTTGTATATATGATAGATAGACAAATATACAGACAGACAGACAGATGATAGATGATAGGTGATAGATAGATAGATAGATAGATAGATAGATAGATAGACGGATAGATAGATAGATAGATAGATAGATAGATAGATAGATAGATGATAGATAGATGATAGATAGATAGATAGATAGATGATAGATAGATAGATAGATAGATAGATAGATAGATAGATGATAGATAGATAGATAGATAGATAGATAGATAGATAGATAGATAGATGATAGATAGATGATAGATAGATAGATAGATAGATTAGATAGATAGATAGATAGATAGATAGATAGACAGACAGACAGACAGACAGACGATAGATGATAGATTGAAGGATAGATGTTGCATATATGATAGATAGATAGATAGATAGATAGATAGATAGATAGATAGATAGATAGATAGACAGATGATAGATGATAGATTGATGGATAGATGTTGCATAGATGATAGATAGATAGACAGACAGACAGATGATAGATGATAGATTGATGGATAGATGTTGTATATATGATAGATAGACAAATATACAGACAGACAGACAGATGATAGATGATAGGTGATAGATAGATAGATAGATAGATAGATAGATAGATAGACGGATAGATAGATAGATAGATAGATGATAGATAGATAGATAGATAGATAGATAGATAGATGATAGATAGATAGATAGATAGATGATAGATAGATAGATAGATAGATAGATAGATAGATAGATAGATGATAGATGATAGATAGATAGATAGATAGATAGATAGATAGATAGATAGATAGATAGATAGATAGATAGACAGACAGTTCCAGTGTCCTAAAGGCCACATAGTAAGAAGCAACACAAGAGCCCCACCGTCACATCAATCTTCTATATTAGCTACTTTTCTTCCTGGTGTGACAAAACGCTTGGCAAAGGCAGATTAATAAAAGCAGGATTTATTTGTTCCTCCATTTGAGAGTATATGTCCCATCATGGCAACTACTATGCCTGACAGCGATAGTAGGCAGGAGAAGGAGGCAGGAGAGATAGGGACTGTTGCTCAACTCCCCTATTCCATTTTTGTTCAATTTAGAGCCTCAGTCCATGAGATGATAGTCTTCACATTCAGGGTGGGTCCTCCCTTCCTGCAACTGCAAACACCCTCAGAGATAGTCTCAGAACTCCATGTCTATAGTAATTCTAAATGAAATTTATTTGACATGAAGGTTAAACTCTCATGCATCTGAAACTGGAAATGCAACGGAAAGAATTCAATCCCTTCAATGGAAGAATGAATACATAAACTCGTCTGTATGTTCCTGAAACGGAACACTCCACAGCAACCGAAATAAATGATCTCTTTAATCTGTGCAGTGAGTATTACAGATCACAAGGGGATTGGTGTACGAGTCGATCTGAAAAGCTGAATACCATGTGATTCCACTGATCAGCTGTGAGGTTGGATTCTCAAAGGAATACAAAATCATAGTGGAAAAGAATAAACGCATACCTGTCAGAGCTCCAAGGGAGAAGAGGGTGAATACAAAGGGATGGTACAGGTGCTGTGTTTGTTTTGTTGCAGTAGTAGAACTGGTGGTTATGCAAGCCTAAGTACACATTAAAATGTATAGAATTATACTTCCAAAAATCTACTTAATGTATGTTATTTTAAATGAAAATTTAGGAAAAGACATTGAGCAGCTACACATATCTTTTACTGGTGGCTGTTAATTGCTGGTAGGTTTAAGGGGGACAAGGAAAAGATAACTATCTGGGGCTGGATGGAGTAACAAACAACTGAACATATCTCTACACGTATGTAATCAGCCCTGTTCCCTAGCATGGCAAGCAACTGATGAACATGTTAACTCAATAGCAATAGAAACTACACATTGTTCTCAACATGGAAGTTTCATTTTCTCAGATATATTCATATGTGTGTACCCATGTGTATATTCAGGATGACACAGATTGACTTTTGAGCCTCTAAAGCTAGAATTCTAAAAGAAAATCCATAACAATGATCCTTTGATCGATAAGTACATCACGGTAACAAGTTAGTGTGACCAGTGTCCCAGATCCAAGAGAGAAGAGGCTATGGGACAAGAGCTCTAGTTCAGAGGCAGGGAACCTTAGTGACCCAAAGCATGAAGACATAGCACCAAGGCACAGACGTGAAGTCTACAAGAGCCTTTGAAGAAAGAGGGTTTCCCCAGGGGGAATCACACAGAGACTGGCATACAAAGCCAAGACCAGGATCAGCTCCCGAGAATCCCTTCCCTATGTTTCCCAGCCACCTACTCCAATCTCACCAGTTTGAAAATGAGATTTCTAAAGTAGCAATTTGCTGCCAGACTGGCTTGCAAGTGCACAGTGAGATTTTTTTATTAGCCAAATGATTAATATTAATATGATAATTCATAGTAGGATCCAATTCATTTCTCCACAATAGCACTGACAAAGCATTGCTCAGTTACTCAGCAACCCAGACAAATGTGATGTTCTTATCTCTGGCCTGTGATTTCTGTAATAGCAGAATAACGAAGTATTATTTCGCTTAACATAGCCGCTGAAGTTTCTCTCTGGTCTTGGAAGGAAGAGACACACAAGCTAGAATCCATTTAAATGTATAATCAGTTTTTCATTCATGACATTATATAAATAAAAAGTGAATTAATTTAAAGGACAAGTTATCCAGTATATATCTTCATTATGTGCTAAGATTAGTAGTCCTATGGAAACCCATCAGCCAAGAATATTTTGTTATTATAGAGATGGTAAGAATCTAGCCTAGATCTATCCACAATAACCACTTAAATAAGATTAGAGCTAAAATGCATTATGAATTTTATGTTTCATAAGACAGCCCAACTCAGTTAAGTGGAAGAAGAAAATAAAAATAAGTAATACTTAATGGGACACAAATACTAAGAGGAGACTTTTCATTGACTCAAATGAGGTCTCTGTTTCAAATCCACCATCTGGCATTTTGCATTTGTCTGTCTGCAACATAATTTCTAAAGGAGATGACTGATTTTTTAACCAAATTCAATACCCACTCTAACAAAGGGTAATAAGATACAACTTAAGTCCCTTCTGCAGCTCTGTACTTCTCATGCAACAGCTGAGGAGCCCTGTAAGACAATCTTATAAAGAAACCGTGCCCATGTGTTTGGGAAATAAGCTCTCGATATTAACAAAAGCATGTGTGTGAAAATGTACAGGACTGTGGCTTTTTATTCAAACTGCTTTACGCTTGGGTTTGTGTACCATGCTCACATGCGAGGCAAATACCATGCCATGTGACTGGAGGTACAGTAGACCTATTCAGCTAAAAGACATGAAAGCTTGGTAATTTACCAGAGGAATGGAGAAATAGAGATTTGAGCTGTGAAAATTGAGTCCTGAAGAATTAGAGAGTGTCTTTTAATTGCTCTACTGCTTGTTGGGAAAATTAGGGTTTGATTTTTGTTTTGTTTTGTTTTGTTTTTAAGCTGAAAAGATGAACTGTATGTATTGAAAAATTCAAGACTCTGAAGTATCAATGAATGAAAATATGGTTGATTAATCTACACTAACTACAATGAAGCTATTAAAAAAAAAACCCGTTGGACTCCTTAACCAAGCTACCAAATCATTACGTAGGAGTTCTAGGAAACAAGTGGATTTTGTAATCTCCCTGAAAAATATAAATGTTTTCATCTTCAGACCAAGGGTAGGATGTATCAGCAAAAGAAATAGGCATGCATCACATATATCTTCAAAATTGATATAACTCCAGGGTTTGTAGATTGTAAGTTGTAAAGTCTTTGATAGCAAGACAAAGAAAATATTAAAATGAGAGGAGAAAGGTATCCATTGTTGGACTACCACTTAAGTGTATTCTTGAGAGCCAAGGGTTTCCACTAACTATTCTGAGCTAGTTTGAAAGTTTGAAAATGTATCACAATGTAGCATTTAGTCTTTTAAACACTGAATTCTAGAGTTAAACGAACCCTCAAATGAACAGCTGGGTTTATTGAGTAGGTTGGAAGCCAAGGGCAGAGGAGGTGGAAAGTTGTTCAGTGGCGAAATGGGACCCACCATCAAGGAAGAAGTGGGAACAAGAAGAGGAGTGAGGACCGTTTACATCAAAATGTCCATTAGTGGCTTCGGAATGCTCCGTATGTATACATAAGCAAAGTCATTGGTCCTAGAATGCGATGTGCAAATGGAAGGCTGATGATTTTTTTTTTCAGAGATAGCAGTAAATTCATACATTTATTTCTAAACCGACTGTGGCAGAGAAGCAAAGTCTGCCCATCAGTTTAGCCTGTCCGTAGCCATCACAGCCCAGTTTTGCATCCTCAGGTGGCCTCCGTTCTCCTGTCTCATTCCAGTTTGCACCTTCCTGGGTTACATTAAATATTATAGCATCCTTCGTTTTAACGGCTTTTCAGGCTTAGGTGTCCAAGGCGGCACTGTGAGGTAAGGATGATTATACTTAAATGGGCAAGAAAGAGACATCAAGGTCTGGATCATCAAGGACACAGAGCAGGCACCTCCCCATACTTAGCAGCCCGTCTTCAGAGCCCAGGATCTGCACCGGAAACTTCTCCCTATTTAGTGGTCTTTTCTACATATCATGCCTGCAATATTTGTCTATTTAAATCACAGTAAAATTTCAATTTACTTTTTTCTTTGTTCTCTTTCACGTTAGACAAATCACGGACATTCCAAAGGCACCCCTGCATGGTCTAGCAGTTCCCCCGGGGCCAACAAGAAATGTATTCTCTTATGAGAATATAGCGGAACTTCCTGCTCCTAAGTACACTGCTGGAGGAGGAAGCGGGCTGGGGAAGACATAATGTTCTCCTAAGCATTGCTGGACTGTTTTCTGAGGAGCAAATACCTTCCAGGGAGATTGAAAATCCTGTGGGTCTGAAGGGCCAGAAGAGCAGAGAAGGAGGGCAGAGCTTAAAAGAGCCTTTGGAACAAGCCTCTCCTCTTCCACAAAATCAACAGGACATAAATTGGGTCTTTGGATCAAACTTCAAAATGGAGCACTCAGCGACGTCTCTGATCTTTGTAACGTGTTTTAGCTTCCAGCTGTCACTCTAGGTTCAGCTGCTGAGGTCTCCAAATGCGATTGGTTTTTTGCCAGGAGATAATCGCGAAGGGCCATTCTTAGATCCTTTCTAAGTGAGCTTTGTATTCACAGAGGGGTGTGTTGCTTCTAAATAAAGCCGTTATCTTATTACATTATTTAGCCTGTGATCTTTTTTTTTTTTTTTTTTTTTGAGTTTCAAAAGTTCTTTTCCTAGAAAAAGCCCACCCCACCCCCCAGCACCTGTTATGGCTGAATGTGGTTCTGCCCCGGGTGTTTTCGGGTTTAGACAAGGATGGGAAGATGGAAGCCCCCACACCAGTGTGTGATCTGTAACAACCTTCCCCCACAGCCCTTGATGTCCTGTGGAAGCAGCTCTAATCACCTCTATGAGGATGGACTTGGTGTAGCCCCAGAGTTAAGGAACATGTTATTTTACCCCACTTAAACATGACTCCCATAAAGGCGAATACAGCATCGTGTTCTTCAAAGGGCTTGCTGACCTCAGTAACCTTGAGGTTGTCTATTTGCTCCAGGAGGTAATTACCTTCTGGGTAGAGTGTTCCAGTGACATGATTAAAGGGATGATGGGAATGTCTTTATTTTACAAGCCAGACCCAAACTGTGGCAGCAGAAGCTTAGCTTTCTTTTCTAGGACAAGTTTTATAAGGTGTAACCCCTCCTAAGAAGAATAAAGTCATTTTAGTCACTAATAACTTAAGGTCTGAATTAATTGAGGCCAGTGAAAGATGGTGGGCATGGGAAACAAAAAGAGAATGGCACACTCATAGATGGGGAGTAGGCTGGGATCTCTTGGGTTTAAGTGGTATACACCACAGGAAGTGGTGGACGCATCGGTAGATGGAGAATACAGACATACCTCTAAAGAGGAAGGAAGCTGGAGAGATGGGCTAGTAGTTAGGAGCACTGGTGGCTCTTCTAAGGGACACAGGTTCAAATCCCAGCTCGCACACAGAAATTCATTACTGTCTGTAATTCTAGTTCCAAGAGATCTGACACCCTTACACAAATGTACGTGGAGGCAGAACACCGATGTAAATAAGAGAAGGAAGGAGAGGGAGAGATGGGACGTAGGCAACTCTTCAGGGTTACATCACTTCCTGAACAATGCCATGAGTCTCAATTTCTTAACCACCAAGCAGCCTATGTAAGGCTACAGTGGCAATCATTGTATCTTCAGCCTTTGGAAGGGATTAAAGAACACAGAACTATAATTTGTATACTATTTTTAAAATTCTTGAACATCTAGCACCACCACAAATTGTAAATGCAAGTCACCAAGGCCATCAAAAAACATTCCCTGCCTTTTGCCTATTCAGCACTAGGCAGGAGTTTCTCCCTAAGCAGGGAGACTAACTTGGAACAGAATACACCAATGTTAACCAAAACTGGATAGACCTTTATCATCCTGTCTGCCCCATGGGGGAAAAGTTCGAGAATTCATGGCGAGCACACAGAGGGATTACTGGTGATTATCTTTTCTTTCTCTGCCATTACGCTCCAGTTCTGCTTCCTTTGGTACGGAGTTCCTTGGTCAAGGGTAATTGAGTGAATTAAAGAAGGATTTCCAGGTGCATCCAGGGGACAAGGATTCTAAAGAATCGTGCGCTGGTCATGTATTTTCTGGTTCATTCTTTCCCACGTCTCTTCCTCCTAGTCCCCTCTGTCACTTTAGAGTGGTTATCAAAAGCAGAGTTTGCAGGCTTCAAGCTTGGCCAAAGCAAGCAGACCAAAAATTTGGGAAATGACTTATCCTAATCCAAGGGTAGTAATCCAATTTATTTGACTGGAATGCTTCGCATTTCATCAGCTCACCCAGCAGTGTTTGGGTTTGGCAAACGATGTCTAAAGAAAGCAAACCCTGCAGTGTCAGCCACTTGTGAACGGAATGATTTTCCTCTTAAAAATACACACATTGATCTACCTTGTCATGTTTCTGCTGAGGAACACAGTTGGTGCTAAGCGGTTTGGGCCACCTGGGTACGTTTGCTTTCTCTGTGATAGTCTGCAGACTGAGTCTGACCAGCCTTTTACATTTGCAGTCACCAATGGTAAGGGTATGAGGGGTGGATATTAATTAGTGTACATCTACCTTGACAAGTACAAAACTCCCAGGACAGTGTCCAATCCACATTTCATGAAGAGAGTATTGAATTAAAGCAACGACTTAATCTATCCTCTCTTTACACAGTACAGAAGGAATGGAGATTATATCCCAGATCTTAAGGGGTCGTTAACATTTGCTCTCATTTAAGGCTACTTTGATGACTTTGAAAAGCAGCATCATACATCAAGTAGTAACATTGGGAGCTGGGGGTGCAGCTTAGTTCATGGAATGCTCACATAGAGTGCAGAAGGGTCTGTGCCAGCACCCTATAAAATTGGAAATGGCAGTGCATGCCTGTAATCTCAGCACTCCAAAGCCAGAAGGAAGGGCATCAGAAATTGAAGGTCTAGGGATGGGAAGATGGCTCAGAGCCAGGCATGGTGGCGCACGCCTTTAATCCCAGCACTCGGGAGGCAGAGGCAGGCGGATCTCTGAGTTCGAGGCCAGCCTGGTCTACAAAGTGAGTTCCAGGACAGCCAGGGCTATACAGAGAAACCCTGGCTCGGGAAAAAAAAAAAAGTCGGTTCAGAAGAACGTGTACCAGTCTTCCAGAAGACCCCAGGTTGGTTCCCAGCACCCACATCAGGTAGTTTACAACTGCCTGTAACTCCAATTCCAGCAGACCCCAAATCTTCTGGCTTCTGCACTAACATGCACACGGCCACACACAGGGGTACATGCATACCCACGATTTAAAATAATCAAAATAAATCAGTTTTAAAAGAGAAAGTTGAGGTTTCCATCTAATCAGGATCCTGTCACAATATCCTTTCTTAGAGGACTTCACAAGAGATTTTTTTTCTACTTCTATCATATTTAATGTTTCAAATAGATTTTAAAAACTGGTTTTAAAAATCCTATCTATAATAATTTCTTAAGATTTAAAAAAATAATAATGTATTTCACTTAGTAAATGTTCAATATTTTTTGTTTACAAGTATTGGATTTTCTTAAAAAAATAAAGAAAACTTTGATGTCTGTTGAGAGAAAGAGAGAGAGAGAGAGAGTTGTTTAAGGTAACCCTTGGCTACATACTTAATTCTAAGCTAACCTGGACTACATAGACTCTGTGTGTGTGTGTGTGTGTGTGTGTGTGTGTGTTTGTGTGTGTGTGTGTGTGTGTGTGTGTGTGTGTGTGTCTGTGTATGTGTCTGTGTGTGTGTCTGTGTGTGTATGTATATGCATATATAACTAATATGCTATAATTATATACAATTATATATTATAATATGTATGTATATAATAGCATCACCTGGGGCAAAAAGTTCTAATTAGGGAATGTACTAATATGGATTCCATTCCTAATTATATGTGATTTCCATGATTAAAGCCCTTGCATCCTCAAGCTTGAGCTATGAAATAAAGATTCCTAATGTCTTTATGATAACAGGATGAAAGTAACGTCAGTGTCATGGTCCTGGATTTCTGTTACTACCATGCTCAGTCAGTCATTATCAATTTTGTTTAAGCTAATACCTATGGCGGTCACAAGCAGATTCGGATGTGACCTGGCCTGTGATGGCCTGCACGATGGTGCGAGGACAGTAGTGAATTGATTGGACTGCGTTATTTGCTCTCTATTCACCTACAGTTCATTTCCTCTGTTAGTCAATAAAGTTTTATTGGAACACAGCCATGCGCATGCTTTATGGACTATATGTGGCTACATTCCCACAACAGCAGAGTTGTGTGGCTGCGACAGGGATGGTATGGGCCCCGCAAAGCCAAAAATATTTACCTAGACTAATTTGCTAACTTAATACCAGTGAAAATGTCGCTTTTTCAAACCTTTTTGTTTGTTTGGTTGGTTGGTTTTTTGTTTTTTCAAGACAAGGCTTCCTCTGTGTAGCCCTGGCTGTCCTGGAACTCACTCTGTAGACCAGGCTGGCCTCAAACTCAGAAATCTGCCTGCCTCTGCCTCCTGAGTGCTGGGATTAAAGGCGTGCCACCACGCCCAGCTTTTTCAAAACGTTTAAAGCCTTTTGGGGAACTGGTTCTGATAAATTATTTTATGACCATATCTAGTCTTCACTGCACCCTCAGCCCGTGATGCACTGTGCTGAGTTCTCGGGGCTGTGAGTGGGGTGGAGGGAACATTTAGAGTGGTAGATTGAAGCTTATTCGGGATGATAGACCAAGTCTTATTTGCTACATCATGCATACCAGACAGCCTCAAGTCACCAGTATTTACAAGACTGTGTAAACTAGCTTCAGTTCGTGTCGTGAACAATTCGTCACAAATTAGCTTACTGCCATCCAAATTCAGCTTGCATAAAAGCATTTCTTTTATTTGTTTTATTTCAAACAAGATCTCACTGTGTTTTCTCTTCTCTCTCTCTCTCTCTCTCTCTTCTCAAACAGTCTTAACAAATGATTGTATTTCAGGTCTCAATAATTTGCTCATGTTTTTTATTGGTTTTTTTGTTTGTTTGTTTGCTTCCTTTCTGCAACCTAAAAAAAGAATGGTTGTACTGAAGTATATTAAGAGTTGATTTCCAATTGATGAAGTAAAATGGTCAATCCTGTTCTATTGCTGATGATTTTGTTTGTTTGTTTGTTTGTTGTTGTTGTTGTTGTTAGGTGTTTTAAGGCAGGCTTTCTCTGTGTAGCTCTAGCTGTCTTCGAACTAGCTTTGTAAACCAGGCTGGCCTTGAACTTGAGATCTGAGTGTCTCTGCATCCTGAGTGCTGAAAAAAAAAGGGGGCATGTACCACCACCATATAGTCTTTATGATGTAATTTAGTCATTTCTCCTTTTACATGCCATTTCATAATAAAGTGTGACTCACTGCAGGCTAAATCTTAGGGAAAGAAGATGAAGTTTGCTTAGGCCATAGTTCTCAATCTTCCTAATGCTGGTACCCTATAATACATTTCCTCATAGGGTGACTCCAACCATAAAATTATTCCATTGCTACTTCATAACTGTCATTTTGCTAGTGTTTTGAATCATAATGTAAATACCTGATGTGCAGGGTATCTGATATGCTATCTCCATAGGGGTCACAACCCACAAGTTGAGCTTAAATCACTGTGGGACACAAACAGAGCAGGGAGAGTCACCTGTGCTCACTGTGCTCAGCCTTCCACAAGACACTGTACAGAGGAAGCAAGGCATCACTCACCTGCTACATCCACTCCAGTAGTGACAAGTGTGACAGGCCCCGAAAACCTGGGTGCTGCCCACAGGCGAAAAGTTCACGGAAACTTAGTCTCCTGGAATCGTGGCATCCTGAATAAAGAATGCTCCAATGTCCTTGCTTTAGTTGGTAAACAGATCTGTGTGCTTTCCCTTAATATTGCTTTATTACATGTGCTCCTAAGGATTGATATTTTGACATATAGCTAAGTTAGATTCTAGGCAGTCCTTGGTCCGCAGTCCTTGATCTGACCCTGGGCATGGTTAGCTAAGTCACTGCCCTACACAGAAATTTACCATTATCTAGTAAGAAGGAAGTTTGTGATCTAAGAAGGAACCAGAGTAGATACTTAGAACTATAGATAGCTGAGTTACATCCATACACAAGTATTTACAATGGCCTAGGGAGAAGGTGGACTATACAATAGACTAGAATAGGAACTATGGCAAAGGCACGAAGCCCTTGCTTGCCCCTGGCTTCTAAGATTAAGTGGACCTTAGGTGGGGCTGTTTTTGATCCCAGTTGTTAAACATTGAATTTTATCCCAGTTGGTTCCTGCCAATCCTTCCGTGTTTGCATTCCTCTGTTTTGTGTAAGAATCCAGTAACCTCTTTATACCTTGCTGGTGTGTCATCCAACTTCCCTATTTTCTTCTGTATAAAAAGTTTGATGCTCCATTTGACAAATTACATTCAGATTCTACACAATCTCGTGTGTCGCTTGTGTTTGTCATTCGCCGACTCCTTGTCCACCTACAACCAGAGACCCGTTCCACGCAGATAGGAGACCCAAAAAGGGGATAGTCTGCGGCACTCACCCATCATTGTTGGTTTTCTTTTTCCTTCCATAATTAGCTTTAGATTTGGAGAGATAACTGAAACCTCACAGGTAACAGTGGCAATACATAGACACACACTTGTCTTGCTGTGTCAGAACTGGGTTCAGCCAGGGACATTTCATTCAAAGCACATTATCATAGAATGCCCTTCTGCCTTTCACTGCAGGTAACCATTCTCTTTGGGAACTGTTCTAGCTAGGGGTTGATCCTGTAACTGTGGCCGCCATGAGTGAAGGAGATACATGGATGCTGTCACTGATCAGAGCCAACGACCAAGAATAAGACATTCCTTGCTATATTCCCCTTCCTCTTACTAAAGTTCTGAGGCATGCAGGAGGGTGGCAGCCACTGTGTAGCATATAAGATCCATGTAAAGAATTCCAGTTGAGTTGGGGAGTAATTGGAGAGAGAGAAAGGAAGGGGTGCTAAGCAGTAACACCCGGGCTTCCCTAGTCACGAGATGGTTTTGCTATACATTACCTATCAGAGAAATGCAGGCTTGTGTCAGCGCATTTTGGAAGGACCAATCCTAAGTTAGTTCTCTCCTCTCTGGTTGGCAAATAATCACTCAGTGTCCAGATAAACTATGGGAAGTCTATTAGATTTGAAGCTTTCATATTATTCTGAATATGAGAGAGCAGCCTATGTAAGGTCAGCAAGGGTGATCTTGTGGTAGCCAGCAAGGGTGACTTGTGGCTTAAGCTAAGGAAATGAAAAGATTGAAAGCTGCAGCTGCCTTCAGATAGATTTGAATCAGAAGAAAAATGAAAATCCTTGTGTTTTTCCAAAGAAGTTTTTCAGTTATACCACCAGACGATACAAGTCCTTAAACAAGGATGTGAGCAAGTTTAAGCCTTAACAGTATTCTTCAGATAAATATGGATTATGACAGGATGGTAGGGAATCCGGAAACTGAATTTAGTGAGAAAATAGATGAGGACAGACAGACTGATAGACTCGAAACTAGGAGGCTCAAAGGAAGGGTTAGACCTAAGAAGTATTTCCACCATGAGATCAACTGGACTGGGTAGGCAGCAGAGGCTGGAAGGTGACATAACGGGAAGGTGAAGATCACTATAGTGAAACAAAAAAGTAAGAAGCTTAGAGAATTTAAGACAAACAGCCTGGATGCCCCCAAGTGATGTCCTGGAAACCTGTTCTGAATCAGGAAGTCAAGGACCAAAAAAAAAAAACATTACTAAAAGGTAAAGAAATAGGAACTGAGCAAAAAGGAGAGGAGTAGCTAATTTAGACTTGGTCTGTAGAGTGACATCACTGGGGTGGCTGTTCATGTATTATTATGTGACTTTTGCAAAACATCATGACCTACCATGGACATATGGGACCTACCATACCAGAACCCAAAGTTGGTTATTATTTGGCTGTCAATCACCAATTTGAAAATATTAGAGTTTTGGAGTGTTTGTTTGCTGTTTTTGTTTGGTTTGGTTTTTGAGGTAGGATCTATGAGTAGACCAAGCTGGCTTTTAACTGTCTATGTAACCAACGATGAACTTGAATTTCTGGCCCTTCTGCTTCTACCTCCTGAGTGATGGGGATTGTAGGTGTATACCACACGCAGTGCTGAGTGTATAGAGCCTTTGTGTGTGCGTGTGGTGGTGGTGGTGGGTGCACATGCATGTGTGTATATTTGGCTGCCACTCACTAATTGAGTTACATCTTTATTCTGAAATTTTTTTTAATAATTTCAACCAAGCATCTAAATTTCTGCTTTGCATGGAGGCCCACAGGATAGGAACCCAGTCCCGGACTTTTATGCTCCCATTTGACATAATATAAAATTCACTGGCGTGTAACATACATGGTTTGCTATTACTTGGTTGTGAGTGTGTCAAAAAGTGAATTCATGCTGGGCAGTGGTGTGGCGCATGCCTTTAATTCCAGCACTTGGGAGGCAGAGGTAGGAGGATGTCTGAGTTCGAGGCCAGCTTGGTCTACAGAGTGAGTTCCAGAACAGCCAGGGATACAGAGAGAAGCCCTGTATCGAAAAACCAAAAAAAAAAAAAAAAAAAAAAAAAAAAAGGGAATTCATTGTGTTATCATAAAAGTGGACAACCTGAATTTTCCAATTAACTTTAATAACAACATAATAATGGCTGTGTCTTAACCAATTTTTATGTACAAAGCATTATTCTAAGCCAGGCATAATGGCACGTGTCTTCAATCCCAGCATCTGGGAAGCAGAGACAGGTGGATCTTTCTGAATTTAAGACCAGTTGGTCTGCAAAGTAAGTTCAAGGTAAACCAGGACTATAAACTAAACCTCAAGAGAGACAGGGACATAGAAGGGGAAAAGTATTTTAAGGTAATTTAAAAAAAAAACATTGTTCTATCTTTTTTATACTTGTAAATTCTTTTATTGTTTCCAACCATCACATGAGAGGCATTGATACCCACTATAATGCAGACATTAAGGTTGTAGTGATTGTTATCGTTATGCTTGTGGAACGTCCCCCTGGATGAGGCGATGGGAGCAGATCGCAGTTGAACACTTGACACACGGGCACCCACTTGGTAAGGCATGAACACAGGCTCAAACTCAGACATCCAGTTGCGGAATTTGCCCATTTAACCAAACTCATCTATTTTCTTCTCGCCCTGGCCTCATGCTCTTAGAGTTTGTTCTTCCTGGCGTCTTTCTCTGTAATGCAATGGAAGGGCTTGAAAAGCCAGACATCAGGCATCCTGCATGTGGGTTAGGACCCATAAGCCCACATATATCCCTTCCACTTGGGGACTATGAAGACCACCTTGATTAAGTCATAGAAGGTGAGTTGTCCTCATCCCATAGTCTGTTATGCCACTCCCCTGTCTCTTTCATACTCAACATCTGAGTATCCTCTGAACTTTTAATTCTCTTCCAGAAGGGCTTATGTTTGGACTTAGCCTATTCCCTGCATGTCTGATGGAACTCCTAGTTAATCGAGAGAACTACAAATATCCCGTCTCTGACTGCCATTCCCTTAGTGGGCTCAAGTAAGGGAAAGCCCAAATGAAGTTTGCAGGAGAGCTGCTAACAGAGTCTAACAAGACTTTTTGACAGAGAAAAAAAAAAAGAGTGAATCTCAATCTCTTCCCATTGTTGATTCCTCTAAGGAAAATAATTTGGCAAAACCCAAATAGTTAAGTGATAACATTTTAGTGATGCAAACTCATTACAATGAAGCTATAATACCTGCTCATTATGATGTCAGTCAAAGGGACAAGGGGGTTCCTAGGACCATCCATCATTCATTTTAGGCACTGAAAGTCACGGATGGCAAGTTACCAGTCACTCATCTGTTGAATTCCAATGTGTTTCAGCGTTAGAAGCAACACCTCAAAAGACTCCTGCGCGGGAAGAGAGAGAGAGAGAGAGAGAGAGAGAGAGAGAGAGAGAGAGAGAGAGAGAGAGAGATTGATTTCAAGCTTCCTTTTGCCTTTGTGGGAAAGGTAAGGAACCAAGATGTATTGGACTTGACAAAGTGTTAGGTAAACAAAGCCGGGCGTATTAAAGTTTAGGCTCCAGTGATTAGTGGGGAAGTACAGGCTACTAGGCACAGAGGGGTGTCGCACAAGGTACTTTAGACTCCGACTGTGTTTATTATCCAGTATCAGTATGGAGATATATGCCTGACTACTTTTATGGTGCCATTTAGAACTTTAAAATAAGCTCTTATGCTCAGAAAGGGGTTACTAAATTACTCACCCTGTAAGGTTTTCCTCGATTAGCATAATTCTGCCCATTACACGCCTTATCAAGAGCGTGTTTTCATTGTTGGGCCCCGCGTTCTGAAGAGACATTCAGGGATACATTGCCGCGGCATCGTGTCAATTCTGAAAAAGCACCTTTCGATGACTTTGAAGTTAAAAACCCTTGTATCGCTTGCAAAGAAAACTTCTCCATGTTCCCACTCCCCTGGTGATGATAAGCCCAGTGAGTGATGTAACTGCTTCCCCTGGCTTCCCACCAAATTGTTCTATTATTATTATTATTATTATTATTATTATTATTATTATTATTATTATTATTATTATTATTATTAATTTATTTCTATTATTACTTTGAATTCAACTTTTCCCTTTTCTAAGAGAGGGTGTGGAAGGAGTCATGGTAAGAGCCCTGGTAGAATTCGGGGTTTGGGGTGTGGTTTTTTTGCACGGTCAAAAGACTGCGTCTAAGCCAATCGTGAGCTTAACTTGAAGTGGAAGCGAGCTCGCAGTGGTCCCTCCATGTAGCCCTGAAGAAGCCTCCTCCTCCGGACTTCCGGTGTCTGGATTCAATCTGCATCCCTCACCCGAGCCAGGAAGTTCATGAACGTACACTAGATGGCAGCATGGTATACTGGCCACCTCAGAGGAGCTAGGCCCAACAGTCAGAGCCCACAGGGTCAGCCACCAGGTGCCAGCCCCTAAGGGTCCCAGGGTTAAGTGTCGCTTCGCCGGCAACTCGATTTTACGCAGCACTGTGGATCACAATTTAAAATTTCCTCAGGATGGCAATCATCCTTTCTGCGGCTTGCTGGTTTTTGTTTTTTGTTTTTTATTTTTTGTTTTTTGTTTTTTGTTTTTGTTTTTGTTTTCGTTTGGGAGGGGAGCTTTCCACACACACACACACACACACACACACACACACACACACACACACACACAGAGAGAGAGAGAGAGAGAGAGGAAGAGGTTTTCTTTGTGCTACACTGGCCCGCTCATCCTCTGGTTTTGCAAGGTGAGTGAGAACTGTGTGTTTGTATGAGCACACAGTTCTCATAGAGAACCCGTTTAGTTGGGTTCGCATTCGAACGCCAGTTGCTCTTCTTGCAGAACTGTAATAGTTCATGTAAAAAAAAAAAAAAAAAAAAAAAAAAAGAAAAGAAAAAAGAAAAAAAAATCCCTCCCAGCAGTACCCTGGTTCCACATCCACCAAAAGGAAGGCCAATTAATTAGCACAGGCACTCAGAGAGCAAGCATACATAACCAAGTTCAAGGGCCCAGCAAGGGAAATCTGTAACATTTTAGGTCTGAACAGTAGCTCATAGTCCACCCAAATCAGTCAATGTCATTTGGCAGATAAGGAAACTGAGACCCAGGCACCTAGCCTCTCCCTAAGGCCACACAGCTTTTTAAAAAGGAAGGGGAAAAAAAAAAAAAAAAAAAAAAAAAAAAAAGCCAAGACTGAGACATGGGTTACCCTACAGGGCGGTTTCCATTGCTCCGTGTGTGATTTATAGAAAGTCATAAATCCACAGCACAAAACCCCTCTGAGGTCTGCGACTGAGCTGGATCCTCTCGGCCCCGACCCCTTGTCCTGCACGGTGCCAGAGTGCAACTCAGCCAGACACCACTGCCCACATGTGTCTCCTCCACCGAGAAGTCCTTCTTCTCTGTGAGTAGCTACGAGGAAGGGCAGTGAATAACTGGGATATCAGACCAAGGAGACAGATTGAAACCCTGCGTCCCTTCCTTAGACAGTTCCTCTGTATCAGAAGAAAAAGAAATTCGAGAACTCTCCGAAGTGAACCCATTTGAGCATTTTGTTTTGTTTTTCTCAGTATTCGTATGGTCCACTTCTTTTTCCCTTCAGACCTTTGAGTTCTAATTCAAACCCACCAACCCGCCAGCCCCCTCCTCGCGAGTTCACCTAACCCTCCACATTGTTGACTTGCAAAACACACAGATTCTTTCCCTAGCCCTGCACGGCTTTCACCCGGTTCTGCAGAGCCTGAGCCTTTTCCCAATTAAGCCATGGAGCGCTTCTCTCTGGTTAGGATTACAAACACCAGCCATCTTCGGTCCCGCTCCAGCAGCCCCTCCCTTCCTCTGACACATGGTTCTTTTGATCTCAACCCCAGACCATCACACAGGCTCCTAATTATTCACGAGCCATAAATCAAGGCAGTAATGTGGGCCTTGCTAGGGAAAGGAGTGCTGTTGGGCCATAGAAGCCTGGAAAATCGGGTGTGTTTAGTGTTTGGGAAGGAGGGCAGTGAGGGAAGGCAGGCAGGAAGAGGGAGATGTTTTAAATGTTTGTCGAAATAGTTGCTTTGATGTTGAGCCCTCCCCCAGAGGAAGTCGACAGTCTGAAAAGTCCGTCTGTACTTTTTCATATTTACGGAGGTAATGAAATCCACAAGTCCCTTTCAGAGGCAGGTGTAAACGGGGTCTCCTCCGGTGCACACACAGCCCGCTTCCAAGCATATGGGGCAGGACCCGTGAACAAGCCTGGCACTATCCATCTCTTCACTTTTGGTAATTTAATTTTAGCGACTCGTTTCCCCGGGCAACCTGAGCTCTTCCGTGACCTTATGGAAAGGTAGTTCCTCTGGTTAGGTTTGGCATTTTCACTAGGAAACACTGGGAACCCTAAGTTATTTGTTTCATTCGGCCTGAGCCAAAACATGCTATTGAAATCTGTGAACATCCAAGTCATTTCCCCCAAACTGACCAAAGTTAATCTAATCTACAGACCCAGGGTCGTCTTCTAAATGTGTGTTTGTGTGCCTAACTGGATGTGGAATTATTCCTTTGTATCCTGAGTGAGAAATATTGAATGAAGGGCACAAATACACAGGCATTCTTTTACTAGGAAAGTCTTTCTCAATTACAAACTATGGACAACTTTTTTTTTTCTGTATTTTTTAATGATAGTCACTCTTATTGGCTATAATTCACAGGGAAGACTAAAGTGGAGGAAAATTGTAATCTTCCCTTTTACTTAACAAATATTGACAAAGATCTATTCTGGGCTAACTTGCAGTTATGACAGCCGTGAATTCAGGGAAAATGTTTGATGCAGTTATTGCTTCGATGATAGCCCCACAGTGAACAGTCTAAGCACTGCAGGCTACAGTCTTTCTCATGATATGCTAAGTCAACCCTGTCTTCATAACGTGAGACCGCCATAAAAATACATATATAAAAATTAAGCCTCGTCGTGATTCAATGAAACTTTATTTAAAAAAAAAAAAAAAAGGAAGTAAGACAAATTTGGACCTTGGGCTATTCCTTGCTAACCCTCTGTCTTGGGAGGTAGGCTGAAGTTCAAGCTAGCAGAGGAAGAAAGATGGTAAAGAGTGTACAAGGTCAAGGAAGGACAATTTAATCATCTGGGAATGCCTGTGAAGCCGTAGAAGCAAGTGACACCTGAGCTAAGACCCGTCAGTTGACAAAAGTGAATCTGATAAAGGACTTGAAAAAAAGGGTCTGAAAGAAGGAGAAGACAGGTGTCCATATTGGAGAACGGAAAGTGGCATGAATCACGGGATGAGTGGGGTACTGGCAGTAGACGTGGTAGAAGAAAACGTAGGATGGAATTTAAGCAAAAAATAAAAACATAAAAACCTGCCCTAAGACCACACCCGTACATTATTGGTTATAATGTGAATTATAGCCAATAAGAGTGACTACCATATGAAAAAAAATACAGAAAAAAAAAGGTGTCAATAGTTTGTAACTGAGAGATAACTTTGTCACGGTACAGTGGAGCATTCTGAGAACTCTGTGCCACTTAAATGACCCACCACTTCCCAATCCCGATAAGAGTCGGAGTCTAGAGACCAAACCTTTAACACCCCAGATTTAGTGGGGCACTTCAGCTCCAATCATATCCCAACACAGAGTCATTGTTTCCAACAAAGCATGAAACTCTAGTTCTGAGTTTCTCTGTTCCTCATACAGCAAATTTTCCGAATAGCTTTTCACTATTGGTGACGGAAATAGATTTTACTTTAACTAAGTGATCAAGATGAATACGACCAATGACCAATATAAAACACATGATAGCAAGATCTCCTAGACGATGCATCCTGCCTGTGATAGCCTTAAAATAATACGTTACCTCGTTCCACGAACATGCTATAGGGACCCAAATTGAGGAACTGACTAAAAATAAACCAAAAGCCCTGGAAAGTGTAAAAGGTGTCAAAGAACGCAGGAATGTCATTAACTAGGGGAGGCGAAAAAGAAGTAATAAACTCAATGTGGAATCCTTTACTGACTCTTCAGACAAAAAAAAAAGAAAACAAAAAAACAAAAAACAAAAAGTAAAAAACAAAACAAAAAGGCTGGCGGAGGAGGTAATGTTACTGGGAAAGCTAGCAGAATCCAAATCAAGTCTATAATCTAGTTACTATTGTTTTACCTGTGTTGCCTTGGTTTTAGTAGTTATAAAAGATGTTAACACTAGGGGAGCCCTGTGAGATATATATGGGAACTCTACTATATCTTTTCTGTAATAAATAAATAAATAAATAAATAGATAAATAAATAAATAAAATAAAGGCTGGCGAGATGGCTCAGTGGGTAAGAGCAGGTCCTGAGTTCAAATCCCAGCAACCACAAGGTGGCTCACAACCACCCATAATGAGATCTGATGCCCTCTTCTGGTGTGTCTGGAGACAGCTACAGTGTACTTACATATAATAATAAATAAATCTTTTGAAAAATTAAATTTTGTATTAGAACAGTCCTAACATATGATCCAAGTCCAGAAAGTAAATATTAATAAATGTTTCTCTGTCGTTGTGTTAATTTGTGTTCTAATAGCTCATGATGATTGCCAAGTAGCTTTTAGATTGTTCCATGGCTTAGAGTATTAATAGCCATCACATAAATAAAACAGAATCATACTTCCCAATCTCCCATTCATCTGGAGTCTGCTCTCACAGTTGGTGCTGATGACACTTGGTAGAAGCTCTTGTGTCCACCTCTGTGCCCTGACCTCACTCATTTGAAAGTAAGGTTATGACCTTTGCTATCTTACGGCATTTGTGGGGTGAGGGATTAAAGAGTGCTTTGCATGCTCAGAGGACAACTTAGGGAAGTAGAGAACCTTAGACAGGGCATCATACTTCAATTCTACTTTTCATGGGTTCTGGATCGTTCGTGAGCCACAGAACACAAATCATTTTCTGTAAAACTCAAGTGCTTTGGTCCAACACTCAAACCAGTGAGTCTTACCCTTGAGTGGGAAATAGAATATCTTTGAACATGGGTACTTAGTCTCACCCGGAAGTCCTGGTTTTAATTCTTCAGTTCAGATATACAAATAGTTTTAGTGTTTCTCTGAGCCACGTTGCCAGTCATATTAAGAATCACTGGTCCAGGTGAATTTTATATTCTACCTTTGTATGTAGTGTCAGTGTTAATCATTTTAACACAGGAAGTCAACAAAACCATGTCTTAGAAAGTGTTCTCTTATGTTGAAAGGCATTCTGGCTCCAGTATGAAATGCTTTCTTTATTTGTTCAAGACTCTGCTGTCTGTGTGTGTCTAGTTTATTCTCATCATGACTAATGACTTATATAATGAACCACAGAATTTAGCCTGTGAAATACACTGTAAGAATTCCCTCTAATGTTGACTCTACCTTACAAGAGAGGTAAGATCTCACTCCCTGCCCATTCAGATTAGGCCATTTTTCTATTCTAGTCCTTCTTCATTCAGTTCTTTCACTGTCTGTCAATGCAGATCTAGACCACAATGAGATTATATTCACAGTGAAGTACCAATAACTAATCTTAGTGTCATCCATCTATTAGGATAGACTAAAGGAAGAATAAGAAGACCATCATACTGTCTCAAAGGTAGCAAGAACCTGAATAACAGCAAATCCACGAGGCTGTGAGAAGACCAATGAGAAGTGCAAATGACGGAGATGTGTGGACTTTGGGGACCTCACAAGCCAATCACTGCCCACTGTTTTTCTCTGTTCTACCCAAGTGTACCAGACATTAGTTTAGCAGATCCAGAATTTTTTATCTTCACAAAAATCAAGAAATCTTACATTACCTTGTAAATTCTGGAAGCAAGTTTTTAAAATAAATATAATACACCGTGAAGGCCAAAGGAAACTCTTCAGTAGGGCAGGTCCTGCCTGGCAGTTCAGGATCTCTTTAAAGATTAAAAGCCTATGAGTGCAAAACTTACGGATGAAAGTGGGTGGGAGTTGGGGTGATAAAAATGGGAGTCTGGTGGTTGTATACATTAAGACAGACTGAATCTTTTCAATAAAGAGTTACAGAGAGAAGATCGTTTATTAGTGCTTGGTGGGGGTGGGAGAGAGCTCTGCACCAGCCTGGGTTCAGAGACTCCCCTGGTGGTTGTAACTGAGAAGTGATGCAATGTTGTCCAAGTTCTAGGGTGGCTCACTAATGCAGCCCAGTGACAACTGCGAGCTTGAGAGACAAAAAAATCTAGAGAGCGAGAGGCAGACAACTAGGAGTTGGGAGACTCAGAGACAATGCCATGTAAAAACTTCTAGCAACTAAAAAAGGGGAGCGAGAGGAAACAAGAAGAGAAAGGTGTCTTGGCCTCAGCTAATTAGGTGAGTGTTCAAGGAAAGGTCTCTGTCCTAGAAGAGAAGATTAGACAGAGTGTTCTAAAGATGGAGCAACCTACCAGTCATAACACTGGACAGTGCCCAGCAGAACTTCATAGGGTTTTTTCCTTGTTGCTTTTATTTGTTTGTTTGTTTACATCAAAGGCAGCAAGGAGGCTCTGGCCAGCAGAAATCAAATCTGCTTAGGGTCAGTTCTTCATTGTAAACCCACCCAGCAGGGAAGGCTCAAACTGGATGTTAACTTTTTATGGTTAAGACCCAGGCCAGATGGAAGTGGCATTTGTATGCACAGCTGTGCAGAACTCAAGCAATGAATCCTAGAACCTAAGAAGACATCTCAGATGGCGAGTGCCTCTTTGGCTTGTGTTTGAAATACTGAGAAAAACTAACTAGAATATTTTCATTTCAACTGGACCATAGGGTACTCTGGATCTTAACTGCGGGTGAGCTCAGCTGTATAATACACTAAATCAGTGAGTGGATATCTGTATCCTACTTAAGCTGCATAGATGACTCGGATATAGGATCTCAACCTTCCTAATGCTGCGAACCTAATAGGGTTCCTTATGTTGTGGCCACCCCAACCTCAAAATTATGACTTTGCTACTTTGTAGCTGTGATTTTGCTACTGTTGAGAATTATAATGTAAGTGTCTGATATGCAGGAGATCTAATAGGCAACCCCATAAAGGGCTAACATCCCCTGGGTTGAGAACCTATGCTCTGGATAGACTATTCCTGCAGTAAGACATGGAAGTATATACTTATCTTCGTGGGACACCTGTTACACTTTCTAAGTGTGAGAGGAAACACACAAGGGCGTTTTGCTCTCTGAAAGGACCCAACTTACTAGCATTTGAAGAACTTTCCCTGCTCTCTGAGTAGGAGTCGCCTACCGCTCTCATTCTTCAAACACCAGCCCCACGTGGACTCCTGCTGTGGCTGACTGCACAATATGCCACCGTGGTCAGACTAAAGATGGAAAGAACTCAGACTGCAAAGGAGTTCTGGCTTCACTGCTGACTTCCTGGACCATGGGGGTCGGGAGGGGCAAGCCATTCTTGATGAACCTCATTCTTTGCGATCAAGTGCATTTACCAGCCTCTTCTCTGCTCTCCAACTTCACAGGGCGAATCTCTCAGACTCTCCAAGTGGGCTAAAGAGCAATTTTGCTGCCAGCAATTATCAGTGCAGAGGAGCTAACTCTCCTGAAAGGAGTCTACACAAATGTAGGGGTAGTTGGGGAAAAGAAGGATTGAAGATATAATTTTATTTGGAAATGTTCGTTACACCATCCAGTGTTGACTTCTGGCACCCCTACTGTGTAGGAGCTGTGAAAAAATAAAATACTTAGTTTTTTCCCCCCAAAAGGCACAGGGTTCTTAAAATTTGCACATTGGCATATATATGATCTTAATTTTTTTTAATACTTTCATATGTGCCTGTTCTTACAAAGATGGAGTCCATAAACTGGAAGCAAAGATGCATAGTGTTGCTTTAACACTGGGATTTATCATTTGTTTGGCTGTGCAGGTTAGTTTAAAGTAACATCCACCCTTACACTTTTGAGCTGGACGGTCTCCTTCGGTGTGTCAATCTTTCCAGAGATTTCGAAAGAAATGCACGCTCTCGGAGCAGGTAAGCTAAACAAGAAAGATCAAACAAGAAGTTGTTCTGTTTTGTTTCTGAGAGGGAGAATTTTACAAATTCCATCCTCGGTGGTAGAAACAGTTTCCTTGGCTTGACTACAGCTGTGATAAACAGAGCACCCCTTTCTATTTTACATGGAGATGTTTATGCATGGGCAGGAAAGTGCTGAAGCATTTGTCGTTAACTTGAACACCTCCAGCTTTCATAAAATCCAAGGGAAAAACAAGCCCTGAAAAAGGTTCAGGTTCTGAGTCAAGCTTCCGCACCTCAACCCGTCGCAATGGTGAAGATACCATTTCTCCGTAAACCAAGTGTTTTTACTAGGTAATAAATAAATAAATAAATAAATAAATCTGCCTTTCTTTCAGTTTTATTTTGTTTCTGCACTTAAGGAAGGATGAACTATGGTAGGAAACACACTTTTTTTTGTGAGAACTTTGGCATTTTTTTTTATTAAGTATTTTCCTCAATTACATTTCCAATGCTATCCCAAAAGTCACCCATACCCTCCCCCCATCACTTCCCTACCCACCCATTCCCATTTTTTGGCCCTGGCGTTCCCCTGTACTGGGGCATATAAAGTTTGCCTGTCCAATGGGCCTCTCTTTCCAGTGATGGCCGACTAGGCCATCTTTTGATACATATGCAGCTAGAGTCAAGAGCTCTGGGGTACTGGTTAGTTCATAATGTTGTTCCACCGATAGGATTGCAGATCTCTTTAGCTCCTTGGATACTTTCTCTAGCTCCTCCATTGGGGGCCCTGTGTTCCATCCAATAGCTGACTGTGAGCATCCACTTATGTGCCCCAGCCTAGTCTCACAAGAGACAGCTATATCAGGGTCCTTTCAGCCAACGCTTGCTAGTGTATGCAATGGTGTCATCGTTTGGAGGCTAATTATGGGATGGATCCCTGGATATGGCAGTCTCTAGATGGTCCATCCTTTTGTCTCAGCTCCAAACTTTGTCTCTGTAACTGATGCCCCTCAACAGAGGAATGAATACAAAAAATGTGGTACATTTACACAATGGAGTACTACTCAGCTATTAAAAAGAATGAATTTATGAAATTCCTAGGCAAATGGATGGACCTGGAGGGCATCATCCTGAATGAGGTAACACAATCACAAAAGAACTCAAATGATATGTACTCACTGATACGTGGATATTAGCCCAGAAACTTAGTATACCCGAGATATAAGATACAATTTGCAAAACACATGAAACTGAAGAAGAATGAAGACCAAAGTGTGAACACTTTGCCCCTTCTTAGAATAGAAAACATACTTTTTAAATGCTAAATTTGAAGTGCTTCTATTGTTTATAGTTTGTAAAGCTGGACACAGAGTGTCTTTTGCTATTGACTGGAGATAACCTTCGGGTAGCTTTGTGAGGCCAGAGGAAGTGTGCTTGTATGGAGTAGTGCAGCAACATACTGAGAATCCATCTATTTCCCTCTGATGTTCTTCTTCTCTTGTCTCCTAACTCATCCCTGGAGCGGTCTCCGACATTTTGCTTCTCCTCGGTTCTATTTCTCAGGTTTTGGATTAAGAATCATTGTAAAGTAGAAGCAGTCTGTTGCAAACTGACTTTAAAAGCTAAACAGACACTAGCAGCAACCCATAAGTGTGGCTTTTCCAAGGACGTCCGTGGGTCTCAGAATCCCCACACATGGACTGACTCCTTGATCATTAGCCAACATTTAATAATTAGAAATCATTTTGATCTGAATTATTTTTAAATCGGGGAGTTAGACAGTTAAATAAATATTTCATTTGTGTGTGTGTGTGTGTGTGTGTGTGTGTGTGTGTGTGTGTGAGAGAGAGAGAGAGAGAGAGAGAGAGAGAGAGAGAGAGAGAGACTCTGATGAACTGATTCATCCATTCTGGGGATTGAACCTAGCAAGTGTCCTATCAAGCAAACTAGGTCCCCAGCCCATCAATATTTAATTTGTTATTACCAATAAAGTATCCTTGACACTACCAGGGCCACACTACTATTTTTAGGGTATATGCCAATGACACTTGTCATAGGTCACTAATAATAGATGCTTTTGCTGCTTGCTAATAAACTGGTTTAGAATATTCGACATGGGTCATCAACCCTTACGAGTACTTCTGGGCATAGATGGCAGGGGCAGACAAGAGCATCTTGGGGGGTTTCTTATACATGCCTAAAATGTGAAGTAGTCCTCTTATGGACTGGACCAAAGAGTGGGCACTTCATGAAAGCCAAGCACAAGCAAGGATCTCCTGAGGAATTCTGAAGGCAAAACTTCCCCAGAAGGATGCCAATTACAAAGGCTATTAGAGGGTTGGAGAGATGGCTCTGTGGGTAAGAGTACTAACTGCTCTTCCAGAGGTTCTGAGTTCAGTTTCCAGCAACCCCCCTGCGGCCCACAGAGGCTATTAGATGTGTGGGTGAGGAGGAATAGACTGGTCACTATTAGATACTAACATACTTCTTAGACTTCGATTTAGGTAACTTCAAGTTTGTCCTAAATCCAAGATAATTCTATGCTAAAAGAGAAAAGTCAACTATGTTTGATTAATACTGATACAAGTAGTCACAGAACATGAAGTCATGAGTTTGCAATATATTGCCTTTAGATTTTGACTTATGTAGTTCAACAATGTAAGAGAGAACAGCATCAGAAGTATTCGAAAATATGGACCATATATATGAGCCAGGAGCTTTCAAAATAGCTTAGTGGGTCAGGGTATCGGCCATCAAGTCTGATGACCTGATTTTCAAGTCTGAATTTGATTTCTAGAACCCACGTGGATGGACTACAATTGATCTTCTCCATGCATACACACTAAATAAAATATTATCAAAAATGTTTAATGAAATGGTGGACCAGAAGATACTCTTTAATCTTCAAACTTCTATTTTACAAGTGTTATTTATGTGGTGTTCTATGTCATGACTTTCATCAAAAATACCTTTTCTGGAGCTGGAGGTTAGCTCGGAGGTCAAGAGCACTTGTTGCTGCTCTTCCAAGAGAACCAGAGTTCAGTTCCCAGCACCTACAGTGTACAGCCCAAACTTCCTGTAACTCCATTTCTGTCTCCAGGGGATTAGAGGTTCTCTTCTATTTTCCACTTGTACCCATGTATCTTTTCTTTCTAGAAAAAGAAGACTACATCAAAATTACCCCCAAAAGTCTTTAGTATGGTCAGTGACATTATCAGAGTAATTACGGGCTTTGTGACAATATTTATAATAAATGTTCTGGATAGCTTTTTTATGAGACGTGGGGAAGTGAAATACCATAGATAACAGGGTTAAGAACGGCAAAGAGTTCAGGATCCAAGGTCAGCTGTGGGTCAACAGCTGACCACAGAAAACCTTTGTCTTCACCGGGATAGGCAAGTTGGAATTTTTCATGACCGTGGCTCAAGTTTCCTTTGTAAGTGGATGGAGAATACCACTTCCAATTTGGCAGATGTTTTGAAAGTCATGATTCTTTTAAACGACTATGCCAAGCAATGCCATTTGTAAATCAATTTGTAATTAAAACTAGAAGCACATGGAAAGATGTCCATCCCAAGATTCCAGATTGTCTCCACATTGGGACGACTTGAACCTTGATGTTTTTGCACGGTCTGTTGACCATTTTGGCTAAAGAAGCACCTCCCCCAAACATAGTTGTTCTTGTCCAGAAATGGGATGCCTACAGAAATAAAGCTCAACGGACTGTACAGGAAAACTTTAATATAAGTGGTGGAGAATATTAATGTTCTAACATTGTATCCCTTAGCTTTGTCCTACAGTTTCTCCGTGTGGTATTGTATAGAGATGATCTCAATGCCAAACTTGTGGAGATGACAGTACAGCCTCCTGGTACTGCTAGCTTCAACACCTGGTGGCCTGTAATCAGCGCTATCATTTCCTCTCACATCTACGTGAAGCTTCAGTCCCATCTCCTTAGCCTGAATCACCTAACAACTCCCAGCTGGGCTCCAGGGTCATCCGAGAAGCATAGCTTAAGAGATGCCATTTGTATTGCGTCCCTCCTGTCATTCCTAATCACAACCCTTTAGTCATTTTATTATATTTTTATATGTCATATTAAGAATAAAACTGAAAATTTGCATTCTGGCTTCCAGGGGCATATCTGATGTGAACACTAACACTGTCTTCTTCCTCTCATGCCCAGGCCAAACCCCTGCAGACCCTCTGAGCTGCTACTGCTCTATCTGTGAAACACACCAGAACTTTCCTTCTTTGATGACATGCACATGTGTTTTGATTTCCATGCCATATTACCTCCCTCCCTTCCCTTAAATTGCATATGTATATATAAATTTCTCATTCTTTTTACACTAAATCTCACCTCTATAGACTGACCTTGTCCAGTCAGCTAAGGAATTCTTTCCCCCAGCTAATTCCATTGATTTGTTACCTTCACATACAACATTCACCATGACTTGAAATGGTTCTGTGCACGTCCATCAGGGCTGGCTGACAAACTGCCAGCTTACTGACCCCTGTCTCCCCAGATTTTAGCAGAGTTCCGAATCTACAATCACACAACTCGATGAACGAACATGTAACCAGCGAGTGATATTTTCCCACCTCAACTCTCTGCCATCAACTTCACCTGAGAGACGCGTGTGTACTGACTACATTTTCTAAAGATAGCCTGCGCATTCTGAAGTTCCTTACCACTCTAGGAAAGAGCCAAGCCATAGTTCTGCAGTTGTATAACAAAACCTGTTTCCCTCTGGGAACGTGTGGGAGACCACCTGTATCAGCTACCTTTCCTATAGTTGTGACTAAACGCTCACAAAAAAAAACAAAAAAAACAAAAAAAAACAAAAAAACTTCAGCAAGGAAAACTTATTTTGACTTGCAATCAAAGGGACACTGTCTGTCAAAGTGGGGAAGGTAGGGCAATGGATCATGAGGCTGACTCTTGACCTTATATCTACACTCAAGAGGACGGTGACCAGTGATTATGCTCAACTGCCTTTCTACTTTCCTATTCACTCTAGAAGGCCAAGCCCATGGAACAGAGCTGTCCCCTTCAGGGTGGGTTTACTTTTTTTGCAGTTACACGCTCCTGAAAACACTCTCCTGGGCATGTTTGGAGGTTCTTCTCAATGGCGATTATGGTGATCCGGCTGACAGTGAAGATCACCCATGCCACGATCAAGGGGGCAGTTTTGAGCTTGCTTACCTGTGCGTGCATTTTATGATGGCATGACAGCCTCAGCCACCTGTTGTCCCTGTCATCCTGTAATTCTAAAGAGTTGGTAAAATGTAAGGACAGGCAAGAATAGACAGAAAGCTGTTCCCAGATTAGACAACATTATAAATCCCAGCAGTAAGATCAAAGGGAGGTGGGTAAGACCTGAACCTCACATAGGTTATTTGAAGCCTCAGACTGTGTAAGTTCCTGTGCCACCCTGAAAGAACACTTTGAGATGGTGGGCACTTTCTTTATTCTGATGGAATGCTTACAAACTGTTCCATATGTTTAGGGACATATGACCCTTAGGAATATAAGCTCCCTTTGCCCCAGTGGATAAAGACCAAAATTTTTCTGTACATAATCCACTTGTTAAAGGGATATGTCATTCCTCTGTCTATTTTTAGAGTTGCCCCGTGTGATGCTATCAAGGGTCCCTTAGATTCTAAAAGAGAATTAAATCAGGGCTTCTTTTGTGATTCCCATGAGCAGCAAAAACATCACAGAATGGATGGAGAAGGAAACTTCCGGCAGCCTCAGGCATATTAGGGGTTTCAACTCCATCCCCTTGACATCCTGAAGAGTTTTCCTTATGTGGTTACCACCAGGGGAGTAGGACAAGTTCATCACGAATGCTCCCCTGGGGAAGATGACTCAGTAAGACTGGAGAACCAGAGGGTCAGAAAGGGCCAAAAGCCACAAGTCTGGCACTCTGATTTATAACACAGGTGCCCAGGAATTTAGGATAAAACCTACACAAAAATCCCTCAATGCTTATGTAGCCTTTTGGATCCTGTTTTCAACAATCATTGCGTCAGCTTCACTACTACCCCGTCTTTGTTCAACCCTTCATCCTCACTTGAAATTAAAAATAAACTCGGGGGTGGGTGGGGAAGTAGAACAATAGTTATTCAGATGCTAAGCGATCACACAGCACTCACCACAAAGAATGAAACAATGAAAATCCATCACCCAGTAACGGCCAAGTACTGTGGTCCTAGACTTCCTGTTGCTTTGACCCCTCTCCTTCCGGCATCCTGTCCTGGGACAGAAATGACACCACAAAGGTTTCCTGTGCCTCTTCACTCCTGACCTCTCGCTACATCCTCTCTCCTCTATTTGGAGAGCAATGATTGTGTTCCTGTGGAATTCCTCCCAGAGTGTATACTTGATGATACTTCTTATTGCTAATTCGGAAGTCCAGGATTGCTGGCAAAACCCCAATGCTGTGCTCATGTCTTCCACTAGCCACCCACTCAACTGGCTTTATTGCAAGGTGGGGAATGCTAATTCTCCACTATCACCAGTGGGGCCCCCTTCCTATATGTACTGATTGTCTGGGACAAATGAACTCCTTAAACCCCTTCACACAGTTTTCCAAAGTCCATTCATTTTAAAATACTTAGTTCTGGTGTCTGGAATCACTGAGGCAACTGTGTGGCAGGTCCTCTGGATGGAAACTGAGGTCAAGGATAACAAACCAGGGTCAGCAGCTCTCTTGTCTTTGTCTTTGTCTGTTTATCATAAGTCTTCTCTTTGGTCCTTTGGGGATTCATGCCTACAATTAAGATTTGAGCCCATGGTTCAACACTCATTGTGCTGACTAGTTTTATGTCAACTTGACACAGCTGAAGTAATCTGAGGGGAAGGAACAGCAAGAGAAAACACCTACGTAAGATCAGGCTGTAGGCAAGCCTGCCAAGTATTTTCTTGATTATTGATTGCTAGGGGAGGGCCCAGCCCATTGTGGGTTGGGCCGTCCTTGGGCTAAAGGTCTTGAGTTCTATTTAAAAAAAAAAAAAAAGTAGGCTGAGCAAATCAGTTTGAGCAACCCAGTAAGTAGCACCCCTCCATGGCTTCTGCATCAGCTCCTGCTCCCAGGTTCCTTCCCCATTTGAGTTCCTGTCTTGACCTCCTTTGATGAACTGTGAAGTGGAAGTGGAAGCCCTATAAACCCTTCCCTCCCCAGCTTGCTTTTTGGTCATGGTATCACAGCAATACAAACACTGAGACACCCATAGCATACTTCAGTCTAGACAGTGCAACACTCAGCACGTTGGTGCCAGTCAATTAAATGCAAATTAAATACAAATTGTGGTCATGCTCCCACAGACAAATAATTAGAAGATGGCTCTGTTGCCTTCCTGGTTCTCTTCCCTTTAGTTAGGCATCATGGAAGGTGGGGAGAGAACAGGCCAGGCAGAGACTGGGCAAGGACATCAAGGTGTCACTTCCTGCTGAGTGTCTACTTTGCATCAGTCAGTGTTCCAAATAGCTGCTGAGAGATAACCACAGCTGCTCCATGTAGTTCCAGATGTGCAAGTCGGGAACATAATTTCATCTTCTTCCTATCTCTCTCTGTTTTCCTCTCTTTCCCTCTGAGAGAATACACACCTGTACACCATTATTTTACCTCTCAGAAGTCAACGATTTATTCTTGGCTTTGTTCAAGTTCACATATCCAAAACTTTAAAATTCTAGAAAAGCATAGCAGAGAGACTGCACAGAGAAGGCACTGAAAATGGGCTTCACCGCTGGGAGGTATATAGATCTACTTTATGTTGGCATAACAAAACATCTGAGTCTGGTCTCTTTATGAAGATAAAAATAATAATAATAATAAGTTTACTTAGCTCACAGTTTGGGGAGGTGAAAGTCCAAGATTTGGGGACCCCATCTGTTTTGCCTCTGTGGGATCCCTCCCAGGCCGGGTCAAAATATGACAGAGAAGCAGAAAAGGAAACTCCAGAGCACAGAAGAGATCAAATTGATTAGTCTCGATTTATAAAGAGATACTCTCAATGAGAGCTGGTCTATTCCAGATTATCAGCATCAGTTTCTACTGGGGGTGATGCTCCCAGGGACCTAATCTCCTTCCATCAGGTCCTGCATCACAATTGTTTGCCCTTCTTTCAACCCTCCTGCAAATGAACGTTTGGGGGGGGGGGGGCAGAGATAAATCCAAGTTGTAGCAGGAAGGAAGAAAGAAGAACAAAAGGAAGGGTGGAGAAAGAAAGGATAGATCATTCTAAAGCCGGAGAGTGCTCAGGTCCTCCCAAGCTTTCCAAGTGGCCTCAATGTAAGAGGCCTGTCATTGTGTTGTGTGGCAATCAAAGATGGAGAAAGGCTAGGAAGAAACAAGCGACCAGCAAGTACAACAGCGTTCGATGGTACCTCCGCAATGGTGGACTCCCTGCTCTCAGGAGCCGCTTAATAGTGTGGTCCCTACGTCACTGATAAACAAATAAAACTTAGAGACATTAGAGCATTATGGGATTGCTTCCTTGGAGTCTCTAAAGGAAACTTCTCAGCTTCTAGTTCCTCTCCGGCTCTGGGCCAGTAAAATACAGGAAGAACAGTTCAATGTCTCCTCTTTGCCCGCGATGCTTTGATATGTTAATCTTCCTTGCAGGTCTACCTAGGTGCCCTTCTCCCAGGCCCTGGTGCCAGGATACTGGTCTCTCCCACCCCTGCTGGCTCGAAACTGCCACCGTGCCTCTTGTACTGATTGCCTCCCCTTCCGGTGGGGGCAGGGTTCTGTCTCTTTTCAGCTGGATGCCGGCGGTGCTTTCCTGCATCGCTGCTATGGAGACAAAGCACAGGTAGCATTTCTATTTTCCACATTTACTATTAAAAGCCAGGCACGGAATGTGAGCCCAAGATGTTCAGCGAAGCAACCTGGAACTTACCCCTTTTAAAAAATTCTAATAGAGGGTAATTCATGCAAGCTTGTTGGCAAGCCATCTGCCTAAGGGACTGAGCACGGGTTAGATAATTAAACTCAACCTGTTCTTGCATGGCTGTCTGACTTACCATTTACCTTGTCTCAGACTCCTCGCCTCCAAAATCCCGCTCTCCATGCCTGTTAACTCATTGTTCCCCCCAACACCTGTCCTACCTTCTTATTTTGACTCATGCCTTCCTATCCACTTGGAAGGCCCTTGCCTTCCTCTCCAAATCCTCCTCATTTGCTTCACAATATGCTCCCCAGCCTAGAGGATCAGTCTCTCTCCTGAATTCCAACAGTGGTAAGGTCGGTGGAGACCACAGCTCTCAGCCAGTAATTAATCACGGGCTGCCTTGCGGTATTCCTTCCGTTGTTACCTTCAACTGTTATTTAGATCTTGAATTTTAATGTGACTGTTTCCATGTGTTTTTCTTATTTCCTTAATTGGAATGTAAGATCTTCAAGGGCAAGAGATATGTTTTATAATTGTAACTAGTGTGTACTGACTTCTCTTTCTCCCCCTCTCTCCTGTGAAACTTCATCCAATTACTGACTACTGAGTGATAAGGATGTGTGGGGACTTGAGACTTTTAACCCAGAGAATTGAAGGAAAGAAAGAGAGGCCACAAATATGGTTCTGCAAAGGTCAGAAAGAGTTTCTATAGAGAATCTAATGATCCTTCTTGTACCAGGAAGCTTCGCCCTCCTCCCCTCCTCCCAAACTTCACAAAGATGCGCAAGAGCTCTTTGCTGCCATCCCATCCCATCCCACCCTACTATACAGCACACACGCTGATTTCTTTTTCTTTTTCATTTTTTAAGTTTTTATTTATTTTTATATATATGACAAGCACACTATCGCTGTCTTCCGATGCACCGGAAGAGGGCATCAGATCTCATTACAGATGGTGGTGAGTCACCATGCCGTTGCTGGGAATTGAACTGGGGACCTCCGGAAGAGTAGTCAGGGCTCATAACCACTGAGCCATCTCTCCAGCCCGCACATGCTGATTTCTACTCTTTTGGAGAGCTCACCCAAGACTTGACAAAAGCTTTCATTCTGGCTGTGGTCACTTTTGCTACTTAAAGTAAGCACTATGAATCTCATTACACAAAGAGATGTCAAAACACACAAAGAGTATTCACAGTAAGACAGCCTCTAGGATAATCCTATGTTTACATTCTCATTGAGTTCCTTGTCTTGAGTGTGGGTTGGAGCTGGTAACAAGTTCTTAGCAGATAGAGTATATCAAAATTGATATGTCATGTGCCAAGTTGCCATACAAGAACTACTTCTGTCTTGTACAACACTCTCTCTACAGTCTTTAGACTTTCCTTTCAGCTACTCAGAACAGTCCTTCAAAGTGCCTATCATAACCAAAAATAAAAATAGATACTCTTGGAGGCTTAACCTATTAGTGACCTTGAAGAAGTCTCCTCCCAAGTGACACTCATAGTCCAACGAGATTGTCCTGGCTGATCCTGAGCCAGAGAGCAAGCTCAGACACTCAAATCTTGACAGGGATGAGAGGTTGGTCCAAAGGTAGTGAGTTATCTCAATTGCTTGTTCACAGTCAATTACAGATTGAACTCCTGTTCTGTGCTCTTCCCGCCCCTCACTACTACACTTGACTAGAGAAAGACTAAGACAAAGCCCACCTACCCCAGAACTCCCCTTGTGTACTTTAAATTGAGCCTGTGAGCTCACTTCAGGGTCTATCTTGGTAATGGGAGACCCTCCAGAAAGCTGGACTTCTGCAGAATAAAATACTCTTTTTGTTTACATATTATTTGAGTCTGGGGTATCATTCTTTGACAAATCATGGACCCTTACAATTTCTAACCACATTAAACATAGACTGCTTTAAGCTACAAGGTTTGTAGATCCATTTGTTATGAAGCAATAGGTAGCTAATACAATATTTAATTATGGTAAGCCATTTGGAAAATGGGGGGAACATCTGAGTGCTTTGATTATGTGTATAACACTTTCCTTTTGGGAGCTTGAAAACTAGATTCTTCATTTGATATAAAAGAGTTGAGCTGACCCAGAATGGCTGGGTCAGAATGTTCCTCATTTGTTGTCCATCTTTTGTCACAGGGAATCTGGCTAGTGGTTACCAATAGACCATGAGATAGGCAGACAGTGCAGCTAGATATCTGATAAAAAGCAGCATCATGGAGTGAGTCACTTAGCTTGCTCCACTTCTTGAGATGATTACGGGATGGCTGTTTGTAGCGGTGGCTTCATCTCCAAACTTCAGCCAATTTCAATAATTACTCAGGAAGCTGCTAAGCTACTATTTCATTGCGTGAGATTATACCTTCCCTTCTCAGAAAAAAAATCTCATTTGCTTAATGGAGGATCAAGGGCCAGCCAACCACAGACCATAGGCCAAGTCTACACCACGGCCCATTTCTACCCTGTCTTACTTGAACATAGCCAAATGTGTTTGCTCAGATACAACTATAGCTGCTTTTGCCCCAAAGGACAGATTTGAATGGTTAAGAGAGAGTTGTTAAAATCCACAAATACTAAACTTCCTTATCTGGTTCTTTACAGAAAAAGGTTGTTAATGTTATCCCTACTCCAAGGCAACAATTTCCAAACTGTGTTTGAAGAAACATTGCTTCTCTAGGGTGTTAATAGTATATAGAAAAAGAGTTGGTTCTGATTTCAGCTCTTTGAAAAGAACTGAGCTCAGTAATATTAAACTAGTTCATGAATCTCCAGGGTGAATTTTAGAGTTGTGACCTTGAAGCTTTTTTGGGAATAGGCTATCTCAAGGAACCAGCCTCCAGGTCACTAAGAGACACATCTCTTGGTAATGGGAGACCCTCCAGCTGGGAGATGAAATAGATACCTCAAGGCCTACAGGCAGGAGTGAACAAAGATCTAAACAATCAATTTGAAATGAAAGCACACACAAACACGCACACACACATACAGAGAGAGAGAGAGAGAGAGAGAGAGAGAGAGAGAGAGAGAGAGAGAGAAAACAGTAAGCCTGTTTTATATAGATATAAAGGTGACCACCAGATAAAAATATTCTTCCATTCCTTAAGTAACATGGGAAACTTACCAAGTTAAGGTGCTACTTCTTAAAATAGTCTAAATTAGGGCATTCTTTGTATCTTAAAAATGGTTACTTTTTTTCTAATTGCAGTAACAGCTTAATAAAAACATAACACAAACATGTGGTAAATCATCATGAAGAATTTGTTTACTTTTTAACTATGGTGTATATTTTTCTAATGATAAGGATAGTTTTTGAGAATTTCATAATGAGTAAAAACTTATATCAATTTCATACCACTCTCTTTATCTCCCAACTCTTCTAGTGTGGTTCATCCCCCGTCTCTATCAAATCCATACCTCTTCTTCTTCTATTGTTATTACATATATGTGTGCATAAACATAGCCCACTAAGTCCATTTAGTGTTACTCACATGTCTATGTGTTTAGATCTGACTACCTGGGACTAGATAGCCTATCAGGGGGATTATGCCTTGAAAGAACTAATTTTCCTTCTTTTAAAGACTAATTAATGGCCTGCAGGAATTAATTTGGGGGTTAGGGCCTTCATGAGATTTCCCCCAGTCATATTGGTATGGCAACTGAGTTTGGGTTGCCATACTGATCTTGAGTCTAGTCTATAAACCTTTACTCTAGAATGAAGAGTTAAAGCTGTAGGATAGTATATAACTCACTGCAGGAAGTCAGCCACAGGCTCACGGCTCATAACTTCCTTATGGCTAACTCTCCAATCACACCATACTCTCCTGCTTGCTGCCTGAACAACACATCTTCTGGGTGACTGGTCGGGGTTAGAAACTGAGTCTAAAGCCTGGAGACACACGCTTTCAGTCTGACTCAGCATAAAGCTGGGAGAAGAACACAAGAATGGATCTGATGGGTAGAAATGAACCGAATGAATTTCGAAGATGACACCAATATAATAGGATTTATGGTAAGATGTTTTCTGTTGTCTCAGAAGCAAGACTAAAGTTCAGCAGCGACCTCACAGTGCTCATCAACGACGTCATCTCTCAACAGTCACCATCAATGTTCATAGAGAGTTGCTGAGGGTGGGCCGGTGGTAACTAGCAGTGGCTGGAGTCCCTGCTAGTGAGAACAGTCTTTCCTCCATTTCTGTCCCTAAAACCAGGAGAGGTGGTCTCCAAGCAAACTCTGAAAGTGACTCCGAGGAAAATGGATCCTGGAAACATGTTCAACTGCATGCTTCAAGATCATGCCTGACCCAGACTTTGGAGTGGGGACTTGAGAGATCACACCAGGACGTAAGTAGTTTACCATGTGTCCCTTCGATTTCCCGATGCCTGCAAAGGTGAGAAGAGATAGGGAATATCTTGGGTATGTGCCACTAGTCTTTTGGGACGTGCATATTTGGGTTTAAAGAATAATGTTCCTAAAGAGTTAAGGAACAACTGGAGACAATTGTTCTGCTTGGGAACTCATCACATCTTAATTAGACATCAGGACACATTCAGTATACCTAGAGAGTCAATGTGGGCAGCCCATCTCAGGACTCATTGGCTCTGGAAAATACCTAAGACCTCCAGTTGTCTCTAAAGCTTTGTGTGATGCAACCTGGAAGTTGATAGAAAGATAAGGGGTGATGGAACCATTCAGGATTTCCACTGGGCAAAGCAGGGAAAGGCAAACCTAGGGAAACTAAAGATGTTTATCATGCTCAAGGCTTAAGACATGTCTGATCTCTGGGCAAAGGTGGGAGGGTCTAGAGAAAGAGGGGTCTAGTGAAGCTGAAGACTCTTACAACACACACACACACACACACACATGTATGTGTGCATACACCCAAACATCATCTACCTTCAGGCTGACACGTGACATGATAACACTCATATCAGGAAGGGCCAGGACGAAGAAAATTTCAACCAATACAACACCCAACATTCTAGTCCTGCTCCTCTGTTGACCAAGATAATGACAGGCTGGAGCAGTGGCCAGAAAACCTATGAAGTTAAAGAATGATGCTCACAGAGCAAGGTAGACATAAAATAGGATGCCACCGTTCAAGTTACCACAGGCAAAGAGTGGAAGTGGAAGTGGAAGTACCAGCTCCAGAGGCGATGGAGTGTCTGCATGGGATTAGAAACCAAAGCGTCAAGAGAAAGAGAACAGAGCTTTGTTTTCAAAGTTATGTTTTATTTTTGTGCCTATGTGTATGCCTGTGAGAGTTTATATACAATATGTAAATACAGGCAGGACGCTGTAGAGGCCAGAAAAGGGTGTCAGGTCCCCTGAAACTGGGAATATAGATTGTTGTGAGCCACCATGTGGGTGCTGGGAACCAAACCTGGGTTCTCAGCAAGAGCAGTAAGTATGGTTTCTTAACTACCAAGTCATGTCTAGCCCCGGAAATGAGTTTGAAATGACAAATGAACTGTTCTAACCACTGAATGTGACATGAAAGGTGAAGGAGCTGGTCAGGTTGACATTGAGGGTGCAATATCCCATCAGGAAGCCAAATCCACAGTAGCCTGATAGAAGATGCTACTATTGAATATATTGGAAAAACAGCTTCAGGATGGGTTTTTGTTTGTTTGTTTGTTTGGTTGGTTGGTTGGTTGGTTTTTATATACCCATGGGATGTTGAGACTCCCTAATAATGTACACACTTTGAACAGAACCCTAGTGTTTGTATTTCTGAGGTCATTGTTCCAAGGGATGCGAAGTCGACACACAAATGTTTTTCTCCATTCTGCAAATGAACACCTAGGGAGCTGGGTGCTGGTTATCAAGGGGCTAGCCTGCTATTGTAGCCTTCTGTCTCCTGTTTACATCACAAGGCATCACACTCCCCCTCAGACCCAAATGTGATCTCTTTTTAATTGGGAACAGAACTTTTCAATTCTTGAGACTAAAACAAATTAAAAAGTAGGAGGAGGAGGCAGGGAAGGAAAAGAGAAAACTTCGGTTTTTTTTTTCCCTCTAATTTGAGAATCTGATTCCTCACTAGTTTTATCATGAGTATGAAGATTTTGTTGTTGTTTTGGGGTTGTTTTTTTTTTTTTTTAAATGATCCTTTTCTCTTTACTTGATTTTTTTCCCCTCACAGTTCACTACTCAAGCCTAAATTTATCTGTTTTAAAAAAATCCATCTGGCTTTTGTGTTATGGAAGCCCACACAAGCCTGTGCCAACCGTTCCAGAAGCAACTGAGCTATCAAATGAAGGGACAGCAAGTTAATTAGGGCCTGAGTTTCTCAATAAGGAACAAAGCAGGGTGGAGAGTTGAAGGATGCCAATGCTCAGGAAAGTTTCAGAGACCAAAACAGTTTGTAGAGGAGAGCAAAATGGAATAGATGACTTGGCTGGTGTTTCAAATCCTATCCACCCCTCCAAAATAAGCATATTTATTCCCATATGTATCAACAGAAAATGTAAATACCACTCAAATAATCTCAATCTAAGAGTAACATGAAAGGGAAATATAAGTAATTTTGAATGTAAAGAACAATTGTAAAATGGGCCGATACACAAATGGAGCAAAAGCAGAAATCAAATCACATTACAGTGCACTCAATGTGAGTGACTATCCCCTGGGAAACTCATATTTCTCTGCCTCAGGCACACTTAGATTTGCATATTGGTCTGAACAAAACTTCACCTTCCACTTTTCAATAGTCGAATCATGTTTCATAAAGAGGACCTTTTTTGGGGGGGGGGGGAGTAAAAACGTGGTCCAAGAGTTATACTGGTATAAATGAAATGCGATCTCATTTGACTGTGTAGTAGCTTATAGAAATTCTGACATAGAAAGAAAACAGAAACTATCAGGTGGGGGAAATGAGACTGTTTCTAACCAACTGGAAAAAGTGTGCATTTAAAGTGTCGATAACATATTTCCGCCATATTGGCTTGACTTACATAGACACCTACCACCCAAGCAGTGGCAGGTTCGAGTTTAAAACGGAGACGTTCTGCCTCAGATGTGTGTAGGGGGATGTTTCTACCTACTGAACCTCCATTGGCTCCTCCGAACAAGAAAGCCACTAACCACAGTCAGCCCAGCAGCATGTAGGAAACGAATTAAAATCCATTTGTTAAGTGTTCCTTTGAGTCTTGTACAGAAATGAGATGTTCTAATTGCGCGTTGTGGCAGATGAGCTCATGGCGTGCTTGGGTAGGAAGAGTTCTTTGGTTAAACTCGAGGGCAAGAAAGCAGCCCCTTCCTTTAAGACGTGTTGCTTTCAACAAGCAGATTCTTTTGGGTAGAAAAGAAAAGTGTTGAGAATCATCAAAATGGAAACAAAGTAGAGAGGCGGGTGGGGAATTTTCAGGGGAACACAAACCAGATGGGCTTACAAAGCCCGGTCATTGTCCTGTTAAAATGTAACCCACAAAATGTGGCCACATGATCATCTTCACAGCCATCTGCTCTGCCGTCATTCTTGATGCTCACAAACAGATTTTAGAATTGAATCTGGTCCTCAGTGGGTTGAAGAACAGGCAAGATCTTCTAGGTGTGATCAGAAAGTTTGCCAATTAACCCAACCACTCATTCAGTCACCAGAAGCAATCTGCTTCCTCTTCTGCAAAGGATGGTGAAGCAGGATTATAGATCGCAGTATCTCACGTTGTTCAGAGGACCCAGATGAGAGTTGAAAGATAGCCTGATCCCAGTCCCTCCCTGTCCTCTCTACCTCTTTGGCCTTCTGACCACAATGCGACCTTCCCTTTGACGATTGTAATCTTTCACAACTGGATTCTTGCACACCAGGTTCTTCTCCATTCTGTGTTCCATGGCAGAATAATCCTTGTTAAATGAAAACCAGCCTGCATTCCAGCGATTTTACATTGCGCTATGAAAAACTATCCCAGCTCTCTAATACTAACACTTTATATGCTTAACCAGCTCCTGCAGTTTAACACACTGCCCTAAAACTCAGGAGCACAGAGCTCCAGTCATCAATTTCTCCTGGGGCTGTGGTATTCTGTTCATACTGGGTAGATGTGGCTGGCCTAATGCATGCAGTTAGGTCCCATTTTACGTATCTCGGCATCTTGTGGGAAGACCAGGCTCTGACAAGCCAACCTGAGGCTTTTGTTCCTTGTTTTCTTGGTCTCCTGTTTAATTTTTCAGGTATGTAAGAGCAGGCCATGTTAGCAGGCTTAGTAGGCACAATGTTTAGGTTCCACAGTGGATTCAAGGGTCTACATTATTATGTTCATTTTAAAATCATAAGAAGAACTTCAATATAGCAACAATGAGTCTATAATAAATCCACTAATATATTTTTCATTATAGCAATGATTATAAAATACCATTTAGGTATCTTTTGATGAAGGAGGTAGCCTTGTACGTAAAAAATGCATATGGCCACAAAGCTTTTAGTGTGTAACCTTGTAGACTACTAAGTAATCACACTAAGAGCCTAGAGAAATGATGCTAGTTCTCAGTTGGTTTTTTGTTTTTGTTTTTGTGTTTTGTGTTTTTTGTTGTTGTTGTTGTTGTTTTTTGTTTGTTTGTTTGTTTTTGTCTTAAGTAAGCCATGGAACTCTGTGAAACTCACTGTTGCACCTAGAGGAGCAGAGGGTTAACTCTCCGGAAAGGTCCCCAAGGCCTGGGAGATGTTTTTGTTTAAGCTCTGTATCGTTAGTTGACTTTGCTTCATCTCCCTGTCTGAGGACTGTCCATTCATCCAGAAGACATGTCATCTTAAAGAATGTCCCATCCTTGACTGATTATTGCCACAGTGGATTATTACACAAAGTAACAACATGGCCATTTAGATATTCTTCTTCTCTAAGTGACAGAGGGTGACTCTGCTGTGAAGATCTGGGCTGCTTTCCAGGGTGAGCTGATACATTTGTTGTCCACAACAGAAGTCCCCTTCACAGTTGCTACCAGAAATAACTGTTTCTTTACCTGGTTTGCTGCTGCTGTGCCCATAGAAAGTGGTATTCCTGGCAGCCTTGCATAAACACACATTTCCTTAGTTTTCAAAGAGACCATGAAGTTATGTTACATCACTGTACACTACCTGGGTCTTGCAAAACTCAGAATTGACTTTGTGATTTTTAAATTATTTTGGCATCATTCTCTGGGTTTTACTAGGTAGCTCATTTCCTGTTTCTGTGTAACTCTTAACGACTCTGAAAACTCGGGTGACCTCTTCTCTTTGGTACCCAAACCACAAATGACAAAACCTCCAGGCCTGGAGTGGTCAGGACAGCCTCGTAAATGTTGTCACAGATTCTGTGATTCCTTCTCTTGCTGAACTGGGAGAGAAATCTCCAAGGCATTTCCATCCCACTGGAATGTGGACTCAATCTGTTTACGCATGGGTCTTAATACCCACAGCCCTGCCTTCCATAGATTCTGATGGAGACTTATTTGTTGTATAGTGTGGCCCAGGCATGAGAGGAAGCATCTCTTTACCCCCCTATTCTCTCCCAATTTCCATGTCTAGATTTCATACACCTCAGCAAGTTACTTGTTCATCCTTATCAGACCTCGAATGTGACACGGAGGCACGTCTTCTAATGATCTGGATGGGTGTTGTGGAATGCTTGGTGTGATCTCTGTGGCAGCAGTTCCTGAGTGGGGGGAAACATTGTGCTGACCAGCACCCTGAGGTGTCATCTGGCAGAGACCTGGTCTCAGAGGATAAAGAGAAGTCACTTCCACGAGAGCAAGACTATGGAATGTGGGCTGCTGCTGACGCAAGTCCTGATGCTGGATATGGAGTCTGTGACCTGACATTAAGTAGCTCTTCCATCTTCTGTACAGAAGTGACACAACACACTTTTGTGCTATTGACCATACAACTAGTATACAATGCCTGATTTATATGGGGCCCTGAACTTTAGCTCCCAGGAGAAATGACTATTATTAACAAGTCCTGCAATCTTCTATCATCTAAGAAGCCAGGAATTTTGGAATTTTGGACTCCATATACCTGGTGGATAATGAGAAATGTGGTGTGTGTGTGTGTGTGTGTGTGTGTGTGTGTGTATGTAAAAGAGAAGAGGGAGGAGAGAGGAGCACAGGGAAAAGGAGAAAGTTGAGTATGCCCTAGAAATTCGTCTTGGGGAACCTGCTTTCTGCTTACTCTCAAGTCTTGAGGATGGTTCTTAGAGGAGGGAGGACTCCAGGCTGATTAATGGCCACCTACTCAGCCAGTTTGTTTTCTGAATTGTCACATCGGCCTAATGCAATAGAGAAAGGAACTAACTTTATACAAAGAAACCAAAGGCTAAGGCAATGTGGTAACTCTTCTGCAGTGACAGAGGATGTGCTGGCTGGGGGAGACACTCTTGTGGGTCCCCCCTCCAAACAAGGTCTGTCCTCAGGAAAACAGGGTTGAAGGCAAAACAGGAGTATGGACTTCATTGGTCTCCTCGACTCTGCTGCAGAGCCAACCTCTACCATGTTTGGGACCAGTTTTAATCAGACAACTATTCTTCAAATGTAAGTAGGGGAAATGGCATTGTAGTGGTGACTCAGTCCACACTGGAAAATGGTAAAATTTTCTCTGTAAGCACTTGAAACCAATGATAGCACGAAACTCTATGTATATATGATATTTTATTAAGTATATATTTTCTCTCATATATACATATACATATATATCCTAAGCAATGTTTACTTTTTAGACTAAAAACAGTAAAAGTTATAATAGCTAGTAATAAAATAGAGCATTTTCAACAGTGTTATATAATAAAATTGGACTCTGTGTAAGTGAACCATGGAAAGAAAATCCACAGAGATGAGGGGCCTACTGCATTCATACTAAACAATATAAGCAGAGAGCTAGAGAGAGGTTCAGAAGTTAAGAGCAGTTGGTGCTCTTGAAGAGTACCCAGGTTGGATTCCCAGTATTCAAATAGTGGCTTACAGGCTTCCACAAGCATTTAACACATGTGGTTCACGTACATCCATGCAGGCAAAACTAACATACACATAAAAAAAATCCTCTAAAAATAATATAGAGAAATACAGTTAAATCCAACATCTGCCTAGATTAGTGAAAAATTAATTACCTACCCTATAAATGGCATTATTCCAGGAAAGATACCTCAGAAGGTGTAAGAACCATTTTGTTAATATCAGTAGTTTAGTGAAAGTAAACTTCTCCAAGCATAATTCAGTTTCTTAACGGGCTAGCTCAGCAGTTCTTAACCTTCCTCACGCTGTGACTCTTTAATGGGGCTCCACATATTGTGGTGACCTCCAACCACAAAATTACTTCTATGAATACTTTATAACTACAACTTTGCTGCGGTTATAAATTGTGATACAAATATTTTTTTTTTGAAGATAGAGGTTTGCCAAAGGGGTTGCAACCCACAGATTGAAAACTATTAACCTAGAGAGATGTTCGACTGTTGACATCACATTCTGCCATTATACAGAACCCAAGTTTGGTTCTCAACACCCACAACCATCTGTAACTCCAGCTGTAGGGACCCTATGACTTCCTCTGAACATATTCCTACAAGAACACATACACACATGAAAGGAAAATCGTATAAAACTTTCTAAACCATGGAAGACAAAACACCAACACATATTACAGGAATTCATTGGTGAAACCTTAAATGTGGAGTTGTGAAGAAAGCTGGAATCTAGAAAGCATCTTGCGAAAAGAGGTTTACAAGCAGATACTTGGTCAACACTTGATGCAAGACTGCTGACTTCAGTGACAAATAGCACCAAGGCCTTTGTGCAAACGCACCACGAAGCAGTGCCACTGTGATGCTGAGCTCATCAGCCCCAGCAGCAGGGTACCAGCTGATTCAAGCATCTCCCAGGAACTCCATGAACTAATGGGCAGGAACTCTGCCCCCAGCCATGCCCAAAACAGTTCAGAACACAAACAACAAATATCCAAGAAGCACATCAACTCTTAAAGAGTGACTCAGAAGACATGGCACAAGGACAGTCAAGTATTGTTCAGTTGTCCTAACACCCCCATGTTGTCACCAGTGTGAGATGTCATTTCTCACATATCACTTGGCTCTTATTGTGAAACCCATTAGAGATATACTTGGCAAAGCAGAGATCTTAGTAAGGAGAAAAGA